>NC_029776.3:92315170-92378811 GCF_000817695.3 Arachis duranensis
TGTTCAGTGAACGTCACCGTCTTCGTCGTTCTTCTTCTTTGTCGTTCAGTGAGCGTTGTTCTTCTTCGTCCCTATGGTTTCCATTTAACTTAAAAATTTGTTAATTTTTGCGATTTCTGTAAGATCTGTGATTCATGTGATTTTTTGTGATTTTTTGTAATTTGTGATTTATCTTGAAGCATTTGTTAATTTTATTTTTGTCATATATGGGATTTTTTGCAATTTTTGTGATTATATCTCATATATGTGTCTCGTCGTCTTTGTGATTTACCTTCAATTTTTGTAATTTTTGTTTTTTTATTTTTTTAAAATCTGTGGATATCTGTGGATACCTAAGTCCCCGACGGATACGGGGTCCCCGATACCCATCCTAGGGACGAGATCGATAATGGAGGCAGGGGATAGGGGGCATGTCCCCGCCCCATGGGGACCCATTGCCATCCCTATGTTTGGGAGGAATTATGCCATTTTCTGCCTATTATACGCTGTAACTGTGGTGGAGCTTGTGAATTTTTAGCACATACATATAAGAAGTATGTCCTTATGTTCTTGATGGGGCTGAACGATGTGTCATGAGGTTCTAAAGCAAACTCACTCTCGCGTCTCCCACGAGCACTGAGATGCAGCTAGCTTTAGCTGTACAAAGCCCTCAGTCCATCTCGAAGCCCAGGCATGGGAAGAAAGACAAGCCACTTTGCGCTCACTGTGGCGTCCTAGGTCATACCAAGGACAAATGCTACAAGCTCCATGGTTATCTACCCAATTACAAGAAGCAAGGCCCAACCATGATTGATATTGTCGATTGCTCAATTATAACCAAATACCAAGGAGACATCATAAATTCACCATATTCCTCAACACATACCCAATATCAAGTTATCCATCAATATCATAAAAACTAATCATTTAACATATTCAACCACTTCAACTTATCCTATAGTTCTCTAGCCTAATTTTTTACAGAGCATTACATATTAAATGCGCAAAACCTAAATCATACCTTGGCCGATCACCACGTTTAGTCCAAGGCAGCCACTCAAGCTATACACACAGCCCCCACAACTCAAAACAAACACCAAGGCCTTAGCACCAATCCTCCACCAAGTCTCCAAATGTCCACAATTCAAAGTTCCAATTACAACACACCACCTAATACATATATACAACATATACCATACCCAATTCAATATCTAATGCACCAATTCATATTTTTAGATTTGGCTAGGCTAGGTGATCCTTACCGCACCCATGCACAAAGCAACTCAAACCCGATACGCTCCGCAAGCTAAATCGAATCTAGAACACCAAATTTAACAAAATCTTATTACAATGGCTCAATTTCAAAAATCAAAATGGGGTAGAGAATCTGAGATGGGATTGTAGTTTACCCATGAAATTGATCCGATAGAAACGTAGAGCTCGACGCGCTGGACGCGTAGCCGCAAACGGGGCGGCGATCGAAGCTCAAACGGAGGAGTTATGGTGGTTTATGTTGATGGTGAGGGTTAGGGAGCTCTCCTCTCCCCCCTTGCTGTTCAGCGTGCTTTGTTGCTAAACGGGGAAGGAGTTAGCTTCTGTCCATTTTTAGTTATGGGTCCGGTTAGATCTACAGCTTTTAGTTTGAATTCGGTTCAATCAGTTTGACTTATCATTTTTTAAAATTAGTATCAAAATTTTCGTTTTGAAATTAATGTCTTCAGTCTAGCCATCAATTTGCTAATCTATTAACAAAGACAGTCCAACCTTCTTTGTTCAAGGCTTTAATTGGCAAGTTGGGAATCATTAATATTTTTTCTCCAACTTAAAGAGGGAATTTTAAATGATAGCATTGCCACACCTTACTTGCTATTTATTTGCTGCAGTTAATTAGTCTTATTTAGAAAAGGGAATCTTTTTTGTTTAATAGTAGTTAGAGTGAGTCAGCATAATAGTAGGTGTAGTTAGCATGTACATGTATGTATATATATTCCGACACTGAGTTGGTAATGCAGTTGCAGAAATTATTATTTTTTTTTTCCAAAACCCTTTACTGGTTCTAACACTAATTGTACTTTGAGCTCCGACCCTCGGCTCGTTTGAGATAGTGATTTAGTAAACAGAGTGATGAACTTATACTTTTTTTTATCACGCTAAATAACAGTAAAACAATCAAATGTTAGCTCATCATTCTGTTTGTTGAGTTACTGTCGAAAGAAAATTGAAAGACTAATGTTTGAGTTCAATTTTAAAAATGATAATAATGCAATTGAATCTTCGTCAATTAAATCGGAGTGTGACATGAATACAAAGGATCATTTTGAGAATTTAGTATTCTCTATGGCTCTATATAGATATTATTAAGAGAAAAATTTTAAACGGTCTGTGACAATTATCTTAAAAAATAATAATATTTTTAACAAAAAAATATTTTTTTTGACTTTTGATTTTTTGTTGTGAGACTAATTAATTCATTTATCAATATTTTCTATTTGTATTAATAGAATAAGCTTGCATGACATGTTAAACTGTTGATTTATCCATTAAGAATTAATTAGAATTAACAAATTTTTTTTGTTGTCTCGTTGTCTTTTAAAGATAATTATCAAAGTCATTTAGTTTTTATTTTTATTTTTCTATTACATTTTTCAAATATATTAACTAAATTTACGGTGTAAAATTAAGAAATATTAGTGGTTTTTAAATTATTTTTACTTATAAAAATTAAATTGAGAATATACTGATAATTAACGTATCACATAAATATATTTTAAAAAGAGATCATTAATAAAGAGGATAACCAGTCTCACAAAATTAAATATCAAAGATCAAAAATAATATTTTTTTTGTTTAAAGATCTCGTAAAAAAAATTATCAAGAATCGAATTGAGTATTCATTCTATTATCAATTATTTGATCTTTTTAGTTTTTAACCGTGAATATCGATTACTGAATAAAAAAGGTTTTAGTCCATAAAAAATAAAAATAAAGAATATAATTAAAATAAGTATAATTTACTAATATTTAACAATAGTGAATTTTTCTTTGATATAAGGTAGCGTTAGGGTCTCTTAATAACATGCTTAACAATTCATTTCATTTTCAAAGAAGTAAACATCAAACACATTTAATATATTGAAAAGATAAAAAAGTTATTCAAAACATCTTTTAGTTAGAAATTATAATGGTTTTGAAAATATTATCAATTAGATAATAATAAAATAAATTATATATGATGTTTAGTTATTATAAAAGATAGCTTTAAACATATTAGCTAGAATTTTTATTTAACTTTTAAATTTTTTAATTTACGATTTTAAATAAGTTAATAATCAATTTTATAAAATTCGTATTAAATATAATAATTTAAATTATATTATAATGTTATATTTATATGTTCAATTTATTTTTTGGGTTAAGTATGATTTTGATTTTTATGATTTAAATCGAAATTTATTTTTTGTCTTTAACCTTTTTTTATATACAAAATCGTCCATAAAATTCAACGTTATTTTAGAATCGTCCTTTTGGACAAATTAATTTTTTAAAGGGATAAGTACTTTTTTCATCCTTAAGGTTTGGGGTCAAAATCAAATTCGTCCATTTGTTATAAAAATCATCCTCAATCTTTACAAACACATTAAAATCATCCCTCCTCCCCATCTACGAAAATTTTCGGACAAATTTACTCCTGAGGTTGTTACCGGTAGTTGAACCATTTAATGATTAAAAAAATTAAATATTTTTTAATTAATTGCGATTTAATTAAAAACCTCACCCCCAAACCAGAATCATAAAGCATGTGCTAGGGTTCCTATGCAGCCATGGCCTCGGAGAGCTCAAGGTCGTCTTGGACCAGGGGGTATGCGTAGAAGATGGGGCTTCTTTGTGGGCATGGAGAGAGACCGGTGTTGCGAGTTTCGGGAACGAAAGAAAACCCAGGTCGACGATTTTGGGGCTGCGTCTACTATGAGGTGTGTTCATGTATTTTTGTTCTCAGCTGACCCTAAGGTTTAGTTTCTGGGCACCGACTATGGCGGGATCATGTAGGTTAAAGATGAGCATCAGTTTTTTCGTTGAGCAGACCCAAAAGCTGAAATCGAAGATTCGCAGGTTGCAAGATTGAAGAGGAAAGTTGTAGCCCTGAAAGTAAACATAAAGGCATCTGAGTGGAAGTTGAAGGTTGCTGCAGTGTTGGGCATGGTTGGGTGGGTTGGTTGTTTATTTTTATGGCTGCAGGTTTTGTTGAATCACAAGTAGGGTTTACCTTGTTTGCTTCCTCTGAAAATGGGTTGATGAAAGTAGGGAAGAAAATAGGGCAATTTTAGTTAGAATGTAGTTAGGCTTTGAAATCTACTTTATGTAATTAAAATCTGCTGTTGTGGCTGGATAGAATTTGTGTTAATGAAATTAATTTTTGTAGGTTAGTCTATGTGTATGTAAGTGATGGTGTGTGTGTCTGTAATTTCACAATAAATTGATAATGAAACTGGATCTGGTTGCCTAGAATTATGACTGAAGAATTGTGTCAACATAAATAGTAAACTATGACTTGGTTTAATAATGCATAATATGTCGTATGCAATACTTGCTCAACATCAGAATGAAACCAGAAGCAGATACATCAAAACACAACTATGTGACCTGATTCATTAATAAACCAAGAGTAATAAGCTTAAACCATTAATTAAACCAGATGACAGTTGGACTTAGAACAAACCAACAGTAACTTTGTTCACTTTTACACAACATTAAGCATAAAGAGTATGTAATAAGTTGCTTCCAATTGTAGCACAAACCCCATCCGGCCTTGCATGGTGCTCCCGGATGGTGACTTCCACACCTAGTACAAGCTTGATCATTCTGAGGCTGCTTCCCAAACCTTTTTCCTTGGGAGTTGTTGTTGTTGGGCCTCCTAAAAGAACCTCCCCTCTTGAAAGGCAGACCTCTAGGTGCAAAGCTCTTCCCTCGGTTCTGTGGGAATGATAATTTGTGACTCCCTCTCTCAGCAGCTGCCTTCTTCATGCACTCTTCAGCAACTCTACACTTGTTCACCAACTCGGAGAAAGTTCTGATCTCCATTGGTCCCACTGAGTTGAAGATATCACTCCGGAGTCCTCCTTCATACTTAACATACTTCCATTCCTCATATTCCACCGGAGTTCCTTGACACATATGAGAGAACTTGAACAGCTCCTCAAACTTGCCAGTATACTCAGATACGGACATAGTACCCTGCTTCAGTTGTAGTAATTCAAGCTCCTTGGCCGTCCTAGCAGAAGTCAGAAAGTACTTCTTATATAACTCCTCTCGGAAGACATCCCAGGTGATATAGTCATCACCCTGCTGCAGAAGACGTCGGATACCTTGCCACCAATGCGACGCTTCACCAGTGAGCAAATAGGTAGCAAACTCAACACGCTGTTCTTCAGGCACCACCTGCGCTAGTAGTGCTCGTTCCATAGCCTGAAACCATGTATCGGCTTTAGTCGGGCTAGTAGTTCCCTTTAACTTAGGTGGATTAACCTTAAAGAAGTTTGCTAATGTCATTGGGCCCTGAGCTCCGCCTCCGTCATTGCCATGGTTGTTCATATGTTGACCAAGAGCCTCAGCAGTGGCTTGCATAGCAGCAGCCATGTTCTCCAACGCAGTCATAAAGTTTACCGAGTCATTAGGGTTAATCTCCGGCGCACGAGCATTCGTATGACCTCTCCCACGGCCTCTACTGCGTCCACGAGGCGCCATCTGGTTCCTATACACACCAAACAATCGATATTAAGTTGATCAGTCTCAATATCGGAAGTCTAGCGCTTCAAAGTCCCAAACGCATGCTCATGAACGTTTATGCCAATTATATCAAGTAGATATACTAATAGCACATAACACACATACAGAGAATGCACAGAAGCATAGTCAGTCCGTCCCTCAGGCTCTACAGGAACGAACTACTCTGATACCATAATGTAACACCCTACCATACAGAGTCTTATGCTTAAGTCATAATTCATATATGGCAAGGTATTACGACCTCTAAAATAAAAATTTAGTACGAATAGTATTGTGAAAAATGATTATAACTAGGAGCCTTTTTAAGAAAAAGGGGTAAAACAAAATTCGTAACTCAAAAGCGCAACACTTCGATCGATAACGTAACGAACAAAGATAAACCAACGCGAGATTATTTATATACAGAAGAGTGTCAAAAATGAGAATATCAAAACTCAAAATCCGATTGCGAAGATAACCGGTTTGAGCATAGCAACATATATATAAAAGTAAATAAAATAGAAAACCCCAAGGAGAACCCAAATGGACACAAAAACAGAAAGCCTATTCTCCAAAATCCCCTCTAAGAGGAGTCATCACAGTTTGTATTATTCAATGGAGATAAAAGCATCTAAGCAAGCATATAAACCAAAACAGAGTCCCGAGAACAAAGGATCTTCGCTAATCCAGAAGTCTCCAGCATACTTCAGCGAGAAGCCTCACGTCCTGCATCTGAACACAAAATCCGCATGGGTGAGTCCAGCATGATAACAGCTTCCACATATATAATATATAATAATAGAGGAAAGCCAAAGGCAATCCTAGAACTTCCTCCAGATATAACCAAAGCTTATAAACAAGCTAAACCATAAGTGGCAACTGACTAAAGATCCTTCAATCTAACTAATACTTCCCTTTCCAATTCCTTCAAACCTCCCAACCACCAGCAGGAGTATAATATAGCAAATACAGTTATATCAGACAAGAAATATACATATAGAAACAAATAAGGCATTTAGACAAATAGCAAGTAATATGCAGTCAAATAGGCAATCTCAATCAATTCACATAGTATGCATATGATGAATGCCTGTCCCTAATGGCTGATGATATCATCTGTCGGTTATAGAGCCAACCCACAAGTCCTGGTAGCTAACCATTGGACTGTCCCTCTGTCGTGTCTCCCCAACTCGAGTTATACTCAATATAAACTTGATCATAATCATGATCCATATCCATCACCCTCACTGGTGAATATTTATGGGGGTGAGCTCATCCGGGGCTTTCATAGTGTCCGACCACCCTGACGACATAGGGTCAAAAGAGCTTCGAGTCTCAACCTGGAGCACTTGGTGGCTAGCCACTGCTTTCTCCCAGGGAAACTCTCATCTCCGATAGTGGAAGTGCAACATTTACAATTCATTCAACAGTATATATGCATTTATACTTAGCCATAATTATGGCTCCGCCGTAACACGGCAATAATCCAGCTATCCGGCCCATGGTTAAATCCATAACCAACCAATTCATTAACAATTACGGCCCTTCGGCCCTTGGCATAACAAGCACTTCCACCGCCATCCTCCGCATCTTACATAATCATCTTTGATCCTCATTGATCATTCATTTTTCCCTTGCTTCACTCGCAAGTTACCACATTCCATAGCTCCTTTTCTCATTGCTAGGCATATCATAATGATTTAAGACACAAGTGGTGAGATCGGAGGCTTAGAAGTATGAAATTTGGCTTTTAAAACTCAAAAATTAACTTTTGGACGAAAACAGGGCCATGCGTACGCGTACTCCACGCGCACACGTGGATGGCCACAAAGCTCATCGACGCGCAAGCGTCATACACGCGGACGCGTGGATTGATAAATAGCCAAACAACGTGTACGCGTCAGCCACTCGCACGCGTGGGTGCATTTGTGCCCCAGGCAAAAAACTGGCCCAACTTTGGCACAACTCTCATGAAAATAGCTGGGCATTTGGTGCAGCGCATCGACGCGCCCGCGCACACCACGCACACGCGTGGATGGTGCCTTCTTGAAGAACGATGCGTACGCGCCAAGTGCGCCTATGCGCGGAGGGTCATTCTGCTAAAACTTTTCTAAGTTAAAAGCTGCAGAATTCATAGGTTCAACCCCCAATCTTTCGACAGACATAACTTTCTCATTTTAAATCGTTTTCTGCCCGTTCTTCGAACGGCATGGACATCCCGGATCCAATTTCATTTCTAAATAAGTTTGGTACAAAACAGGGATCCGTAAGTCAAGTTATGTCCCGTCAAAGTATGCCCAAAAACCATGTTTTCACACAAAACCACAAAGTGCCATTTTCAAAACAAGTCATTTCCAACTCTTTTCAAAATCAACCAAAACATGCCAATTTCAACCCTTTTTGAAATCAATCAAAATGTACCAAAATCAACATCAAGCCTCCTCAACTCACACATCAACACTCCACCGCAAGTCACAAAACATCATCCCACTATTTTAACACTTCCCAATCATATGGCCAAGATACAAACACATAAACATATCATACTTACTTTCTCATTCCAATTTCCAATAATACCATTTCCAATTAACCATCATTACACATACTCAATATCATACTCACCATCAACATGGTGCCACCTATAATTCAACCTCAATTATTCATCAAGCATATATCACAACATGCATAATTCTCATATATCATACCATCAAGGCATCAATAATCATCATCACATATATGACCACATCATATATCTCAACTATTCAACAACATCAACAATTCAATGTCTATCTTAGGGCCTCTAGCCTAAGTATTTCCTACCACATTACATATTGGATACGAGAAACCGAGACCATACCTTAGCCGATTTCCCAAGCTCAATCGAAGCACTTCCAAACCACTTGTCCACAAGCCCTCTAGGTCTCAACACCTCCAAAAACCGATTTTTACCACCAAAATTCTCTTTTCAAACTTTCCAAGGTCTCAATCAAGCCCCAATATTCACATACACACAACCTAAGCCACAATCATCATACCCATACACAACATCTCAATACCCAAACATCATAGAACAACAAATTACACTAGGTTTGAGAATCTTCCCACACCCAAGGTCTAAAGAGACAAGATTAATCTTCTCCTTCAAGAGAGTTAGGTCCTATAACATCAAAGAGTCCAAAATCTCAATATTTTTGCTCATGAAACTCGAAAACAAGGCTGGAAATTCGAAGAGAAAAACGTGACTTACCTCAAGATTGATTGTATGGGTTTTGTAGAGCTCTTCGTGGTAAACACGTGGCCGCAAACGGTGCGGCAATCGAAGTTCTAGATCAAAACTTATGGTGGTTTGAAGATCAAGTGAGAGAAAGAACTTGAGAGAGTGTTCTTCCCTTCATGGCCTCCATTTCAGCGTGAAAGAGAGTGTTGTGAGGAGAAAGAGTCCTAAAAACTAGGGTTTTGGTTTAGTTTTAGTTGTGCCAAGGGCCCACTTTTGGTCCAGTTGGCCCGGTTTGGCCCGTTCGGCCCGTTCGGCCCAATCTTGGTCCGATTTCAATAAAATTGGTACCGAAATTCTCATCTCAATCTCCTCTATCATATTAAACCATAAAAATAACATTTTTGGCTTTCTAGAATAAATTCTCATTTATGAGTTAATTAGTCGTTAATTAACCGAATTTTACAAACAGCCCTCACTCTAACCAAGTCAAGCTTGGCATACCTGAGTCCCCTTCTTGTTTGTACTGCATACGACGTCACAGTGTCTTTAAATTCCTCTCTTGAAGCAAAAACTGTTCCCACCTCCCACTTGTAATTAGTCATGTCTTTAACATCCTTATGAATTGGATAGCTCCTCGCCTCATAACTAGCTTTCCCTTGTCCATCCTCACCATCTGAACCACCACCAACCTCATACTCCAAATCTACTTCATCGCTGTTGAAGCCTTCCTCATCACTAAAATCACCATTCATAACCCTTTTGCCTTTATCAACCTCTCACTATCCTTGGCACTTGTCAATTCCTCAAACCTACTCTCATCGTCATATTCCTCTTCACTATCTGTAAAATGAACGTCATCTGCACTATCAACCTCAAGATCAGACGGAATAAACTCCTCATCATCGCTGTCATCATCGCTATTTGTCTCATCCCGTTCATTTTCAGCGATCACATCTGTTTCTAAGTTATCTCCTTCATTAACTTGTTGCACATCATTATTTTCCACCTGTTGACCTTGTTCACCCTCATAAACCACCAACTGATTACTGGGATTTTCCTCTGTTTGGCCTCCAACATCAATAAACTCAACTTCAAGAAATTCTTCTGCATCCTCAACCACATGCACCACAAACACCTCAACATGACCCCTCAACTTCGCTATTCTACACATCTCAAGTGCATCTTTATTCATAGCAAATAATTTCAGAGTATTCTCTGACCATTCACTTGCTGGATCCTTATACCACAGAGCTGAAATATTCTCCTTTGTGTACCCAAACTGCCTTAGCTCTGCATATGCCTCAAATACAGATCAACAATCACTCTCAACATCTTCAATGAGTGTCTTTTGTCCCCCTATATACCACAACGTCCCATCATCATATCCGAATCGACCCCTTGGTAGATAGTAAGAGTAAAGCTTTCCATTTCTTAAAAAGACAACAAAATATAAATCAAACCCTCGCAGTTTTAGGAAACTAAAAGAATCTGTTCAAACATTATTACGTTCAACCTCGACCAAAACCGTAACAAATACTGCATATATAATTGAATAGCGATGATAATGACGGACCGACCTCCTTCTTCACCCTTGCTAACGACATCTAAATGCAGTTCCGATACTCTTTCGGTGATGACAAATCATTGCTAGGGCATCATTGAACATGAAACATCAGCTTTGAAGTGTGTAATGACAAATGAGATAGTGAATGCCTTTCGCGGGAATGAAAACGAAGCGTTAGGGACCCTCAAGGGTAAATGTATCCGAAAATTTTCATAGATGGGGGAGGATGATTTTAATGTGCTTGTAAAGATTGAGGATAATTTTAATAACAGAAAAATATTAGGGACGAATTTGATTTTGACTCCAGACCTTAGGGACGAAAAAAGTACTTATCCCTTTTTTAAACGACAAAACTACTTTATTTCTCTTCTCACCACCATTATCATCTATTTTTCATACTGTTACTATTACCACCACCGCTAAACACCCGTTTTTCTCTTCTTACCACCACCGCCCCACCTACTATCACTCCATCACTATTTATTCATGAATCTAACAAGAAAACCTAACATTCAACAACAACTTCAAATAAATCAAAACCAAAATAACAATTCAACACTACTCCAACAACCAAAATAAATCATCATTATCATCAAAACAAACATTAACAAGAAAATCAGACATTAACAAGAACAACAAACATCTTATTCTTCCTCTAATTTCTCACCAAAACTAAAGAATCAAGAAAAGCAACAACAATCCAGAGGCGAGGGCGACGGTGTGCGACGAGGGCGAGACTTCCTTCTCTCTTTCTTTCTTTGTGAGTTTTTGCTTCTCTCTCTGAATCTCTGCGTCTCTCTCTTCTAAAAGTGTGAAAAAGAACATAAAGAGGTTGTGATGGACATGATGATACTGAGAGTATAATTGTCTAAAAAATTATTTTAAAATTAAGTTAAACCTTACGAACGAACTTAAATATAAAAAAATTGAGAACGACTAAAATTTTTTACTTAAATCTTATGAATCAAAATTGTATTTAACCCTTATTTTTTCGGTTTCACTTAAAATATCAATTTTTTCTAATATACCATAACTTTCAGGGTAGTGCATATACAATATAGCTCATGACTAATTTCCTACGCATTAAAAGGTGAACTCATCAGTGGACAAGATTACGAATTAGAGAGTTAGAGATACTGAGAATCTATTCCTAACAATCTAAAAGAAAATAATAATACATACAGTGTCATTTACTAGACATATAATATAAATAGAAAAAAAAATAACTCTCTAACTTTTTAATTTGAACATACACAAATTTTTTACTAATTGAAAATACAAAATTGTTTCTGATTTAAAAAATACAAGACATTTAAGTTTCTCCATCCAAAATATATAAAAACAAATTGGTCGTCCAAAGAAATTTAGATGTCTCACCTTTTAAAAAGTAAAAGATACTTTTGTAATTTTTAATTAATCGATTACTTATTTATTTTTGAAATAAAAAATAAGAAAATAGTTATCATTTACTCTTATAAATACTTTAAATGGTACAAAATACGTTCAAGATTTCGTTGAACTAATCATTACTCCTTTAATTTCATAACAACTTTTCAATAAATAATATATTTTGGTAAGGATAGAAAATATCAGAAACAAATAAAATTACATTGTTCCCATATAAATAAATTTAATTGGTATATTATATTTATTGTGCCGTTTTTGATAAAGAGAAAGTATATAATTACAAGGAGTAGAAAAAATAGGAAAAGGATAATATTATCTAAATATTATAAACAAAATTTCTTGGCACGGGCTAAGAATGAAGCTGCCACGGAAAGAAATTACTTAGTAGCCTTCATTCCAGTGATATACATATATTTATGGACTCAGGAAGGCGTTGTGTACTTGTGTGGACTAAAAGTATGGGTGATTATGTGTGCAGAATGTTTTGCTTTGGGTATTGAACTTAATTCTGCTCTTGGTCTCACTGTTACTGTTGCAGGTAGTGGCTGGACCCGGCAAAAGAAGGTCATTATTGGTAATAAGTTTCCTTTCATATTTTTCTTTCATGATGTTTCGTATTATATTGGCCAGAATATATAGAAATCATCAACTCTTCACTGAATAATCGTGTGTTTATTCAATGGATAAACAAGTGCTAAGGTTTAAGAACATTTTTCTTCTTTTGTTAGGTATGAAAAAAATTTACATTTTTGTATCCTTTACAACACTGTTTTCAATATGCATGGGAATAGACAATGACTCTTTCATGATCCGAACATTTATATTTTACATTTTTACTACGACATCGGTCCACTTCAACTGTTTTGCAATTGTTCGCATTAACCATGAAATGGTTTCTGTCAATTACAAACCAAACATCATAATTTTCTTAAGGAAAATTCCGGAAGTATAACAGTTTACACTTATTCATTTTGGCTTTTTCTTTCATAGCAAAAGTTTATAGAATTAAAAGCATGTTAGATGTTCCTCTTATTCTTTAATTTTTTGCTAATTAACAGGTGCTACAGCAGCTGCAGTAATTGCAGGATTGTTGAGTATTTGTTATTTTATCTACATGTTACCAAGATGGCGAGAAAAATACTGCTTTTCAACAAAGGGTAACCAAGATATTGAAACTTTTTTAAAAAATCATGGAGTGTTAACTATAAAAAGATATAAATTTTCTGATGTGAAGAAAATGACCAACTCCTTCAAAGTTAAACTAGGACAAGGTGGTTTTGGTGTTGTATACAAGGGAAAGTTATCCGATGGTTCTAATGTGGCAGTCAAAATGTTGAATCCATCCAAAGGAAATGGTAAAGAATTTATCAATGAGGTAGCTAGCATTAGTAGAACTTTTCATGTTAATGTTGTCACCCTTTTTGGATTCTGCTTTGAAGGCCGCAAGAAAGTTCTTATTTATGAATTTATATCAAATGGTTCCCTTGACAAGTATATTTATATAAAGGAAGGAGTTGAAACTACTACATTGTTGAGTTGGGATAAGCTGTATCAAATTGCCAAAGGGATAGCTAAGGGGTTAGAGTACTTACATAGAGGATGCAACACCCAAATTTTACATTTTGACATAAAGCCGCATAATATTCTTTTGGATGAAAATTTTTGTCCTAAAATTTCAGATTTTGGACTAGCAAAACTTTGTCTTGGGAAGGAAAGTCTTATTTCAGATTTTAGAGTACTTTATAGTTACGGAATGATGCTTCTTGATATAGTGGGAGGAAAGAAGAACATTAATGTAGAAGGGAGTCAAACAAGTGAGATATATTTCCCTGATTGGATATACAAGAAGCTTGAGCAACGCACTCAATTAGGACCTGAAGATGGAGTGGTGGCAATAGAGGAAAATGAATTGGTTAAGAAAATAACGATTGTGGGTTTATGGTGTATTCAAACAATTCCAAATGATAGACCTACAATGAGTAAAGTTGTCGAAATGTTAGAAGGCAGCATAGATTCCATAAAAATGCCACCAAGACCTGCTCTGTCTTCTCCTGTAAGATCAATTTCAGAATCTTCTACTTTGTTAAATTAGTACATCGCATTATATTCAACACTTTGTCATTGAGTACCATGCAAACATTGGTTCTTGTGTGCATTCACTAAGATACGTTGATCTTGCTGCCTTGAGCAAGAATGTTATTTTTGAAATTTTCACATTAAAGGGAAGGAAATAATAATAATAAAATAATTGGCTTTGCAATGCTAGGAGTGTTACTACTTGTTATGCTTTTGCTTCTGCTCTTCCCACACATTAGTTGTGATTGGTTCTAAAAAGATGACACGAACATTAAATAGACTTAAAGATTATGAGTCGTGGACAGAGACTGAATGTTTGATGGGATCAATAAAAGAGAGAAACAAAATTGTCCCCATGTGCAAACTGATTCATATCCTACATGAATCTAAGATAACACTTTGCTAAGACGAAAAAGGAATAGAACTTCGTTGGAGCGTGATGCATCAACTTCAATACAAATCATCTATATTTAATTTTTTTGACTATTCACAAACTACAATCTACTTAGTTTTCCCTAATCCACAGTCTACTCCCTAAATTGAACTTTCACTTTATTCTGACAATAAGATTGAAAAACAATTACTGGAGGGAATCGTGGTCATTATTAGAGATTATGCATATTATTATCCCTTGTATCCATGCATGCTAGAATCGAACGAGCGAGTTAGTTATGATAGATAACAAAATTAGAAGCAATAGAAATATAGAAGAGTGTCCTTCAGCTGACATATATAGCTGAAAACATGCCATGCAGATTTTATTCTGTTTTTATTTCCCATTGTGTTGTAACAAACTCTACCTCATTCTTGCAATGCAAGCATATTGATTTTCTTCTCTCTCTCTTGTGATTGTGCAACTTCAATAGGGTCACATTCCTTGAGAACATAAAGTTTATCCCAAAAAGCTGCCTCTGCAAACATAATTATAAGATTACCTTAATCATCCATGAATCAGGAAGCAATAAACTCACCTACGATTAAATGGATCACCACCATAATTATATGCATATTACTGTCTCTTTCTTGTTATCAACCACTTTGCCACCATCAGATTATTGTACCTCGGATTGGGATAATTTCTATGAACTTACTATAGGGATATAACAAGAGATTTGGAGTATATGCATATAGAGGATGATGGTTTCAGTGGCTAAGAGAAGGAGGGTTGAATCTTAGCCCCCCTTTTTGTTTGATTACGCTTTCTGGTCTTTGTGGAGACTTTTCTGTTTTTGTCTCGTCCCTAGCCACGAGACTTTTTATTTTTGTCTCGTCACTTGACACGAGATATTTTTTGTTTTAGCTCCTGTGTAGTAGAAACAGAAATGGAGTAGTAGAGAAAGAAGATTACACCCAGATATATCTTGGTTCAGCTGCTAAGTGCAATGCAGCCTACATCCAGTCTCCATCACAACTATGATGGAATTTCACTATAATCATCCTTATTACAAACTGTAAAGTGCTAACCCAACTTACAAGGGGATTCCCACAGAATCATGAAACACAACATAGATGAAGAAAGGAACTCTAAGGACATTTATGGCTTTTTCTTTTAATTTTGTACTCTCTGCCTTTTTCCGCTCTATGCCTTTTTCATACAAACCTCACTGTTTGTCTTTTTCCATGAGACTCAAGACATGACAAAATTAAACAAAAAAATTACAAAACAGAATACATTAAAGGAGAAGAAAATCTGTAAGCTTAGGTAGCTATGAGACTTCTGTGCCTTGCACTCTCAAACTTTCTCCTTGAATCAAACCGTGATTGTTCACCCCTTTTATAGAGAGGAGAAGCCTTCACAGTTGAAACCAAAACCAAGCTTAACTTCTTTTCCTTCAAAACAGAACCGGTTTGGCCACAGAGAGAGAAGAGGTAACTCATGCAAAACCCAACATGCAAAATACCTCTAGTACTTCCTTGGTCATCACCCTTCATCAATCCGAGCGCTCCATCCTTGGTTTGCTCTCCAAGATGGATTTCTGGCCCTTGATGCTTCATGATGATGATGGCTTCATCTGCTCCAATCTCTGCCTCTTCCATCACTTCGCCACTCTAGCTACTTCCTGTGGTGGTTGAGCAGAATCAGAGACAAGCCATGCCTCAAAGAATCTCTTCCTTGCTGGACAAATCTTCTTCTTTCTTTTTGAGTATGAAGAGCTCGAGATTACCTCACCAAATCTTACCATTTTTGGTGAAAATCTCAGCCACAGCATACTTTTATTTTGTTATGTTTTCTTGCCATCATCATGATGGTCTTGTAGCTTGTTCTTCCTTTAGTTCGGTAGCTCATTTTTGCTTCCATGGTTTCCTGGATAATGGCCGAAAGAGAAGAAAGAGATGAGAGAGAAGAAGCAAATGAAAGAGTAGCAATTAAGTGAAGTTAAACAAATTAAGTGGAGAAAGTTGCTTTTACTTTCCTTGCTTGAGTGTTGTGCAGCACGAAGCAAATCAATCATGTCACTCATACTCTCTCTCTCATTTATGTTTACAATGCATGTATTAACTCTTCTAAATAAAACTTTGAGTTCGATCACATGCTTAGAGAAGGGACCCGTTGAAGGCATCAGGCAAAATGCAACATTTGCTTTCCTGATGAATTATTTTTGGATCATGCATTGGAGAACAATTTTGGGCTTGTATCAATAATGAGTAAAGCTGGCCCAACTAAACAAAATATAGTTTCAGCCACTATGGTCACAATAATTTGACATCTAGGCTAAATTAAAATTATTCCAATGGGCTTGCTTTAATATTAATTTGTTCGGCCCATAAAGGAATCTGCACAGCAAAAATTATTACAATTAACATACTTTAATCAAGAATGAATTAATAATTTTGATGTTAATAATGTTTGATCATCATCAATTTAGTTTAGAGTTTTCCAAACTCATTAATCTCCCCTTTGATGACAAACATTATTAAAAATTGAAATGGAAAGAAATTTAAGATTGAGTAAAAATACTCCCTTTGAATTTTTGAATTTTTTCTCCTTTCTAATTGTCACATGGCTCCCCCTTAATATATGCCATTTTTACCAAGGGAAGCACTAACCTGTAACATTTTAACCAAGCTTCAAGTAACAATGTTATTTAGCATATTCATTATATGATGCTAAATGCTTGATTTATGAGCAGAGTTGAATTGATAATCAAAACTCATTTGATATCATAAATTGATTTTCTGCTCAATCACACTATAATCAATCAAAATCTGTTTTTGGCAGAAGACTTGCTGTAAAAAAAAATTTCAATAAATCAGAGCAATCTTGGTAGGAAAAATATTTTTCAATCATGATTTAATCTTTCCAAATACAGCAATTTTCACCATTAAGAACTAAAGGAGCTGCCAAAAATAAATCCAACATAAATCATTTTATCAAGGTAAGTAAAATGTATTATAAACATAGTAAACACATTTTACCAAGATAAACATCAAATAATGGTAGCAATCAAGATAAACCGAATGTATTCTCAATCATCAAAAACCAAATGCATTGTTTAATCATCAACAGAAGTGATCATGAATTCTCACAGAATTTCATCCCCTGTTACAGTTTCTGTTTCAGTTTCAATTTTGAAATCATTTTACTCCCCCTTTTGGCATCAAGGGGCACCTGCAAAGAAAAATATTGACAGCACAACAAAATATCCATAATAAAGTACCAAAAGTGTGTCAAAGTCATAGAGCAGTGAGTATCAAGTCATGCCTTTATAAAATAAGATTGAGCCTAAAGATGCCAATATCAAATGTAAACAGAGAAACAGTCATTAATCATCTGAAAGGTTGAACTCTGAGTCAGAATCTTCTTCTTTATCCTCTGTCCCCATCTCATCCTCAAAGCTTTGAACCATGAAGCCCACCCTTTCGTGACATTTCCTCCAGGCCTTTTCATTTTCATATGCTAACTTCCGGACAGCCTTGTGGGATTGAACCATTAACTTTGACATGTTGAGGAATTCATTAAGAACTTCCCTGATTAATGCAATAACTTTGGAAGGTTCAGGGGGACGACTCTCAAGATCGCTGAGTGACGGCTCGGAGGGCATTGAGCGCTTACTTTTCTTACCCGAAACTCATCCTCCTTTAATCATCGAAACCTTGTTCTCAACAGCTTCATTAGATAAATCAACCTTAAAATACTCAAAGATACATGTGAGGAATATTCCATAAGGAAGATTAGCCTTTTTTGTACTTTTAACTGCTTCCCACATATGACGTATCATAATATAAGTAAATGAAATTGGAGAAGAAGTAACAAGGGCAAAGAGAATAATGGAGTCAAAAACTGTTATTCTGTGGTGAGAACCACTTTGTGGAGTGAGGATGTGAGTGATGATCCGATGCAGAAGTGAGTTCTCAGGGCCGAGTGCTTGATGGGTTGGGATTAATCCATCTAATCCAGAAAGATTTGCACATATGTGTTGCAAGACAGTTTGATGTGCGACTCCAACCTGATCATCCCATTTATCAATCATGTAAACTTTTGGTCCTTCATTCTCGTACCCAAGAGCAGCGCTTATGGTTTGAGGATTGAGAGTCATGTAAACACGCTTGACGTAAGAATGAATTGAGCCATCTATCAAACGCATGTTCGCATAGAATTCCCGGACCAGCCCCGGGTAAACAAGTTTCTGGATGTGAACCAATGGGGTCCACTTCAAGGCATCGAACAGAGAAGAAAAGTTGATTCCTTTGGTGGCCAGATTTTCAAGATTCACCAAGTATGATGGGCAGAGATGACGTTTCAGCAAAACCTCTTTGTGGAATTCGTAGAAGGCACAAGAGTAGAACCGAGAGGGATCAAAATGTGAGTGGGTTTTGTGGAATTTGTTCTTGAATTCTAGTGATTCCAAATTTGCAGGTTCTCTAGTATCATGTAACACAAAACTTTTCATCTTCTGAGAGCTTTTTCTGGATGCATGTGGAGTGAATTTTTTGTGTGGTGATGGAGGGGGCGATGTGTGTGATTCCTCTTCATCTTCTTCAACACTCTGTTGCTTGTTCTTTCCTGTCTTTCCTCTCCCTGAAGTTTTCCGAGTAATGACTTTCCGGCGCATAGTTTCGGTCATTTTGGAAGGGGGTGTATGAGTAGAAGAGGATGTGGAATGAAGGTGGATATGGGTGTGTGTTTGAGGTGATGAAAAAGGTGGACTTTTTGGAATTGGGGTTCGGCCACTTCTTCTAAGTGCCGTTTTCTTTTTCATGGTGAAGGGAAAGAATGGGAATAGAAGATGAAGTGATAGCCGAAAGTGAGGTGAGTGGAGGAGTTAGAGGGCATTAAATGTTGATTGGAAAGAGATAGTGGAGGAAGTTAATGACCATTATGGCGCGGTTATTAACCAAGAGGTTTCTCTTTTATTTAAAATAAATTGAAAGGTGGTTTCCTAGAATCAAGGGATTAGATGGAGAGAGTGATTTGATTTGACAATAACTACTTCCAATAAGATTTGATAAGACAACAAAAAGATTTTGATCATCATAAAATGAGGAACCAACAAAAGGTCAAGGTGGGGTCAAAGAGATTTTGTGGGGCCCATGAAAGATAAATTCTGTGCAGCCTCCCCCTTGATTACAGCTTCTCCAACACACTTGTATTTTTATCTCGTCCATACCTACGAGACAAAACTGAGCAGAGTCAAAATTTCACAAATTCTCAACAGAACTTAAATCAAACATTCCCAAGCTTTTTCTTAGTGAACAGAATCTATCTTCACAAAGGGGTTTTGTAAAAATGTCAGCAAGTTGATCTTTAGATTTTACAAATTGAATATCAATAGTACCCTTTTGCACATGTTCTCTAATAAAATGATATTTGATCTCAATGTGCTTTGTTCTTGAGTGCAAAACAGGATTTTTTGAAATATTTATAGCACTCATGTTATCACAAAATAATGGTATACTATTGATCTTTAATTTATAATCTTCCAACTGCGTTTTTAACCAAATTAATTGTGAGCAACATGCAGAAGCGGATATGTATTCAGCTTCAGCTGTGGATAGAGCTACTGTGGCTTATTTTTTGCTTGACCACATGTTGAGTGAGCTTCCAAAGAAGCAACACATGCCGGAGGTGCTCCTTCTATCCACTCTATCTCCCACATAATCTGCATCACAAAACCCTACTGCACAAAAATCATCAGATTTTGGATACCACAAGCCATAATCACATGTTCCCTTAATGTATCTAATGATGCGTTTAACAGCTGTAAGATGTGATTCTTTTTGGTGAGATTGAAATCTTGAACATACACCCACACTTTGAATAATATCCGGTCTAGAGGAGGTAAGATACATTAGTGAACCAATCATTCCCCTATACCGTGTTTCATCCACATCTTTGCCATCATCATCTTTTTCAAGTTTATTGTTTGGATGCATTGGTGTTCCCATTGGTTTAGAATTTTCTAGGCCAAACTTTTTGATAAGTTCTTTTGCATACTTTCCTTGGTGAATGAAAGTACCACTAGGAGTTTGTTTAATTTGGAGGCCAAGAAAGAAAGTAAGCTCTCCCATTAAACTCATCTCAAACTCACTAGTCATGAGTTTTCCAAACTCTTCACACAAGGACTCATTGGCCGAACCAAACACAATATCATCCACATAAACTTGAACTAGAAGAATATCATCATTAGATGCTTTAATGAATAAAGTTGTGTCCGTGGTACCTCTTTGAAATTGATTTTCCAATAAGAAAGCACTAAGTCTTTCATACCAAGCTCTTGGAGCTTGCCTAAGACCATAAAGAGCCTTAGTTAATTTGAAAATATGATTTGAAAAATCTTTATGTTCAAAACCGGGGGGTTGGGCCACATACACTTCTCTATCAATAAAGCCATTAAGAAAAGCACATTTAACATCCATTTGAAACATTTTGAAACCCTTATGGGTAGCATAGGCAAGAAGCAATCTAATTGCTTCCATTCTAGATACCGGAGCAAAAGATTCATCAAAATCTATACCCTCTTCTTGATTGTAACCCTGGGCCACTAGTCTAGCCTTGTTACGAACAACTTGTCCATCCTCACCAAGTTTATTTTTATACACCCACTTAGTACCCGTAACTTTCTTACCATCCAGATGAGGTACTAGTGTCCAAACCTCATTCTTGTCGAATTGAGCAAGCTCTTCTTGCATGGCTTTCACCCATGATGGATCTTCATGAGCTTGTTTGACATTGTTGGGCTCCATTTGTGGCAAGAGTGCAAAGTTGCTTGGTTCGGATTGTCTTTTGGTTGAGGATCTTGTTGTCACTCCTTGGGAGGGATCATCAATGATGAAGTCATGAGGATAACCCCTCATAGACTTTCATTCTCTAGGCTTCCTTTGTGGTGTTGAGCTATGATGAGTTTCTGTTGGTCTCACTGTTTCAGTTTCTCGTGCTGGCTCAGGAGATAAAATGGAAATGTCTCCTCCAATCTGACGAGACAAATCTGGACTGGCAGATTCTTCAATTTGGGTAGACTTGGGATTCTCTTTGCTTGTTCCAGCTCCTTCACAATCTGAATCATTATCTATCACAGTATTGGAAATTAAATTAGAATCACAAAAAGTAACATGTATGGATTCTTCTATAGTCCTATATTCTTTGAGATAAATCCTATAGGCTTTGCTAGTGGTGGAGTATCCAACAAACATTCCTTCATAAGATTTTGGATCAAACTTGCCAAGATTTTCTTTGTTATTAAGCACAAAATATTTGCATCCAAAAAATGAAAGTACTTAAGATCTGGAGGGGTTCCTTTCCATAGCTCATAAGGAGTTCTTTTCAACCCTTTTCTAATTATTGTCCTATTCAAAATATAGCATGCCATATTTATGGCTTCAGCCCATAAAAATTTAGGAACCTCATTCTCACATAACATAGCCCTAGTCATTTCTTGAAGGCTTCTATTCCTTCTTTCAACAACCCCATTTTGTTGAGGTGTTCTAGGGCATGAAAAATTATGAGTAATTCCAAAGTCATCAGAGAATTTTTCAAAGTTTTGGTTTTCAAATTCTTTTCCGTGATCACTTCTCAAATGAGCCACTTTTAAATCTTTTTCATTTTGAATTTTCTTGCAAAGGGTTGAGAAAGCATGGAAAGCATCATTTTTATGAGCAAGAAAAAGTACCCAACCAAATCTAGAGTAATCATCTACCACTACCAAACCATAGTGTTTACCTCTTAGACTTTGTGTTCTTGTTGGACCAAAAATATCAATGTGTAACATCTCTCATGGCCTCTTGGTTGAAATTTCATCTTTTGGTTTAAAAGAGGATTTAACTTGTTTGCCTAATTGACAAGCATCACAAGTAAGATCCTTATCGAAATTGATTTTAGGAAATCCTCTAACTAGATTTTTCTTCACTAGCTTAGAAATTTGGTACATGCTAGCATGACCCAACTTTCTATGCCATAGCTATTTTTCAGATTCAAGAGATGTAAAACATGTTACATTTTGTTCTTTCAAGTCCTCAAGAGTTAATCCATACATATTGTTGCATCTCTTAGCTTCAAAAAGAATATCCCCAGTTTTTTCACAAACAACCAAGCACACAAATTTTCTAAAAATTACTTCAAATCCTAAATCACACAATTGACTTACACTAAGTAAATTATGTTTCAAACATTTACAAGAAGAACATCATTTATACAAGATGAAAAGCTTTTACCAACGACCACTATCTTTCCTTTTCCATCATCACCGAAAGTGACAAGTCCTCCATCACATTCATCAAGCTTTATGAAGAAGGTTGTCTTTCCGGTCATATGCCTAGAGCATCCGCTGTCCATGTACCACATATTTTTCTTCCTCTTGGATGCTAGGCACACCTACAAAATAAGCTCAAGTGACCTTAGGTATCCAAATTTTCTTGGATCCTTTCACGTTAAACCATCTCCTATGTCCCAAATCATTGTAACCAAAAACAACTTTATAAACTTTATCACCAATCATTCTTTCACCAAAGAAACACTGAACAGGAAAATGACTGCTTCGGTTACATAACCTACAAAACCTTGGAGTTGCTGTTTTGTTAAAATAGGTGGGATCTTGAAACCTTGTGTCATTGGATGAAGAAGCTCTATCTTTAAAAGAAGGTTTCTTATCAGATTTATAAAACCCCAAACCAGCTTTATCAAAGAGTGGTTTTTGACTAGCCAATATTTGATTTAGATTTTCAGAACTTTGAGTAAATTTGGCTAAATCATTTTCAAGACTCTTAACCTTTTTTAGCAACTCTTCATTTTCCTTAAAACAGTTTACATATGCAACTACCGAGTGATCACTTTCACAACTTCTAAGTTGAGCTTTCAACTGCTTATTTTCTTCTACAAGATCACAAGCAGTTTCGGTCTCCCTTACTTTTTCTTTAAGAAAACTATTTTCAGCTTTAAGAATGATAATTTGTTGTTCAAGATCTTGATTTTCAAGCAAAAAACATCTTATTTTTTCAGAAAGGTGATCTATCATAAGATGAAGGTCTTCAGTGTCAGGGTTTTGAAAGAATACTTGATCTACATGATTTGCCATGAGACAAGGCTGTGACTTTGTCTCAGATTCTTCATCGCTGTCTGAGTCATTTTCCAAGTCTTCCCATGATGCCATTAGACCCTTCTTCTTCCCTCCTTTTTTCTTCTCCTCTTTCTTCAACTTGGGACAATCAGATTTGAAATACCCCATTTCCTTGCAGTTGTAACAAGTTACTTTGCTAAGGTCTTTTTTCATTTTTGTAAAACCCAGTTAATTAACGGCTAATTAACCCATAAATGAGAATTTATTCTAGAAAGCCCAAAATATGATTTTTATGGCTAAATGTGATAGAGGAGATTGAGACGAGAATTTTGGTACCAATTTTATAGAATTCGGACCAAGATTGGACCGAACGGGCCAAATCAGGCCAACCGGACCCAAAGTAGGCCCTTGACCCAACATAACTAAACCAAAACCCTAGTTTTCAGCACTCTCTCTCCTCATTTGAGACACTAAACACGCTGAAATGGAGGCCATGGAGGGAAGAACACTCTCTCAAGTTCTATCTCTCCCTTGATCTTCAAACCACCATAACTTTTGATCTAGAGCTCCGATTGCCGCACCGTTTGTGGCCACGCGTTCACCGCAGAGAGCTCTACAAAACCCATACAATCAATCTTGAGGTAAGCCACATTTTGCTCTTCGAATTTCCAGCCTTGTTTTCGAGTTTCATGAGCAAAAATGTTGAGATTTTGGGATCTTTGATGTTATAAGACCCAACTCTCTTGAAGGAGAAGGTTAATCTTGTCTCCTTGGATCTTGGGTGTGGTAAGATTCTCAACCCTAGTGTAATTTATTGTTCTATGATGTTTGGGTATTGAGATGTTGTGTATGGGTATGATGGTTGTGGCTTAGGTTGTGTATATGTGAATATTGGAGCTTGATTGGTGATATTGAAAAGCTTGAAAAGGAATTTAGTGGTGAAAAATCTATTCTTGGAAGTGTTGAGGCCTTGAGAGCTTGAGAAAAAAGTGGTTTGGAAGTGCTCCGGTTGAGCTTGGAAAATCAGCTAAGGTATGGTCTCGGTTTCCCGTACCTAATATGTAATGTGGTAGGAAATACTTAGGCTAGAGGCCCTAAGATAGGCATTGAATTGTTGATTTTGTTGAAAGGTTGATATATATGATGTGGTCATATATGTGATGATGATTATTGATGCCTTGATGGTATGATGTATGAGAAATATGCATGTTGTGATATATGCTTGATGATTGATTATGGTTGAATTATGGGTAAAACCATGTTGATGGTGAGTATGATATTGATTATGTACAATGATGGTTAATTGGAATTGGTGTTGTTGAAAGTTGGCATGAGGAAGAGTATATGATATGTCAATGTATTTGACTTTGAGCCACTTAGGTGAAGTGGGTTAAAATGATGGGATAATGATTTTATGAATTGAGATAATGTGTCAATGTGTGAGCTGAGGAGGCTTGATGTTGACTTTGGTATGTTTTGATTGATTTCAAAGAAAAGGGATGAAATTGGCATGTTTTGATTGATTTTGAAAAAAGTTGAAAATGGCTTGTTTTGAAAATGGCACTTTGTGGTTTTGTATGAAAAACATGGTTTTTTGGGCATAATTTGACAGGACATAACTTGGACTACGGATCTTCGTTTTGTGCCAAATCTGTTTAGAAATGAAATTGGATCCGAGATGTCCATGCCGTTCGAAGAACAGGTGAAAAACGATTTAAAATGAGGAAGTTATGTCTGTCGGAAGATTGGGGGTTGAATTTGTGAATTCTGCAGCTTTTAACTTAGAAAAATTTTAGCTGAATAATCCCCCGCGCGTAGGCGCACTTGGCGCGTATGCGCCGTTCTTTCAGAAAACGCCATCCACGCGTGTGCGTGGTGTGCGCAGGCGCGCTGATGTGCTGCACCCAATACCCAGCCATTTTCCAGAGAGTTGTGCCAGAACTGTGCCAGATTTGTGCCTGGGGCACGAGTGCACCCACGCGTACGCGTGGCTGACGCATGCGCGTCGCTTGATTGTTTTTCAATCCACGCGTTAGCGTGCATGACGCTTACGCGTCGATGAGTTTTGTGGCCATCCACGCGTGCGCGTGGAGTGCACATATGCGGGGCCCTGTTTTCATCCCAAAGTTGATTTTTGAGTTTTAAAAGCCAAATCTCATGCTTCTAAGCCTCCGATCTCACCACTTATGTCTTAAATCATTATGATATGCCTAGCAATGAGAAAAAGAAGCTAGAAAATGTGGTAACTTGCGAGTGAAGCAAGGGAAAAATGAATGATCAATGAGGATCAAAGATGATTATGTGAGATGCGGAGAATGGCGGTGGAAGTGCTTGTTATGCCATGGGCCAAAGGGCCGTAATTGTTGATGAATTGGCTGGTTATGGATTTAACCGTGAGCCGGATGGCTAGATTATTGTCGTGTTACGGCGGAGCCATGATTATGGCTATGTATAAATGCATATATGCTGTTGAATGAATTGTGAATGTTGCACTTCCACTGTTGGAGATGAGAGTTTTCCTGGAAGGAAGCAGTGGCTAGCCACCACGTGCTCCAGGTTGAGACTCGAAGCTCTTTTGACCCTATGTCGTAAGGGTGGCCGGGCACTGTGAAAGCCCCGGATGAGCTCGCCCCCGTAAATATTCACCAGTGAGGGTGATGGATATGGATCATGATTATGATCAAGTTTATGATGAGTATAACTCGAGTTGGGGATGCGCGACAGAGGGACAGTCCAATGGTTAGCTACCAGGACTTGTCGGGTTGGCTCTATAACCGACAGATGATATCATCAGCCACTAGGGACAGGCATTCATCATATGCATACTATATGAATTGTTTGAGATTGCCTATTTGACTGCATATTACTTGCTAATTGTCTAAATACCTTAATTGTTCCTATTTGTATATTTCTTATTTGATATAACTGTGGTTGCTACATTATACTCCTGCTGGTGGTTGGGAGGTGCGAAGGAATTGGAAAGGGAAGTATTAGTTAGACTGAAGAATCTTTAGTTAGTCGCCACATATGGTTTAGCTTGTTTATAAGCTTTGAATTATCTGGAGAAAGTTCTAAGATTGCCTATGGCTTTCCTCTATTATTATGTATTATATATGTGGAAGCTGTTACCATGCTGGGGACCTCTGGTTCTCACCCATGCAGATTTTGTAGTTTTCAGATGCAAGACGTGAGGTTTCACGCTGAGGCCTACTGGAGACTTCTGGATTTGCGAAGATCCTTTGTTCTCGGGACTCTGTTTTAGTTTATATATTTTGCTTAGATACTTTTATCTCCATTAAATAATACAAACTGTGATGGCTCCTCTTATAGGAGATTTTGGAGAATATGTTTTATGTATTTGTGTCCCTTTGGATTTCCTTTGGGGTTTTCCTTATTTTATCATATGTATATATTGCTATATGCTCGGACCGGTTATCTTCGTAGCCGGATTTTGAGTCTTGATATTCCTGTTTTTTGACACTCCTTTGTATATATATGATCTCGCGTTGGTTTATCCTTGTTCGTTACGTTATCGATCGGAGTGTTGCGCTTTTGAGTTGCGATTTTTGTTTACCCCTTTTTCTACAAAGGCTCCTAGTTATAATCAATCATTTATACTACTATACGTATTAAATTTTTATTTTAGAGGTCGTAATACCTTGCCATCTCTGAATTATGACTTAAGCATAAGACTCTATATGGTAGGGTGTTACAATTTTCCTTGAGCTGCTGCCTTGGCCTTTGAACTTCACCATTTTCCTGAATTTTTTGGCAAACAACACAAATTCATTTTCAGAGGAGTTATCACTGGATTCATCATCCAGAGGGTTAGTTACAGAAGAAAAAGCAATTCCTTTCTTTTTTACTCTTTTTTCAAATAAGTGTTTTCAAAAGCAAGAAGGTTTCCTCTCAAATCATCAAGTGTCATGGAATCAAGGTTACTGCTCTCAGAAATAATTAAAGCTTTTGTTTCCCACTCTTTAGCGAGACATCTCAGCACTCTTCTTACAAGCACAGAATCGGAATGTGTTATTCCCATAGCATCCAAGCCAACAATGATGGTGTTGAACCGTTCGAACAGTTCATCAATGGATTCTCCTTCCTTCATTGTAAACATTTCATACTCCCTGTTTAATATGTCTATCCGAGTCTTCTTTACTATGGTGGTTCCTTCATGAGTGATTTGCAATTTATCCCAGATTTCCTTTGCCGTTGTGCATCGTGATACCTGTCGGTACTCCTCAAAGCTGATAGCACAGTTGAGTAGATTTACAGCCTTGGCATTTAGCTCTACTTTCTTTCTATCTTCTTCGGTCCAGCTTGCTTTCGGTTTAAGAGTGACTACTCCTTCAGCACTTGAGTTGATTGGAAATTGAGGACCCTCCAGGATAATCTTCCATAGTTTGTAGTCTACTGCTTGCACAAAGATCTTCATTCTCTCCTTCCAATAGGTATAGTTTTTTTTCATTGAAAAGAGGTGGTATGTTGCTTGACTGTCCTTCTGTAAGGTTATAGGACACCAGATTTGAGCCACTACTTTCTGCCATGAGGATCTTTTCTCCAAGCTGCAAAGCTTGATCTCTTTGAGACCAAGCTCTGATACCAATTGATGGTTTCAGTGGCTAAGAGAAGTGGGGTTAAATCTTAACCCCTTTTTGCTTGATCACGCTTTTTGGTCTTTGAGGAGACTTTTCTATTTTTCTCACGAGACTTTTTATTTTTGTCTCGTCACTTGACACGAGATATTTTTGTTTTAGCTCCTGTGCAGTAGAAACAGAAATGAAGTAGTAGAGAAAGAAGATTACACCCAGATATATCCTGGTTCAGCTGCTAAGTGTAATGCAGCCTACATCCAGTCTCCATCACAACTATGATGGAATCTCACTATAATCATCACGATTACAAACTGTAAAGTACTAAGCCAACTTACAAGGGGATTTCCACAGAATCATGAAACACAACATAGATGAACAAAGGAACTTTAAGGACATCTATGGCTTTTTCTTTTAATTTTGCACTCTCTGTCTTTTTTCGCTCTATGGCTTTTTCATACAAACCTCACTGTTTGTATTTTTCCATGAGACTCAAGACATGACAAAATTAAACAGAAAAATTACAAAATAGAATACATTGAAGGAGAAGAAAATCTATAAGCTTAGGTAGCTATGAGACTTCTGTGCCTTGCACTCTCAAACTTTCTCCTTGAATCAAACCGTGACTGTTCACCCCTTTTATAGAGAGGAGAAGCCTTCACAGTTGAAACCAAAACCAAGCTTAACTTCTTTTCCTTCAAAATAGAACCGGTTTGGCCACAGAGAGAGAAGAGGTAACTCATGCAAAACCCAACATGCAAAATACCTCTAGTACTTCCTTGGTCATCACCCTTCATCAATCCGAGCACTCCATCCTTGGTTTGCTTTCCAAGATGGATTTCTGGCCCTTGATGCTTCATGATGATGATGGCTTCATCTGCTCCAATCTCTGCCTCTTCCATCACTTCACCACTCTAGCTACTTCCTGTGGTGGTTGAGCAGAATCAGAGACAAGCCATGCCTCCAAGAATCTCTTCCTTGCTGGCCGAATCTTCTTATTTCTTTTTGAGTATGAAGAGCTCGAGATTACCTCACCAAATTTTATCATTTTTGGTGAAAATCTCAGCCACAGCATACTTTTATTTGTTATGTTTTCTTGCCATCATCATGATGGTCTTGTAGCTTGTTCTTCCTTCACTTCGGTAGCTCATTTTTGCTCCATGATTTCCTGGATAATGATCGAAAGAGAAGAAAGAGATGAGAGAGAAGAAGCAAATGGAAGAGTAGCAATTAAGTGAAGTTAAACAAAATAAGTGGAGAAAGTAGCTTTTACTTCCCTTGCTTGAGTGTCGTGCAGCACCAAGCAAATCAATCATGTCACTCATACTCTCTCTCTCATTTATGTTTCCAATGCATGTATTAACTCTTCTAAATAAAACTTTGAGTTCCATCACATGTTTAGAGAAGGGATCTGTTGAAGGCATCAGACAAAATGCAACATTTGCTTTCCTGATGAATTATTTTTGGATCATGCATTGGAGAACAATTTTGGGCTTGTATTAATAATGAGTAAAGCTGGCCTAACTAAACAAAATATAGTTTCAGCTACTATGGTCACAATAATTTGACATCTAGGCTGAATTAAAATTATTCCAATGGGCTTGCTTTAATATTAATTTGTTCGGCCCATAAAGAAATCTGCACAGCAAAAATTATTACAATTAACATACTTTAATCAAGAATGAATTAATAATTTTGCTGTTAATAATATTTGATCATCATCAAAACTTTGGATTAAGATTAAACATTATTATTTCTTATCATTGATATTTTATCAGCGAATCCACAAGTTTAATTGTCATACGAAGTAAGAGATGGCGCAGCAGCATGAAACACAGTAGTTATAAAAAGATGAAAATGAGAGAAGAAAGAGTAGGATTAAGAAAGTAGCAGTGGCGGAGCTTGAAACAAAATTTTAGGGGCCGAAAATTTAACATAAAAATTTAATAATAATATTTATATCAAAATAAAATTTATAAATATAATTATTCTTTAAGTTTGTTACTAATAAGATAATAAATAAAAAATTCTACAGATAAAAAATATAAATTATAATGATACTTTTCGAGTTTTTAATGACTTAAAATTTTTAATAATTGAATCAGAACTAAATTTTTCAGCAATTTCTTTTTCAATGTAAATAACCAAACTATTCGTAAGAAAGTCGTCCTCCATCTTGTTTCTTAACCTTGTTTTTATTATTTTCATTGCTGAAAATGATCGCTTTGTAGTAGCTGTAGAAACTGGAAGAGTTAATATCAGACGAATCTATCTATCAATCAAGTAATACACTTTTGAGTTTTTTGTTTTTGCTAAGCATCTGTACAGTTCATGAATAGTTGACAAATTCTTCATTTCTGGATGCTGATGAACATCAAGAATAAAATGCTGAAATTGAAAAGGCAAATTAATCTTCTCTTGTTCAGTAAAGTCTTCGGGATAGTAGCTATCAATAAGAGTAGAAATCTTAACAATGTCAAAATGTTTGTAAGCATCCTTAGGCATGAGAGTAGAGCTCAGACTTAGTAGATCTATTGCTTGATCATTAAATCTACTATTTAACTCTTGTAATTGCTTATCAATTGTGACTAAAAATATCTCCACTCTAAAATAATGCTCAACTGTAATATGATCTTTTTGGTGACGCGAGCGTCCTTGCCTTGCAACATAAGAAGCAGTTAAATCAAGAATTAGAATATCATGTTGCTCACAAAATGATTTTACATTTTTTAATAATTCCTCCCATCTGTCATCTCTCATGCTTTGGATAAGTGTTTTTGTAGAATGAACTAGTTGCACAGTATTAACTATGTCTTGAGACTGCTTTTGTAAAGCTTGACAAAGAATATCAGTTATTCCCATCATATCTTTCATCAAATGAAAGATCAATACAAACTTAAATGAGGTCAGGGTATTGTAAGCACTATCTGCATCACCACGCTAAGAATAAGTTGATCCATCAACAATAATCTTTTGTAAAATAGTCAACGTTGCACCATACATATTTATCAAACTGCAAACAGAAGAGAAATGAGAACTCCATCGAGTATCACCTGCTCGTTTTAAAGTACCAATTTGATTTGCCCCTTTACCAGTTTCAAGTTCATCAATCTCTAATAAATGGACAATTTCATCTGTCTTGGCTGCATGTAACTCATTATGTCGCTTACTAGAAGAACAAATAATGTTGACGATGAAAGTCAATTTTAAAAAAAATTGATGCACAGGAATAACTTCTCTTGATGCAGCAACTAATGCAAGTTGTAATCGATTAGCAAAACAGTGGATATAGTAAGCATAAGGACAATCTTTTAAGAATAATGCTTGTAACACATTCCGTTCTCCTCTTATGTTGCTGGCGCCATCATATCCTTGACCACGAATATTAGAGACATCAAGACCATGTCGAGAAAGAATGTCGCACAATTCTTGTTTTAGAGTTAATGATGTAGTATCTTTGACATGTACAAGATCAAGAAAACGCTCTTGAATAAAATCATGTATATCAACAAATCTCAAAACAAGTGCCATTTGTTCTCTTTTGGATTCATCACGAGCTTCATCTACTACAATGCAAAACTTGGAATCTCCAATTTCCTCACAAATATGCTTTCTCACCTTGTTTGAGAGTATATGCAAGATTTCTTTTTGAATTTGATGTGAAGTATATTTAGCATTATATGGAGCATTTTCTAACACAGTTCTTGCAACTTCATCATTGTAAGATGCTATGAGTTTTATCATTTCAAGAAAATTACCTCAATTTTTTTATTCTGGAGTCTCATCATGGCCTCTGAAAGCACAAGCTTGAAATGTAAGCCAACGAGTTGCATCAATGGAGGATTTTAGACGCAATCGATTCTTTTGAATTTCCTCATAAATATGATCCTCAATTACATTTTGGATGTGACTTGCCTGATTTAAATCTAGATATGCTCCAACTGCATTATTGTGTGGTGAGCAAGGATCTCCAATATGTTTAAGAAAAGCACAATTCTTTCCATCATTAACTTTTTTCCAATTTCTAAACCCTTTACTAATAAAAATATCTAACCCATTACATCCAATGGATTTTTTGCTAACCAAATAACAAAATAAACAATATGCAGCATCTTCAGAAGGTGAATACTCTAACCATGAAGGAAAAATACCAAACCAAGCATATTGAAATCCTCTTGGATGCTTCGTACCAGATAGAGGATAATTGTCAATATGCTTTTGATATGAACCCCATTTAAGATAAGCTCGTCTAACCGCATCTCTCTGGTTTGGGTGATATTGCCAAATTTGAAGCCGTTTTCCAGGGTCTCGTTCCAAAGAATTAAGGTCAAACTTATCAGATGCAACTCTTTGAACTTTTGAAGGTTGTATCTCACTTTCTTCGTGATTCATTATAGTAGAAGAATTATCTACAAGTGTTGATATTGTAGAAGTTATATGTTCCCCATCTTGAATATTAGCCTTCCTCTTAAAAAATGCATCAATTCTTTGATTTTTCATCATTATTTTGTATAAAAATTTAAATATATATTCTGTAAAATATGTAAAAAAAAAGTTAAAAGGATAAATATTAAAATTTATAATATTTATTGAATTTTTTTATTAATTTATAAAAATACAATAATATCAATACTTATTAAATATTATAATACTTTTATCATATAAAAAATTAAATTAAATAAATATTAAATTAAATAAATAAAAATACCTAATTTTTTATATTTGAACTCAAAGGTAAAGAGAGTGTTACTTGTTGAATAGAGAAGCAAAGCAAGGCAGTAGCGTGTTTCACTATTTTGAGAAGCAAAGGCAGTGTTAGTAGATGATTTTTGTTATAGTTATCATATTAGATATCTTTTATTTTATTAGATGATCTTTTTTTATTTGATTTGATTATTAGATGATTTTTGTTATTCTTATTTTTTTTGTAAGATAATATTTTTGATTTGATTTGATTTTATCTTTTAATTTTAATGTATTGTGAAGTTAACAAAGACCCACTCACTAAAAATTATTATACAATAAATGTATGAGATGGGAATTGAATTTGGATACTTCAAATTATAGTAAAGCATTTAAAACAATTGAACTATTTTTCATTTTTGATGAAGTATTACTAATTTTTTTATAAAAAGTTTGGGGGGCCATGGCCCCCCCTTGTCTGAGTGAAGCTCCACCACTGGCTTTATGATTTTATTAAGATTAATGCGGGAAGAATTTTAAGGTTGTGGAAGTAGATAGTAATGATAATGGATCAGAGGAGAAGGAGTAGGAGGATAATTTTAGTCCCTATAACTATTTCAAATTGACACATGTCACTTGGTATTGACACATCATATTCCACCTGACACGTCAGACAGGTAACCTGCTGCCAATCGATTGTAAGGGTCGATTTAGCCAATTTTATTAATGGGTAAAATTTGGATTGGGGTTTAAGGACGATTAAGATATGATATTTCTCATAGAAAAAAGGTCAGAAGCCTAATAGAATATTTACCCAAATATAAAATTTAAATCAATTGAGCTATATTTGTTCTTTGTAAAATTACTACTAGTTCAAAAATTTTAGAAGGAGGACATAGCTACCATTGTTTAAACTAAGTTCCACCACTGATAATAACGATTTTAAGTGTATTGTTAGCGTCCTCAATGATATAGAGATGTGGAAAAAAAATCCAATTATTAAACTATTAAATTAATGATTAAAATTTTGTTTATGAAAATTTTCAAATGTTACTGTATATTTAGCTCCTGTCCTTCTCCTAAAATTGAAGATCCTATTTCATAAATTTCTCACTCAAAGCAACCGAATAAAGAGAATACAAGGTATGACGACATGGCATAGATTAAATTGTAATAGCTTTAACGGGAGTATTAGTGTTTGTGGGCTCAATGTAATTGTCGGCAAATATAAGGACGAGATGACGGTTAGAGGAGGAAGGATGAGATCAAAGTTAATGACAAATATAATTGTGTGCCTAATGTGGTGTTGTTTGAATCTAGCACTATGACAAATTCCCAGGGATGGTTAAGTTATTGTCTTCTATGGGCGGTGTGTATATAGGTCGTTGATTTTGCTAATAGGATTACAGTTTTCTTAATTTCTATTAGTTATAAGGATATGGCTTTTTATTACCCTTTCACTAGGGTTTTTTACTGTGTTTCACCATGATCATGTTGCCAGTGTTAAAAATGCAGTAGATGTTTCTGATGGTGATGTTAGTTTGTTTTGTGTTCGTATTTAGGGACCTTGAATGACATGAAAGTGTTGAATTGTGCTCGAGTTTTTTCGCTAAGCGCTAATTTAATTGATTGTATTTATGGACATGAAACTCATAGTCAAATTTTATTGAGTTTTTATTGATTTTTTTTTTTTTTGCTAAATCACACAAAGTCAAATTTATCAAGTGGATTAGTTTTTGTCTTTTACTCCTATCTCGCTCACAATTTCTATCACTTCTAGCTATCTTAAGAGACCCTAAATTAATTAAATAGTAAATATTATGATCAAATTAAAATGGAGAGTGCTAGTAGAATAATGATTATTTTGAACAACATGAACAACCACCAATCAAATACAAATATACTACACCCTAATTTACTGCTACTCATTAAATTTATTCTTTTAACCCTATTAATTCACATTGTTCACACATTGTTCAAGAATGTTATTAGTTACCTATACTTTTCTGATTAAAATTTGAAGGATATAACTACGTGGGTTTACTTTTCAACTCGTTTAAAGTCAACAATATTTAAATGTGTAGATTTCATATGGACATTAATTACTTACAATCCATAGTGAGCTAAACCAATTTCTTATTAGGTAGTATTGTATATATAGTCTTCCCTTTCAGACGTAAGAGAAGGTTCTTTTTTAATTTTAAAAGCTATATAATTATCTCAATAACACTATATATTATTAAGTAGACAACGAAGGTTTCCTTATTATAATTTCAATTTGGCAATAATAAACAATTATATATGTGAGACTTAGGTCAGTCTTTTCCACTTTCTTTAATTAGCTAGGTTGGTTAATGAATGGAAGTAACATTGTCATTACATGCTAACCTTCCTTTTAATCATTCTTATTGGCACATAAAATTGTATAAATTCCCCAACATGGTGCGTTGATTTTATTCCAAAGCCAAATTATCATTAAAGAGATGGTGAGAGCTCCTTTCTATGACAAATATGGAGTGAAGAAAGGTGCATGGAGTAGAGAAGAGGATCAAAGATTAATAGCTTTTGTTCAAAGATATGGTCATTCTAATTGGCGTCAGCTCCCAAAGTTTGCAGGTACATATATATTTTCAGTCATTCATAGTAACTAACTTTAATTTCTGCTTTGAATATATTATTAAAGAATCAAGAAAATTGAAAAAAGTTGATTATTTGTGCTAAATATATTATATATGCATTAATTATATGCCATAAGTGTTGATGAGTATTAGTGGTTCTTTGTTATAGGTTTAGCAAGGTGTGGGAAAAGTTGCAGACTTCGCTGGTTGAATTACTTGAGGCCAAATCTAAAACATGGGAACTACACCCAAGAGGAAGAAGAATTAATAATCAAATTACACCAACAATTAGGAAATAGGTATGTTTTCACAATATCAACCAATTTTTAGGTCACTATTTTTTATGAATTACTTAGGAAATTAAATTTAAACATACTATATACACATCAAAATCCAAGATATATCATACACCTTACGAGATTAATTACCATACATTTTACAACGCAAAACAGTTTTATAATCTTCACTAGTTGGATATTATTTCTACAGTAAAACCTCTTGGTTAATGAGTAATTAAACCGATAATTAAATACTTGTATAAAACTTTTTAAGCTTAAAAAATTGTCTTTCATACATAACTAATAAATAAATAAATAAAACAAAAAAAAATACTATCTCATGCTCATAATTTATAGCTATTAAAATACCATTTTATTTTAAAAAATTGAGTTAGTACAAATAGTACATAAATAATTATATCTCTAATATACTTTCTTACACAAAAGCATCTTATGACTTTACATGAACTTTTGGCATAGATTTTTTTTTATTCATTTATCTTATGCCAAAATTCTTTTTTTCTGAAGCTCAACATAAAATGAACTGTAGATTTTTCATAAAAACTGTAATATCATCTCATGAAACTATTCCTTTCAAAAGTATTAAAAAAAACACATAAATATCAGAAATTTTAAGATAAATAATGAAGTATACAAAGATTGAAAGACCGGAAAACAAAATAAAAAAAAAGGCGAAAAAATTAAAAAGTAAAATAAAGGAGTATAAAAGGGAATTAAATAATCTTCAGTTAGAAATTAATGACCTTACAATAAAAATGATAGAAATAAGAACAAATATAAACAAGTTGGAGCTAAACTTAAAAAATATATAAATGCCTGGAACACCATATTATGACTTAAAAGAATTAAAGCTGTTGAAAGAAAAAATGGAGAATGAAGTTGAAAAATTAAAAAGATATTTAGAAACAACAGAAAGTGTAGAAATAAAAGAAGTTTTGGAGGATTTGAAAAATTATATTAAAAAAAAAGACAAACAGATAAAAGATTTTATATACAATAATCAATATTATAAACTAAAACAAGATTGAAAAACTATAAAAATCAGAATTAGTAATAGTAGAAATGCTCGATACTTTTGATTATGAAATTACAAATTATAAAGTACCACCAACCAAATCTATACAAATTATAAACTTATTCGAAGCAAAATATGAAGAGTTAATAATTTTGAAAAAGAAATTACATTTGAAAAATTGGTATCAGAGCCAAGTTAACGATTAAGGGTAACACTTTCTCTTTAAACAACACTTTTAATGACACGCTTTTTCAGCCATAAAAAAAAAAATCTGTACAGGCACATCTGTACACTAGACGGCCCTATTACAAAATGTGAATATCAAAATGTTGACACTTTGAATTAAAGGCTTTATCTACCAATTTTCTCAAATTCACATATTTATTATTCAATAAGAATGTGAGTGTAGGATTAGTGTCCATACTTAAACCATTATAGATTTATAGTGCTTATTAGTTAACTTGTTAGCCACGCATCTCCGGTCATCATGAAACCTAATTTAATAAACAATTTTTAGTTTGACGTATTCGGTCACCTCTTTTTCTTTTCTTTATATTACAGGGGATCAATTGGAGACCTATATGAACCTTCATGCTCATAGAACTCAATTAAAGTACCAAGTTGTAATATTACACTATTGCTATGAAGATTATCAATTTTATAGGATGTTCAATTATATTTAAGAAATAAATATATATTATTATTTTGTCGATTTTTAGTAAATCGATAGTGGTTCGGTATCTAATAATTTGGGAGTAAAACTTACTCCTTTTTGCAAGTATCAATTTTTTATAAGTGCATCAAAGTATTCCGAATTAGACAGTCATTGAAATAAAGAGTAAATAAAAATTTGTAAAAGGATAAAAGAAATTAAAAATAACGAATTCGAAAAAAAATTGGTTGAAATCGAAAATGATTGCATTAAAATTTAAAGAAAGCAGTAAAAGTGCCTTCCACCGAGTCAAAGGACTTTTGACATGAAACTTAAAGGTACTGGAATATAAATTGCATTCGAAAATTAAATCGTTGCTTGAAACATAAATTTGCTTGAAAAGTAAAATTTACAAAAAGATAAATTGAAAAGATAAAGACATGGAAGGAACCCTACAGATAATTAACTCAAAGCAGACTCAGAAAGTCTTTAGAGACGTGAGTGTGCGTAAGTAATTTTTGAATCAAAGTTCCAACTTTTATTTCCTAACACTTTCTAGTATTTATAGTCTACTTCTGTAATCGATTATTAATTACATGGTGCTGTCTTATATGCACACTCCCTAGTAACCATCCTTCTTTTGCTAATAAAACGTTACCTATCAATTTTTCACGTGTGAAAGCCCTCAACTTTTTCATTTGTGTAACCGTTCGATTCACTAATTCGAGCAACCACTCAATTTCGCATTCAAATACCTATTCGATTAGGCCCATTCGATTTAACAAGGTGTCTAACATTCAATCTGTATCGAATAACTTCCAACTAATTTCTGCATGTGCACCTTCTCAACATCTGCCTTCATTCCAGTTATCTCTTTACTACTTCGAACTAACCCATCTTAATTGAAAATATTTTTCGACTAACAATTATATTAAAAAATTCTTTTATGAATGAAGTAAAACCAAAAATGGAGATTGGTACTATAACAAAATTTTTGAATAGAATATGTTTTGTATAAGATATCTTTATTTTTTAAATATTTTTTATTATAAAATAAATAATATTCACTCTTTGCCTAATTTACTTACATCGTAGTATCATACATTAAGAAAGGTATTTTACTGTATAGATTGGAGTGTATAAAAAAAGAGTATAATTCTTTTTATAGTTATTATTTATTATTTTATTATTATTATTATTTAAAATATGAGTCTTACCTTTATTAATTTCTCTTTCATTTTATTAAAAAAAAATTTATAAATTTACATTTTTATCATATAATTTACCTATATTAAATCATTTAATTAAATATATTAAATTATTTAATTATTTTTTTATATAAAGACATTTTAAAGTAAATTAAATGAAGTTGCCGCGTATTTTCACATATTCCTTTTCCACTCCTCCTTTTGTCTAATTAAGTAAAAAATAGATAACTTTCAAACCCCAGAAAATTTCTCTTTGACTACCGAATCACATAGTAGAAAACTAGCACCTATATATATATAACATAATCAAGTATGACCTCACACATAAATTAAAATGAATAAATAACACAAATATCAACTCTGAAGTTTCCATCTACAGAGTCATCACCATGTCAAAAGCTTTCTACTTGTTATGTGCATTATTCTCCACCATATTCGTGACATATTATGCTGATTCATTACCAATTTGTGCTTCTTCTGGTTGTGGTAATGGAGTTCCCATTAAGTACCCTTTCTGGAAACGTTCCGGCACCACCGAGCCTCTTCAAACGCCAATAGGCCTCAAACCAGAACTTACAACAAAAAAAGGCTACCCTATCCTCCAACTGAAAACTGACACATACTATGTTACAGACATAAACTATGTGAATCATTCAATCACACTTGTTGACATTGATGTGATGAATGATACATGTCCAAGGGCAAAGAACAACGTTTCCATAGGGAACATACCTTTGTCTTTCAGTAATTTGGATATGAACATCACTTTTTACTTCAATTGCAGTTCTCAGCCTTCAGTGGTTGGTGCCGTGCCTATCAAGTGTTTGATAAATGGTCAGGGGAAGAAGTCTTATGTGTTTGAGGTTGGAACGGATATTGGTCGAAGGACTTGGACTAACTCTTGTGATGCTGAGGTTATGGTGGCAGTGAAGCATGATCAGATCGAAAGTGGTGATTTGATCAATGGGTTTGGTGCAGCTATGAGCAAAGGGTTTGTTCTTGATTGGAACAGAGCTGTGGATTGTGCTGAGTGCGAGCTTTCTGATGGGTATTGTGCATATAATGGAACTGCTAGGCAAACCTTGTGCATATGCAAAGATGGCAGAATTGTTGCCAAAAGTTGCAAAAAAGGTACACTCTTTAGCCTTGAAACTTGTTGGAAAATCTTATATATATATATATATATTAGTTTTTGTTTAGCTTCGCATGATTTATCATGGTTCAATCTTACATTAAGTGCATGTCACAGGTTAAAAGTTATAACTATTAGCTAAAAAATACCAACTTTTATTGCTCAAAACTATTTGATAATTACCAAATGTCATTATTAGATTTAAAATCTTACTATAGCTGGACTTTTCCAAAACAAGGTGTACCCAAGGTCAACAGTGATATGTTGAATTGTTGTTAATTTGTTAGAACTTGCATATAAGATTATAATCTTATACTAGTAATAGTAGATTAAATGTAATGCTTGATCGTATGATGCGGTTCATTTGGATGCTTTTATTTGATTAATCTTCACTTGTATCAAGTGCTGGTTATTGGCTGCTGAATTCTGAATTCTGATTTTTCTCAATGTCATTGGAATACTAGTCGCCAACATATTTGTGTCAAAATATTGACAAAAATTGTCAGATCTTTAGTGATATTTGGTAGATAAACATTGGACTTCACTAGGAAAAATGTTTACGTAATTGCATATTATATATTAAAATTATTACCCTAGTCGGCTAGTCCTCACAATATCTTAATAAATTAAATATCAAACATTATCGAATGCTTCACATGACTATATGATAGGCTCAGCAGATGACAAGGCCTAAATTATAATGGACAATGATTTGGGCCCAAATGAATAGCTTACGAACCCAATTTAAACGTTGAAACTTACACACACAAAAAAACCCATTGAAATTCATGACAAAAAAAAAAAACGAACTTTGGTTCGTCTAGTAGTTAGTTCATTAGTTGCTAAGCAAGTGTCGAGAGGTTTGCGTGCTGCCTAGTACAAGCAGCAACCCATTGGCCAACGGCAAACCATTAAATGGAGTTTTGATCCGCAACAAATTAGTCCTTATCCTGCCGAATTGAGAGATATCGTGAGCAACAAAAAAAAATATAAATTATTCTATCCAATCTGCTTTCTTCATTACATAAACCACACAGATATACAACTGATATCCTCACACAGTATCAAAATTTTCCTATTAATTATAAACTAAACAACAAAAATCCTCCTAAATTATATAGAAATTGATACTATCTATGTTTACTTATATTTTCAAATTATAACTTAGCTATTAATTGATATTTTCTATATTTGGCTAAGCTTCCCGTTATTTTCTATATTTGGCTAAACTTTCCGTTATTACCCTCCTCAAGTTGGAGTATGTAAGTCGTGAATGCCCAACTTGACCAAGACTATTGTAAACTTGTGGGGACCGAGAGTCTTAGTAAAGATGTCAGCCAATTAAACTTGTGTTGTGACATATGATAAAAGAAGATGTTGCTGTACAATTTCATCCCGAACAAGGTGACAGTCGACCTCAATGTGCTTCGTGCGTTCATGAAAAACTAGTTTTTAGCGATGTGCAGGGCCGTTTGACTATCGCAGTATAAGCGAATGGGGAAGGATGAGGTATGAATAAATCAGAAAGAAGATCCTTAATCCACTTCAATTTGCATGTCACCTTAGCCATTGAGCGATACTCAGCTTCAACAGAGGAGGCAGAGACCGTATGTTGTTTTTGAGTTTTCCATGAAATGAGATAGTTGCCAACTTGAACAAACCACCCTGTGAGAGACTTGCGAGTTAGAGGACAATTCGTCAAATCGGAGTCACACCACCCATACAGGTGTAAATCATTGTCATGTGGCAGCAGAATACCTTGGTCAGGATGACCCTTTAGATAATGAACAACTCTCAAAGCAGCTTGTCAATGTTCTATGCGAGGAGTTTGTATAAATTGAGATAAAATATTCACACTGTAAGCTAAATCAGTTCTAGTAAAACATAAATCAATCAACCTTTCAACAAGTCGGCAATAGGTACTAGGATCAGAAGTTACAGGACCAGCAGCTGATACCAACCAATGATTTTTCTCACATGGTGTAGAGGCTGGCTTAGCACCTAACATCCCCACTTCAGTGATGATGTCCAAAGCATATTTTCTCTGACACAAAAAATGCTAGTGGGAGACCGAGCAACCTCAACCCCCAAGAAATACTTTAGCCTGCTGAGATCTTTAACGTGGAAGCACTGGTGCAAATATTGTTTAAAATTTTAAATTGTAGCACCATTATTTCCTGTAATTACAAGGTCATCAACGTACATTAGCACAACCAGTTGTATCTCAGAGAGACAAAGACTAAATAGGGAGTAATACTTTTGAGATTGATGAAAACCATATCGAATAAGAGCAAAAGATAGTTTGCAAACCAACAGTGAGGAGCTTGCTTTAGCCCATACAAAGATTTTTGGAGCTTACAGACGACACCTCATTGAGACACCTGAAAACCAGGGAGAAGCTTCATACAAACATCATCATCAAGGTTTCCATGTAGAAAAGTATTGTGGACATCCATCTGGTGTAGTTTCCAGTTCTGAGCTAATGCTACTACAAGAGTCTTTCGAATAGTGACCATTTTCGCAACCGAAGAGAAAGTTTCATTGTAATCCAATCCTTCTACCTGATGATTTTCCAAAATGACTAGTCTTGCTTTGAACCGTTCGATTGTCCTATTAGCATTATATTTTATTTTGTATATTCAAGTGCCTCCTTTCCTAGAGGGAGAGCAGTAAGCGTCCATGTATTATTGATTTCAAGAGCATGAATTTCGCGAGACATAACTTCTCGTCATCGGTCATCTCTCACTGCTTGAGAGAAAAATAGAGCCTCCTATTCTGTTTGGAGAGCAGCAAGGAAAATATGGTGTTGTGATGAAAAAGAATTGCAATTGACAAAACTTTGTATAGGATAGGACACCTGAGAATTCTGATGGAGAGGGATATTGGATGGATGGGCTCATTTGGATCGTGGCAGTGATGACAAAATCGCGAAGATGAGCAGAGGGCGTCTTGAGGGCGTCTTCACACGGTGGCTGCGACCGAGTGAAGCTTCCACTATTGGCGGCAAATCAGCGGACGACGCATCCACAGATGGTGGTTCGGCGAATGGTGTTGAGTTATCTGAGTTATCCGGTCTTGGGTCCAAGGCAGTGGCGACATGGTTGTTAGTTTCAGCCTTGAGTGTGTGACCCCCTGGTCGTTGGTAGAGTCACTGATTGTGTAAGACTCCCCACACATTCATTTTGGTTAGACAATTGGGGTCCAGGTGTTGAAACTGACTGTGGCTCATGGAAAGTGTCTTCTTCAAATATTTCTTCAATCATAGGGGTCCGCATAAGTGCTGTTCTAGGAGCATTGGTTTGGGCTTGTTTAAAGGGAAATATATGCTCAACGAAATGAACATCACATGACAAAAAAATAATTTCTTTTCCAAGTTAATCAATTTCCATCTTTTTTATCTAAATGGATACCTGACAAACACACCTTGTCGGCTTCGACTTTCAATTTTGTCATTTTATTGGTTCTGATTGTAAGCGTAGCAGAGGGAGCCAAAGATTTTCAAATGCTCATAGCTTGGAGCTTTTCCATGAAATATTTCATAGAGATTTTTTCCTGCAATATTTTTTATGTCGTTCGATTAATTAATTACCTGGCCGTCAACACAAATTCCCCCCTAAAATTGAATAGGAAGATGGGCTTGAAAACATAAAGACTGGGCAATATTCAGGATATGCTGATGTTTACGTTCCACTCTTCTATTTTGTTATGGGGTGCTAACATAAGAAGTTTGGTGAACAATTATTGTTGAAGAAAATATTGTTTTAAACACATAAATTCTATGCCATTGTCAGATCGCACCATTTTAACAGGCTTGTTGTACTGTCGATCAACCAAGAAAATTTTTTTTTTCAAAGTGACTAAAACTTTTATCTTTTCTTTCAACAAATATATCTAGACCACACATGAACAAGCATCCACAATAGTTAAAAAATATGATGCTCCACATGAAAAAGGGGTTCTATAAGGTCCCATAGGTTATAATGAATTAAATAAAAAATATTTGGTACATAATACTCGCTCAAAGAAAATTTGTTTCTTGTTGGCTTGGATTTTCACAAATTTCATAAATTTTATTCACCTCATTGCTGGTACATTTCTCACTTAAAACAGGAAGCATTTTCACAATTTTAAAAAATAGATGTCCTAATCTCTTATGCCAAATATCGAATTGATTTTCTGTTTTGATATGATAAGCTTGAGCCTTGTGTGTCACAATACCAATAAAGTCCATCTTTCCGTTCACCCGCTCCAATCAACATCTTGGAAGTGCGGTCCTACATAACACAAACTTTGTCAGTGAAATTCACAACACAATTTTTTTCATCTATTAATTGAGGGACTGAGATCAAATTGCATTTCAATTCGGGCACATGAAGAATATTTTTCAACTCAAGCCCTCCATCAAGGATCACTGTTCCTTGCTTGCATGCTACCACTTGTTCACTATCAGGTAATCCCACTGGGCACCCTCGTATAATTTTCCTTTCCCACAAATTTTTCATGGTTCCAGTCATGTGGTTGGATGCACCACTATTAACGATCCACAAATCAAACATTCTCTTACCGGTCATTTTCTCAAAATCATCAGGCTTTTGCTTGCCAATCATATCTAGTATCACCTTCCGCTGTTCATTAGGTAAACTTGCCTTCTAAAGTTTATTCGTGTCTGCATCATCGGCCTGACTTCCACTAACATGCATCACATTTGCACGTGCTTGAGTTCCACGATTTCGGGTCCTTTGATGCCATGAACTTTTGCCACTGCTCCTTCCTTTATTTTTGGGTCGGTCGTACCACCATTCCGGATATTCCACAATTTGAAAGCATTTTTTTCACATCATGGCCATTCTTTCCACATTTCAAGCAAGTCACTGTCTTTTTTTCATAGCATCCACGTCCTCTCGCCTTGCTTCCTGTTTGTATTGCAAGTCCCACAACCATCCCTCTTTCTTCTGTTGACTTCGTGATTGTTCTCACTCTCTCCTCCTGAATTAGCATCGCGTTGACATGACTCAATGAGGGCAAGGGATCTGCTGCAAAAATATTTGACATAACCGTGCCATATTTGTTGCATCATCCATTCCCATCAGCAGTTGATGAACCTTTTTTTCCTCTCTTCATTTCTCAAGTTGACTCCCAATTCCGCACTTGCAACTGTCACAGGTACAAGTGGGCATTTGTTCACAATTTGCTAGTTCATCCCATAGGACATTTAATTTTCCAAAATAGGTTGTCATGTTCATACCCTCCTGCTTGCATATTGATAAATTCGCCTTTAGTTGCTGAATTCGCGGGCCATTCACCACAGAAAATTGTTCCTTGATGTCTTCCCATAGCTCATGCGTGGTTTTTGCATATACCACAGTCGATCGCAGGCTTGGTTTGATTGTGTTCAAAATCCAAGATATGATCATGGACTGCACCGTCCACCAGTCCTCTAGTTTGGCCACATATTCCTTTGGTTGGGGGTGTGTTCCATCGATAAATCCCAATTTTCTCTGAGCACGAAAAGAGATTTTCACAGCTCGGCCCATTCATATAATTTTCTCCACACAGCTGTACTTGCGTGATTATGTTGCAGGGGTTGTCGCTCGCACTGAGATCATATGGCAAGTAAGTCTTCTTGGTCCCTCCTTCTGGGATTTTTGGTTTTTCTCCAATGTTCTTCTCTGGTTCTATAGCTGCTGCCATGGTTTTACAAGCTACCCTTTGTTCTTTTTTTTGTCGCTCTCTGATACCATAATAAAAATTGTTTTGTCCAATCTGCTTTTTTCATTTCATAAACCACACATATATACAACTGATATCCTCACACAGCAGCAAAACTTTTCTAAAATATCGAGATTAATTATAAAATAAACAACCAAAATCCTCCTAAATCATATACAAATTGATACTATCTATATTTACTTATATTTCTAAATTACAACTCAGCTATTGATTGATATTTTTTATATTTGGCTAAACTTTCTATTATTTTTTATATTTGGCTAAGTTTTCCGTTATTAAAAAAAGAATGTGACAAATTAAAAAATATTCTATGTAGAAAAATATTCGATGTCCAAAAAAATATAAACAAATAGAAATATTCCACTTTTTATCTTATGAAGTGATTGCTTTTTCTATATTCTTTTTGGCTTTTAATCAGAAGTCTAAACACGAAATAAAAATTAAAAAAAAAAAGGATAGACAACCAGATGTTTGGTGAATGAGAACTACTGAATGAATTATTTAGTCTAAGGATGTTATTTATTTCTCTAACATATGGGTGAGTATAGAGTGGATACGCATGATGCTATTATTAAAATCCACTCCAACTTTGCATCAGCATTTGTTATCATACATCTTAATTAAAATCACTTGGTTTAGCATTAATGTTAGTAATTAACTTATTGCTTTGTTATACATGTAGTAAGAGTGATTTCTTTAAGAAATGGAAAGATTAAATATGAACTCGTTAGGTACTAGGTAGTGTTTTGGCACCTAATTAGTGTATTTAGGACTTAGGAGTAGTGAGCTAGCAGTTTTGGAAAATGGTATTTTTTTACCACCCAATACAGCACGGTCTCCGTTGTTTTTTATGATGGTCAATCCAAAACTTGCTAATATTTTTTTACAGCTGAATTCTAATTCTAGCTTCGGAGCTTCACTCCATTGAATGCACTTAACATTTATGTCCCCTTTCCCTTGCATCTTTTATTAACCATAATGGATAGATGTCATTTAATAGAAGTGGAAAATGCTAGTGAAACTGAAAGATCACTTGTGCTACAAAAGCATCACATCATTTGAATCAATGTTATCCGATATGCACTTGCTTGCTAAAGCCAAAAAACCAATTAAGCTCCTTTTAATGTCCATCCAAATTGTCAACGCTATATTTAAGACGCCACCAAACTTGGTAAACCTCATTTGCTTTCTAGTTTCATTATTTATATAGGGAATCTTGCAATTGTACACATGGTTAAGATAGAGAAAATTAAAATTTTACGGGAATGAAAAAGTAAATTAAATACATAAAATATAAAATCGTAACAAGAATTAAATTGTAACATGGTCTGTTCTAATATAAATTTTGTAAAAGCGGTTCTAAAATCATAATATCTAAAAAAGTTAAGAGTAAAATTAACATGGTACTAATCATTTGCCAGCTTAACAAGGTCTTAAACAGTAAATAACATATACTATAAGTATTAGACTCCATAGTCAAGTTTAGTCATTCAAAATCATTCAAGAAAATGGCTCGTCCTCTTCTTCTTCTTCCTCCACTTCCACCTTCTCTCGTCAAGGCCTTTGTTTTCTTTTCATCACTCTTGTTGCCAACATATAGTGCCGGTGGTGTTAAAGGTTACACAGATTGTGCACCTTTTACCTGTGGCACCTTCAAGAACATTAGTTACCCATTTTGGAATAGCAACCAACCTGATTACTGTGGCCATCCTAGGTTCAAGCTTGATTGCCAACAAGACCAAGTGACTATAAACATCAAATCACAGAAGTTTGATGTCATCGACATCGATCAAAATAGTCAAAGTTTGAAGATTGCCAGGTTTGATTTGTACAATGATCCTTGTTCCAGGGACAATACCAATGTGAGTTTGGATAACGATTTCTTCAAATTCACTTCCAACGATGGCAACATAACTCTGGTATATGACTGTGATCCTCCTTCATATTGGTCTGATATAAGCTTTAAATATTTTGGGATGTTTAATTGCTCCATATATGGTGGTGATCCTAGTGCTGCATACTTAGTTCTGATGGAAAATCTGGGTGTTATTTTTGATATGGGGTGTAAATTTATCATTGTTCCTGCCCTAGTGAAGGATATACTAAGTTTCAATAACTATGCGTTAAATAATGGTTTTGAGGTTGGATGGAGTGGAGTGAATGAAACCCTATGTGATAGTTGCAAACAATCTGGTGGGAGGTGTGGACACAATGCATCTTTAAATGAATTCATTTGCTTCTGTCGAAATAATCAGCAACCATATGGTGGGATTTGCAGCAATAGTAGTCTGTCTCAATCACCAAACTTATCAGCACCAATACCATCAGAGCCATTGTCATCTCCTTATCCAGATCCACTAAATTATCCAGATCATGGTGCTAAGAGTACGTGTTCTTCCTACTTTTATTTTTTATTAGGTTTGTCCTATTGAATTTTATGAAGAATCTTATGATTGCCCGTCCCACCACATTAGCTTGCAACACAACTGCAATTGTGACTGCAATCACATTTTAAAGCTTTTAGTTTAATCTTTGAGTAGCCAAATTTCATAACACTCCGGTAGGATAGGTAGAGCTCCATTTCTTAGACATGGAATTGTTTGGTTTGAGTGTTCAAAGGTACTCTTCTTTGATCATGTTTATGTTGTGCTGTTGATATATGATCTTACTATTAAGGACGCATAATAATGAGATCATGTATTTGAATTTTCTAACTTACATATAGGATTAATGAATTTGGGTCTGTTAGCAGATATTGACTTTTGAAGATGAAGTAGTAATAATGAGCACAAACTTTTAAAAGCCTTAATACGACATGGTAATAGTATGTGTCAATGTGTCACTTTGTTGATTGCATGTTAAAACTTTGGATTTCATTTGAAGATGACAGATACCAAACTAATCAAATTATTTTTTTATTATAATGTTCAAGTTTATTTCTTAATTTTTAATACAAAAACATATAATAAACAAAAGAAACTTATACAGGTATTATATTGGCCCCAACAACTAATAACATTGTGTTGCCTGTTTAGTTTGGATGATGCAGTACTGCAGCTTCTAGGAAGAAAATTTAAAACACAGGATATATCATATTAGTTCTCAAATTGACATCTTATTGGACCTTCTATTTATTAGAAATGGAACTTAGGAATTTCCATAACCTATAGGTTGACTCTCCAATCTTCATATTATTTTGTATTTATTTTGGCTTATTTTGAAGATGCTCTGGCCTGCAATAAATTAAATGGCATTCATTGTCAACACTTGTAGGAAATAAATTCTTCCTTTGCTCAGTTTGCTTGTATTGTTGCAAAACATACATATGAATGTCCTGTTCTTGGTCATAGGCCTATCATTTTCTATTGCCCCAGTAAGATTTTAAGATTACAAATTTTTTAAGATTCTATCCCATTCTCACCTCAATACCAAACTCAGCCAAAAATTTCTACCCTGTTCCCACCTGTTAATTAAACAAATTACAACATTTAGAATGGGATTAGTTCTGAAAACTTAAATCTTTAGCCACTGCCACCTACTTATTTCTTCTGTAATTTAAAGTGCATGTATGATTGGTTTGGTACATCTGAATTTAGAAATCTATGGTAGAGGTCAAAATGTTATTATCTATTTGCTAACTTTAAGTTGATGATATGATAATAAGGTATTAGCTATAGCTTGTTCTATTTCAGCTGATGCAAAATAGATAACTAGTTTATGTTATGTAATGCATTCAACTTTAAGCCATTATTAAATAGCAAGTTGATGCTGATGAAGTACCTACGGCAAAATATAAATTAAAATTGTATGATCTATGCCGTTTCTCGATTTGCTGTCATTTTAGTCATACTAGACTTCTTTAATGAAGTTGACTCTTAACAGTTCCGTTGGTACTCCACATCTGATAATTCATTTAGATGAACCAAATCACAATTCACAATTACACCTCTATTTGTGATGATTACCTTGATAGAGATCAATCATCAAAGTCAAGGTCAGGGTAAATTATGTGTTCCCTGCCTTGCATGGATTTGTTTATTTCTCAGTTAACTGTCTCAACTTCCTACTTCCTATCTGGGATCCAGGCTACTTTAATGTTGACATACTTTTTTTAAATGTAGCTATGCGTCTGAAGTGAACTTTCTGAAAGAGATAGTTAAATAATCCATTCTATTAATAAATTCATTTCGAAAACAAATTTTAATTAGCAAGTAGATGTTGATATGCACCTATGGCCAAATGAAAATTGTAATTAAGCATGGAACATGTCATTGCTGCATACGCTGTGTCATTTTGGTCATCATAGAATTTTAAGATGGTGAAGACTTGGTCCAGAGATGTAAAAGCTAAATGAATAAAGGTAGGTAGGAAGAAATATGTGAGAAACACGCGTCTTGTTTTCTTTTGTTTGGTTATGTCATATGTGTGTTCTTTTCCATTACTAAAGAAAAAGGAATATAAACAATCACAAGGGAAATGATGAGGAAAAGCTATTAAAGTAGTACTAGCACTGAACATAAAAGGAAAATAGTAGTTCAGCTCACAATTTTAAATATTAAACATTATATTTGTTATCATTGATTTTGTATTAGCGCAGCAGTATGAAAAGCAGTAAATGATATCCCGACTTCGTAGTTATTTTATTGCGAAAAATGAAGTAATAAAGAAAAAAACTTGAAAACGAGTGAAGAAAGACATGGGAAAGTGGGTGGTAGTTTCGGGGTTGACTGACTCTGCCTACTTGGTCGTTAAACCATGATGAGTCATGACTTAAAGTATAGTAGTTTTCCATGGGCGTGGTCAACACTCAACATCTCCTTGAACTGGAAAATGAAAAATGAGAGAGAGTGATGGGAACCGTGGCGATTATTTTTCCTAAGAACTCAACAGCATCAGACCTATAACTGGTGTTCTTAATGCTTCCTGCGTAAACAGTACTGTGCATATAGATAAATAAAAGTGTTGTAAGGTGTATCGAGTTTTTGAAGAATGGATTGGCACGTCCATAGCGAACTCCCCATGGTGCTTGCATGCATAGGGACCGTCATCTCTTTGTTGCTGACAGCCGCTTTGCCGCCATCCCTCTCCCAATCACCACCTTCCAATCACTCCCTCTGTAAGCATCCATATGAGTGTGGCGAATACAAATTATACTACCCTTTCTGGGGGGAAGACAGACCAGTCCAGTGTGGCGGCGACAAAAAACTCAAGCTTTCATGCGGGACGGAGAGTGGTAAATACGGCGGGGAGATCGATTACGCTTATATTGAAACGGACTCACAACGTTTCAAAGTGGTGGGAAATGATGACGCCGTAAATACTACTTTTACATTGGTGCCCTTGCCAGTCGCTGACAGAGAACATGATGTTTGCTCTATGAATTTCAATTATGCTCTGAATTACCTTCCATTCACCTATAACCAAATAGTGCACAACATCACCATATTCTATGATTGCACCTACTCTCGGGATTATCAAAGCCTAGGGTGCGGGGGTAGTGGTGATGTTGTATATTATAACGGTACGGAAAATGGGGTGCTGGCAAGTCATGAAGAGCTTAAGGATTGCCAACATCGTATCCAAGTGGCCGCTGAGGCTGTTGAGTTGAACGGGGTCGGAGTTGATGATGCTTTTCCTCTGTATTTCGGTAAAGGTGTGTCGGTGAGCTACACTTATTCTCAAGATTGTATGAGATGCGTGGAGAGTAAAGGAAGTTGCGGGAGCAACGATGCGCATGCATTTACCTGCTATTGCCCTGATGGATCTATTGCCCTCCCATGTTCTCATCCTGCTCCTGCTCCTGCTCCTGCTCCTCGTCCCGATTATCGTTCTCGAGAAAAGAGTATGTCTTTATTGTCCCCACATATCTTTCTGATTCAGTTTCTTACATTAATCATGAACTTTCATCCTTCATTTTACCAAGTTGGGCATGGATTAAAGATTAGAATTTTATGATTCGATCCCTTTTTGCCCCAAGCATTGGATCATCTTTGGATCCTCAACAGGCGGTAGAAATCTCTAGTGGAGTGCTAGGTAGTGAGTAGGAATTTTGCCCCAAGCATTGGATCATCTTTGGATCCTCAACAGGCGGTAGAAATCTCTAGTGGAGTGCTAGGTAGTGAGTAGGAACAGAGGCATTGACCATGTCAGCTCACCTCAGCTGCTAGGGCGGCTGACTACAGTTTGGCATCAGCTGTAATCCACTACTTAGAGTATGCTATAAAAAAGGCCAGTACAAAATAAGAAAATAATTTTTCTTAACATGGAGATAACAATCAAAATATATATGTTTAAATTATTGTTAAAAAAATTAACAATAAAAAAAATGGGTACTTAAAAGTTAAGAGTGTACTAAAATCAAACAAAAAACACTTGGGGTACACCAGGTTTTAAGCTAAACAGTAGTGTGATGATTTTTCTGTACTATATAATAAGAAAATGATAATAATCGATCAACATAAATTTTAAATATGTAATATTTAAATTTTAGATTTATAATTTTTAGATTGAGTTACAAATTTAATTGATTTTTATTACATCCGTTGTTGATTAAAAAATAGAATAGATATTAGCTCTTTTCATTAGATAATGTTATTCTTTTTCTTATAAATTTATGTCAAATACAATACAAAAGATATTATGTATGAAAGATATTTTTTAAAAAGAGGAGTAATATTTTTTTTTAAATTGTTCTTACGATTTAGATGTAGTTGAAGTTTCGCACATATTTATCTTGGGAAAGAAATAGACTGGTAGAGGCTTATCTTATCTGGTTAACCACATGATAAAAAAAATCTCATGTGTGTGTACAACTGTGCATCATAGGTCAAGATTTTTTACTGAACTAGTCAAAGAGATAAAATAGAAGGAATACAGGGAAATTATTTTTCTAGTTCTGGCGAATGCTACATCTTTCGAGGGTTATATTAGTGATTTCACATGTCAACGGATTTGTCTCCCTGGGTTTTGCATATGCATGAAAGTGCAGCAGCAATTCCTATTATTTATTTGTTTATTTATTTATTGATTTATTTTTTAAATTATGAGGTTAGAATTAGATAGTGCGCTAAGTCTTTATTTTCATTCTGGTCCAACGCGTCTTTCACAATCATAGACTTCATTTTCTGCTTTCTTCTGTACATGACATGTTTTTCTTTCTCCACTTTCCCTTTCAAAGTCCTCACATACATGTATTCTCTTACTAAGAATTTCTAAAAACACTACTATCTAAATTTTAACTGCAGCATCCTTGGATGCCAACATTACTGGGAATGACCATATTCTCATTCTCACCATTAGTATTTGTTTTGTGTCTAAATTATATTAAAAAATTTAATAAAGAACAAGGAGTCTTCATACTTCTTTTTCAAGCTACTTCACCTACTTTCCATTATGAACATTCAACTTTTGACATTGTTATTATGATTAAACAAATTTAATACTACAAAAACACCCCACCCCCAACAAAATTCACAAAACTGCTAATTACTAAGTTTATGAAAACAAATATTGGTAGTTGGGCCTACTTCTCCATCTTTATAAATGTGAATGGGTAATTCTCTGGTGGATTGTTTTCAAACACCAATCATGACCCCCACTATAAAATAATAGCATATAAAGAGTTTTCCACAATAGCTGCCAACTCCGTTGAATTTCTTCTCTAAATGCTTACTTCAGACCCCATCCGAATTCTTTTCTCCTATGTTCTTCTCTGCATTCCTTCCAAATCTCAAGCAACAAATGATCCTTCGAATCTCCATCCATTACAATGGACCTCAACTATACATTATAATCACCATTATCTTCTTGTTCTCCCTGGCTACCACTGTGGTATCTGTTAATCCAAAATTTGTGGCCTGCACACCTAGAAGCTGTGGAAATGGTCTAAACATTAAGTATCCATTCTGGATCCCTTACGACCAGGATTCATTTTGCGGCTATCCTCACTTTGAGATCACCTGCAAGAACAAGAATCCAATTCTCAAAGCATCCAATTATGACTTGCTAGTGAAAGATATCAATTACACCAACTCTTCATTTACTGCTGCTAACCTTGCTGCCTATGAGGAAAAGTGTCCTGCTCCCATGAACAATTACAGTTTTGATAAGTTACCATTTACTTATAGTTCTGAGAACAATAATCTCACTTTCTTCTATAACTGTACCACGAAACCAATAGATTACCCCATATATGAAGTAGATTGTGCTGAAAATGCTTCTCATTCTTCATTTGCGGTTTTCCATAAGGAGGTGCTGGAGCGCAAAAACTACTCCATGAATGAGTGTCAATTTGTGATTAATGTGCCACTGAACATGAATGCTGCTGTTAATTTCAGTAGCTTATTGCAAATGAATTACACCGAAATTTTGAAGATGGGATTTCTTTTAAACTGGACTGCACCCAATTGCCAATACTGTGAGAAGAGTGGTGGACGGTGTGGATTTGACGGTGATCAGTTCCTCTGCTTCTGCAAGGATAAGTCTCACCTGAAAAGTTGTGGTGATGGTAATTTATGACATATTAGGAAATATTCTGATCATATTTGTGTACTTTAATTAGCAAGTGTTTTTGTTTTTTTGCACTTTCTTCATGTGCACATTCTTGTGGTTGAATTTGTAAGAAAATATAAAAGTGTGGAACTAGATGTATGGCTGAATAGCTTATGTTCTCTGGTTACCTAGCAGCACACTATATAATCATTAGGGTATTGATACATAGCTATTTCCTAAGACTCTATGGTTCAATGACAAACATCATACGGTACAACTCAACAACCACAGAAGTTATTCTTTATCAACTTGTTTGATATTATAGTGCAGTATACGGTTATTTTCTCTTCCCATTTACTTCCTTCAGGGTGTCATGCAACTTTTGGTGCATTAAGTCAAAATCATTGATGCTTTCTTTCTTCATGTAACATTTGGTCAAAGCACACTCACATTACCTATTATGTTTGCTGGCTTTACCTTAAACTCGAATAAAGATTGGCTCAAGAGTGCTATAACTCATCTTTGTTTTCACTGTTAACAACTGCAGGAAATCACTGGAGATGGATAGTCCTTATAGGTAATAGATCTAGCCTCCTGTGATATTTTCTTGGGCTATTTTTGTTGTATATATTTCATTGGTGAATATATATGAAACACAATATTAGCTGAAAGTTTATGTGCATCTTCTCAGTTGCTGCTGCTGTGATTGGATTGGTAGCCCTTGCCATGGCCGTTATTTTCTATCAAAGGCGAAAGAAGACCAGTTATGGATTGTCTTATACACAGCCACGGAGCTTGTCTTCTGATCCATCATCTTGGAAAGATACTGAGAAGGGAAGTCAATACTTTGGAGCGCACCTCTTTACCTATACTGAACTTGAAGAGGCTACTAACTTCTTTGACCCATCCAGAGAACTAGGAGATGGAGGTTTCGGGACAGTGTATTATGGTAAATTTCAAGCATCATTTGCTGTATCTATTGGCATATATGTGTATCTTCCATGATTACTGACAAAGATACCTGTCTTCTGATGTTTCTGGTGTAGGACAACTACCAGATGGACGTTGCATCGCAGTGAAGCGGTTATATGAGAACAATTACAGGAGAGTAGAACAATTCATGAATGAAATTGAGATCCTAACTCGCCTACGCCACAAAAACCTTGTCTCACTATTTGGATGCACTTCTCGCCACAGCCGTGAACTTCTGCTTGTCTATGAGTATATTGCAAATGGAACTGTTGCTGATCATCTTCATGGAAACCGAGCCAAAGCTGGTACACTGCCCTGGCATATTAGGATGAACATTGCCCTGGAGACTGCAACTGCCTTGGCATATCTTCATGATTCTGAAATCATCCATAGAGATGTCAAAACCAATAATATTCTTCTTGACAGCAACTTTGTTGTGAAAGTCGCAGATTTTGGACTTTCGCGCCTTTTTCCAAACAATGTCACCCATGTTTCAACCGTTCCACAAGGGACACCTGGTTATGTGGATCCCGAGTACCATGAATGCTACCAGCTTACTGTCAAAAGTGATGTTTATAGCTTTGGAGTTGTGTTGGTTGAGCTGATATCATCCTTGCCGGCTGTTGATATCACAAGGCATCGGCACGAAATCAATTTGTCCACCATGGCCATTAACAAGATTCAGAATCAGGCACTGCATGAGCTAGTGGACAAAAATCTTGGGTTTGATTCAGATTTGAAGGTAAGGAAGATGATAAATGCAGTAGCCGAGTTAGCATTTCAGTGCTTGCAGAGTTCCAAAGATATGAGACCTTCAATGCAAGAAGTAGTGGATACTCTCAAGGATATACAGAGTGATGGCGAGTACAAAGGCCAAAGCCATGCTGAAGTCATGGATATCTCATCAACAGCAGATGATGCTGTATTGCTGAAGGATGATCCGCCTCCACCGTCGCCGGCTTCAACTGTAGGGAGCAAATCTACAACACCAAATGCTAGTGGATAAGTGATCCTTTTTTCACATTTCAGAAAATAGCAGAGAGCGCATCAAACAGGTAGCGTCCACCCAGTTAGAGCCTGGGCGCTATCATTAGTAATGTAGATGACTTTAAGATTGAGATGTACATAGATGCTGATAAAGCTGCGTTGGTTATGAGAGTTTATCTGTTTAATAATTATATTAATATTATTGTTATATTTTTCATGTGATATCAAGTTTAAATAAGATGCATTTTTAATTCATTTTTCCATTTTAATAATTATCTTTTTGGTAACATTAGGCATTGATTTTGAGTTCTATCCCAAGCCTTTGGTATATGCAAATATGCAATTGGATATTCCAAGTGGTTGTCATATAACTCGGTTACTTTCTGTTTTCTACAATTATGCATGTACACTTGGTAAATTAGCACTTCAAGTAAATATATATCAAAATTTTCATAAATATACTATATAACAGCATAACAAAATAGATTCAGTCCACGGTCCGTGCATCGTGCGGGCTTCAGTTCAGATAATATTAGAATAAATGACCATTTGTATCCATGAGAGATGAAAACGCTGATATTTGTATCCATGAAAGCTCGAAACGTACCCATGATAGATGTCTTCCGTGTGACAAAAGTGCCCTGACTTGGATCTGAGCCCTGACTTAGATCTGAGCTTGGTTCGTGGGTTTCCGATCCTACGTAGTACTCCCTCCTTTATCTTCAATCCCTCTCTCTCTTACTCACACACACTCTCTCTCTCTCGAAACCCCACTCTTCACTCTTCAAACCCCACTTTGCCCCTTCTTCCTCGACACTTGCTCCCTCACCATCCACTCCGTCTTTCACACAGACAAAGCCATCCTCTTCTCCCTCCCCACCACCTCTGACCCCATCAAGGACACCCTCCTCACTCTCATTACCGGTCAACCAAGTCAGCCCAGTAAGTAGTAAGAATTCTCAAGGAAAATAATATCATCATCGTCCCCCTCGTCTTCATCTCTCTCTTCCCCAGACTCATTCTCCTCTTCATCAATTATGGAAAAAAAATCAAACTTTGAAAAAAATCAGGCACTCAATAAATCAGTAACACAAAAAATCAAAGTAAAGGAGAAAAGGACCCGCTGTCGATATCGGGGAGCACCCACTCCTTCTTGGACCAGACGCCGTAGGGCCAGGTGGTGCGGCCGAGAAATGGGAGCGCGTGGCGAGCCCCGTGGAGGTTCGGGAGAAGTGGATGCACGCAAGCGCCGTGGTGGACGGTAAGGTGTACGCCATGGCGGATCGCGGCGGCATCGCGTTGGATCCCCGATGCGGCGCTTGGGAGAGCGTGGGAACGGAGCTAGACCTCGGGTGGCGAGGGAGGGCGTGCGTGGTGGATGATATTCTTTATTGCTACGATTACTTGGGAAAGATTAAAGGGTTCGATGTGAAGTGGGGTATGGAAAGAGCTGAAGGGGTTGCATAAGGGGTTGCCTCGGTTTCTGTGTGGTTCTACCATGGCTGATTTGGGTGGGAAGTTGGTTGTGGTGTGGGAGTGTGGTGGTGGGAATGGGAAAAACATGGACATTTGGTATACTGAGATTCAAGTTAGCAAGAAGAATGGTGAACTGTGGGGTGAGGTTGATTGGTTCCACAAGGTTCTTTTGTTCCCAAAGGCGTTTCCAAAAGCGAGTGGAGGTTATGGTGGCTGGGAAGAGATAATGATGGATGGGGATGATGGTGAAGAAGATGAAGATGATGATGGTGAATGGTTGGCTCAGGTATGGCTTGAGGGGTTGGAAGTGCCACGTAGGTTCGGAAACCCACGAACCAAGCTCAGATCCAAGTTATGGCATTTTTGTCACATGGACAACATCTCGTACAAGATTAATTTCGAGTTTTGATGGGTACAAATGTCAGCGTTTTCATCTCTTATGGGTACAAATGGTCATTTATTCGATAATATTACAATAGCTAATTATAGTGTGACACCCTAAGCAAGTTGCAACATATGTACTAGCATTCTTAGCTTGAGATAAACAATACAATCTATCTATTCTTAATATATAATATATAAAAGTAGGTACATAGGTTTATCCATATTACTTCTAAGTTATTCCTCTTCTTCTACTAACGCCATGTCAGCACCATTAGTTACTTGCCAATATTTTAGAATTCACCACTCAAATCTTGCCAAATCTATCTATCTATCTATTTATCTATTTATCATATATAAAAGCTGATACCAACTCTCTTCAAATGAGTTTAAGCCATCTTTTCTTTGCTAATGATGCCACATCAGCCATTCTAATGACTTGGCAAAAGATGAAAATGAATCAATCACTATTTAGTAATGACTTGGCAAAAGATGAAAATCAACCAATCACTATTTAGTAAAATAAAATATTTTTAAAAAGTTAAAACAAAAAACTCTTATCTATTATTATTCAATTGAAACATCAAGTACTAATTAAATGCAATAAACATACATTAAAAGTGCCATAATAATAATAATTATAAAAAATTCCAATTACAAATATTCAAATTTTACAACTTATACATATTAAGACTCTTACTATTCTTCATTTCTTAATCTCTCCTACTAATCGTAAAAGATTTCTTAAATTTAATATAACATTTTTATTTACAAACAAACAAAAAATGTAAGAAAAGACAAAGTGTAGCAATTAATGCAAAACGAAAAATGAAAAAAATGCAGTTTTATATAACTCTAATATAAATAATCTATGTCTTTTTTAAAAATAAATAAATTCAAAATCTATTTATAATATGTTCTCTAACATATTTTTAATATAACATTTATTAAAATACACTATATAATATAAATAATCTATCTCTCCGTGCATTGCGCGGGTCTCACATCAACCAGTCACTATTTAGTAAAATATTTTAAAAAAATTAAAACAAAAAACTCTTATTTATTATTATTCAAGTACTAATTAAATGCAATAAATATACATTAAAATTGTCATAATAATAATGATTAAAAAAAATTTTAGTTACAAATATTCAAATTCTACAACTTATACATATTAAGACTCTTACTACTTTTCATTTCTTAATCTTTCATACTAATTGTCAAAATTTTCTTAAATTTAATTTAATATTTTTATAATATGTAAAAGCTGATACTAACTTTTTTCACAATGAGTTTAAGCCACCTTTTCTTTGCTAATGATGCCACATCAACAATTCTAATGACTTGGTAGAAGATGAAAATAAACCAATCACTATTTAGTAAAATGTTTTAAAAAAATTAAAACAAAAAACTCTTATCTATTATTATTCAATTGAAACATCAAGTACTAATTAAACGCAATAAACATACATTAAAAGTGTCATAATAATAATTATCATAAAAAAATTCAGTTACAAATATTCAAATTCTATAACTTATACATGTTAAGACTCCTACTACTCTTCATTTCTTAATCTCTTATACTAATTATAAAAAATTTCTTAAATTTAATTTAACATTTTTATAATATATAAAAGTTGATACTAACTCTCTCCACAATAAGTTTAAGCCATATTTTCTTTGCTAATGATGCCATATCAGTAATTCTAATGACTTGAAAAAAGATGAAAATCAACCGATCACTATTTAGTAAAATGTTTTAAAAAAATTAAACCGAAAAATTCTTATCTATTATTATTCAATTGAAACATCAAGTATTAATTAAATGCAATAAACATACATTAAAAGTATTATAATAATAATTATTATAAAAATTTTAGTTACAAATATTCAAATTCTACAACTTATACATGTTAAGACTCTTACTACTCTTCATTTCTTAATCTCTCATACTAATTATCAAAAATTTCTTAAATTTAATTTAACATTTTTATATATTTTTCATTCTTATTCATTTATTTTTTTTAATTATTTACAAAAAGAAAACGCAAAAAAAAAAGACAAAGTGTAGCAATTAATGCAAATCGAAAAAAAATGAAAATGCAGTTTTATATAACTCTAATATAAATAATCTATGTCTTTTTAAAAAAAATTCAAAATCTATTTATAATATGTTCTCTAAAATATTTTTAATATAACATTTATTAAAACTATTTATAATATAAGTAATCTACCTCTCCGCACATTGCGTGGGTCTCGCTCTAATATAATATAACAATTGATTACTTGATGATGGTTAATTCTTTTGGCTTAAACCACAGTAAAGCAATTTTGCTCGAGTAGTCGAGTTAGGTAGAATACTAATAAAACACTAAGTACAACATCATGGAATTTTTTATTTTTAATATTGGAGTGGTAGTGGTATTTTTCTTAAATGTGGATTGTTGGGGTGTTATACTTAAATGTGGGATCGTTTAACTAGAGAAGCAGAAATTGGTGCTAGGATTTGTGAGAGGTATACAAATCGGTGCCAGGGATTTGTGTAGGTACACAAATCGGTGCTAGGGATTTGTGTTAAAAAAAAATTAAAAAATTTTAAGTACAGAAATCGGTGCCAGGGATTTGTGTACTTCCACAGTTTTAAAAAATACAAAAAATTACCATGTTAAAGTATATCAACACTTTTACTTTCATAACAAAAAAAATTAGTCCAACACCATGTCTCCCATCCTTCCTACTCAGTTATTGTTAAAATTAATAAGAAATTTTTTAAACAGAAATTCAACCACTAGTCAATCAATGAGATTCTAAAATATCAGAAAGTTTCAAATCTTAGAACATTGTCACCAAAAGGAAAACAAAAGAAGTCTTAACAATAAGCAATGCAAGTACTCTTTCTAAATTAATTTCCACTTAACACCTATAGTGAAACAACAGGCACTTGCAGTATAAATTAAAAAAAAATAGAAGAATTAATAAACATAGCTGGTTGTGGCTTTTTTACAACCTTTCTTTAGTTGATTAGTTTTATCCAATTAAATCTGAAGTTTCTTTGTAGATACTCGTTACTAGTACTCATGGTATTCAATTGATCAAAATGACAATTCTTTGTTTCAATTTGCAACAGTATCCTTGAGCACCTTCTGTTGCAACATTTAATATTCTTAGGAAGTCTGATTTAGGAGCCCTATGCCCCTATCCATCAAGAACCAAAAACGTAAGATCGAAGCTTGACGAAGAGCCTTTACTTTACCGTGAGAAAGTAAAAAAGATGCCAACAATTAATGGTGAGAGGCAAAAGCACAACTATTGCTTGGTAAATTTCCTGCTGCCAATCTTTGTCTTTCATTAGCTAACAGTTCTTTTTTTCAGTGAAAACATTCAAGTAGCTATGTGTGCTTGGTACACATCGACAATAGAGGGAGTACAATGTAATGCATCTAAGTTACACTAGTAGAAGATTCTACAACTGATACAACAGAAGAAGATTCTACCAACGATACAACATTAGAAGAAGATTCTACCGCCACTCTTATTGAAGACAGAACAGGTCTTGGTGGCATTTCCAGGGAATTCATGCTGCCTTCCAACATTTCTACAACTCTACTCATTGTTGGTCTGTCATTTGGAATTGGTTGAATGCACCATAAACCCACCATTGTCATTTTCTTAACAACATCATCTTCCTCTATGGCCACTTCCCCATCATCATCAGGTCCCAGTTGAGTTCCTTGATCAAGCCTTTTGTATATCCAATCAGGGAAGTACATCTCGCTTGTGTGACTTGTCTTTGCAAGGATGTTCTCCTTCATTCCTACCATTTCTAGAAGCATCATTCCATAGCTATAAACATCAGATTTATGTGAAACTCTACCGAGATGTCTACTCCACACTTCTGGAGCTATGTACCCTATTGTTCCTCTAGTTTCGGACACTGAAATATGACTTTCTTTTCTAGGACAAAGTTTTGCTAGCCCAAAATCTGATATCTTAGGACAAAAGTTTTCATCCAAAAGAATATTATGTGGTTTTATGTCAAAATGTAAAATAAGAATGTTGCATCCTCTATGCAAATACTCCAATCCTCTAGCAATCCCTATGGAAATTTGATATAAATTATCCCAGCTCAAGAGTGGTGTATTCTTAGGGTTCTTTTTGTAAATAAAATTGTCAAGGGAACCATTGGACATAAATTCATAGATGAGAACTTTCTTGTGACCTTCTAAGCAAAATCCAAGAAGGGCGACAACATTAACATGAGAAGTTCTACTAATGCTAGCTACCTCGTTAATAAATTCTTCACCATTTCCTTTGGATGGATTCAACATTTTGACTGCTACATCAAAATCATTGGATAACTTTCCCTTGTATACAACACCAAAACCACCTTGTCCTAGTTTAACTTTGAAGGAGTTGGTCATTTTCTTCACATCAGAGAATTTGTATCTTTTTATAGTTAAAATTCCATGATTTTTTAAGAAAGTTTCAATATCATGGTTACCCTTTGTTGGAAAGCAGTATTTTTCTTGTGATGCTGGTGACATGTAGGTAAAATAACAAATACTCAATAATCCTACAATTACTGCAGCTGCTGTAGCACCTGTTAATTAGCAAAATTTTAAAGAATCAGAGGAACATCTAATATGCTTTTAATTTCTATAAACGTTTGTTATGAAAGAAAAAACCAAAATAAATAAGTGTAGTCTGTTATACTTCTGGGATCTTCCTTAAGAAAGTTATGATGTTTGGCTTGTAATGGACAGAAACCATTTCATGGTTAATGTGAACAATTGAAAAACAGTTGAAGTGGACAGATGCCGTAGTCAAAATGTAAAATATAAATGTTCAGATCATGAAAGAGTCATTGTCCATTGCTATGCATACTTAAGGCTAAGCAATAATCCCAAAGTAACTGCTATTTGATTTTGTTTGTTATTTCCAATTTAAGAAAAAAGTGTTGTAAAGGATATAAAAATTTAAATTTTTTTCATACTTAACAAAAGGAACAAAATGGTCTTAAGCCTTAGCACTTGTTTATCCATTGAATGAACACGATTATTCAGTGAAGAGTTGATGATTTCTATATATTCTGGCCAATATAATACGAAACATCATAAGAAAAATATGAAAGGAAAGCCTTGGATGTATTACCAATAATGACTTTCTTTTGCCAGGTCCATCCATTACCTGCAACAGTAACAGTGAGCCCCAGAGCAGAATTAAGTTCAATGATTCCAATATTCAAAGCAGAAAATTTTGCACATATAATCACCTATACTTTTAGTCCACACAAGTATCTATACAATGCCTTCCTGAGTCCATAAATATACGTATATCACTCGAATGAAGGCTTCTTAGAAACTTAAACTTTCTGTGGCAACTTCATTCTTTGCCCCGTGCCAACAAAAGAAAAAAAAAATCCTTTTACGGTGGGGCAAAAAATAGCAGATGGTGTGGCCTAACTAAAAGTATTACAATTAAATAGTTAGAAGTTACGATGAAGTTCCTTAGACAAGCTTATATATGGTATAATTATTTAGAGATTTCAGATTTCTATCATTTTCACAAATGATGAATCTATCTATCTATCTATCTATCTATCTAAAAGTTAATACTACTCAACATTCTATGGCTACAAACTCATGTCTTCCATACTACTCAATTATTGTTAAAATTAATGGGAGAGTAATCTCTAACTAAATTAATTTCCACTTAACATCTATAATGAAACAACAGGTACTTCCAGTATAAATAAAAAAAAATTAAAAGAAAAAGGATTGACAATTTGACATACTGTTTTCTCTGTTCTGTTGAGGATTGGAGGTTTCCTACTCACTACCTAGCACTCCACTAGAGATTTCTACCGCCTGTTGAGGATCCAAAGATGATCCAATGCTTGGGGCAAA
>NC_029776.3:92378911-92379127 GCF_000817695.3 Arachis duranensis
TTTCAGTTGATAAAGGTATAGCATATCCAAGATGGGCATTGAATTTAACATTTACGTTTGCCAAGTTTTCATGAACAATTCTAATTATTTGATCAATTGGGTCATCAGTAATTCTTTTGTCACAGATTGCTAAGCTTATTGGTGAATTAATTCCTTTCATATATGTAGATTTGATTAAGACTTGTATAGTACTAATATGAATCCATCCAATTTTAA
>NC_029776.3:92379396-92380608 GCF_000817695.3 Arachis duranensis
TTTTTCGTTATCTAATAAAGCAGTTAATCTATAATAATCAGATTCTTCTGTTAATTCTAAACTTTCTAAATAATTCATAACTATGAGATTAAGATAAAGGCGTACCTTTCTGGAGAAAAACTTCCTTTATTTAGAATATTTTACATAAGATGTTTTTATCTCCAGAGGGGAGATTGTAAATACTAACTCCACAGGGGAGTTTAGAATTGGTTTTTCCTAAGGGAATTCTTCTTCAAACTATAGAATCGCCTCGGCCGCTTCCTCCTTGCTCTCCTAGCATATGAGTACTCTTAGCCTTCTGCTTTCTATTGTTTGATACCTTTTACAATTGCCTAAGCAACCTATTTATAATGGTTGGGTCTGATGGACAATTCCCATCCTTACCCTTCTTATGACGTCATTGCTTACGTCATTGTTTATTATCTTGCACCAGCTACATCGTTGGTGCTCTATGACCTAAGCGCTTACGTCATTATGCAATAATGTTGAGAGATGCTTCAGATGTGCTGTCCTCCTCTTTCATCATGTGACCTTCAGATGCGTTGTCTTCTTCCTTTATCATGTGGGTTGATTCCGTTTTATTATTGCTTTCTTCAGATAACTCTGAGACATATAGCTGGCACTTGTGGTCTTCTCTGTCTTTTATCAAATAGCAGAGATTCCTCTTTATCCCTTCGGGGAGCTTTTCTAGGAGTCCAGATAAGTTGTAGAATGCTGATTCAAATTCCACTAAGAATCTCATCTCTCTTTCTTCAATTTCATTCCTTTTACTGGACACAAGCAAAGTATTTCTGCTTTTATAATTGATTCTTGTGTGAGATTCCCTTGTTATCTTTTGAGTTCTTTCGAAGACCCTTGCTAATGTGCTGGCTAGTCTTCCTTCATGACTGTAGATTGTTAAATCTTGAACTTGATCAATTGGTTGAAAATTTCCTGGGAAGACGGACATGAAGATTACTTGATGTGCTGGAACCAAGCATTATTCTTCTTCATTAAAAATAGGTTGACTATTCGTAAATTTTAGGGATATATCCCTTGGATTTACGTTGTCAATCATATTTTTAAATCTCTTTACTGCATCAATAAATCCTGCAGGAAACTCACTAATAATTTTCAAATCATTAAAAATTAAAATTGTATCAATTAATCCATACTGAAAAAACGAATAGGTATCCGATGGGAAAGCATCTGGAAATATAACCAGCTTTGTTA
>NC_029776.3:92381692-92383059 GCF_000817695.3 Arachis duranensis
CGAATGGTAATACATTCCATTCATAGAGTAACACACTTGTTGATTCTTTTGTTGGGCAAGTAAAAGCAGTTAATTTTTTTGTTTCTTCGTCTAAACGAAGTTGCCAATATCCTGATTTTGCATCAAGAGATGAAAACCAAGTTGCTCCTTTTATTTTTTCTAAAATAGAATCTTTTCTTGGAAGTTTATGAGCATCACCAATAGTTGCTTCATTCCTCTTCTTATAGTTAATAACCATTCTTCGTTTTCCCCTTTTAATTTCATTATTGTTTTCGACATAAAAGGCTGGAGCTGCATGAGGACTTTTACTTAATCTTATAATTCCTTTTTCCAAAAGATCTCTACATTCTAAAGATAACTCTTCTCTATCTCTTGCGGAATAAGGAATTTTATTTGGAACATTTATCTCTTTTGTAGGATCTTTTAATTTAATGTTTACTAATTCGTTATTTGTATTTTTAATATCTAAAGGATTTTCAGCACAAATTTCATCCAAAAGTTCCTCTATCTTTATTTCAAGATTATTTTTTGGAATGTTTATCTGAAAGTATAAATTTAAATAACATGTTTATAATATAGAAAATATTTTAAATTTTAAAATCTTATCTATAGTAGTAGTTGGTATTTTTATACGTTTTAATTTTTGATTTATTGAAGAATCATGTGGAGCTTTTAAGACTATATATGTTAATTCTTGAATGAATGGATGATATAGTTTTAAAAAGTTATTTCCTATGATAAAATCCATTCCAGAATCTAACATATATATAGATGGAACAATAAACCTATAATTTTGAATAAAAATTTCAGTCATCTCTGTTTTTTTGTCAATTTTATGTATTGATTTGTCAGCTATTCTAACTCTTAATGGTTTCTTTAATTTTTTCCAATCAAGTTTTATGTTTGAACTAGCAAAGCATTGTGTTGCTTCAGAATCTATAAAAGTATTTATAAATTTTTCTGTTATTTTTATAGTAATAAATGTGGCATTATTACTCAGTCTCTGAGTCTGTTTCTGAGACATATTCAAAAATATAGTCTAGGTTATCGTCAGATTCCTCTAAAGGTTCCATAAAACAAGACTTAGCAATTTCTATTTGTTTAGTAAGATCTTTTTATCCTTCTTTTTCGGACATTCATTTGCATAGTGTCATTCTTCTTGGCAATACCAGCACTTACAGTTTTCTTTTTTATTTGGGCAATAGTCACTTTTTTGCTTTTTGTTTTTATTGTTATTTCTTGTTCTAAAATACCTCTTTTTTCTCCAGTTTGGATAGTATTTTCTTTTTCTAAATTGATATTTTCTCTTTCGCTGAAAATTTTTATTAAACCCATATTTTTGGGGTATCTCTTCATTATCCTGACAG
>NC_029776.3:92383201-92399199 GCF_000817695.3 Arachis duranensis
ATATGGAAGTTTTGTTATATACATACTAAGATAATGATTTTTATCTTCTTCTTTTAATTTGTAATAATGTATTCTATATTCTTTATTATAGACTTCTTGTCTATGATCTATAATATTTTTTCCAAAAAAATCTTTATATAAAATCATCATTATATATAATATCTTATCATAAGCTGTTATTTTTGTTGCTAAATCTTCTATTATTTGGTTTTCTATTGATGTCATATAATCTCTTATAGTTCTTTTAGTATGAAATCCTATGTAATTCCAAATATCTCTTCCAGACAATTCACTAAGCTTTGGATTAGTAAAAGCTTATAATAAAAAGGAATTCAACCAATTTTCGAAAATTTCTTTTTCATTCTTTTTACCGTCTAAATCAAGCATTCTTTCTCCTTCCATTTCCTGGATTTTAGGAACGTACTTTGATGGTATTTTTGTATATTTTGAATCTTTATTTATAAACCCTTTTTTAAAAGCATAATTATCAAAACCTGTTTCCCATTTATATTGAGATTGGTTATCTTTAGATGTTCCAGCTTCATTTTTTACTTGTATTGGAATTGATGGTTCTTCGTCACTTGAATAATCTAGGATGTGTTCTTCATTTTCTATATTTTCAGAATTTACTAATTCTTCTTCTATTTGAAATCCTTGTTCCATAATATTATTTTCTTGAGCCATTTTTAATTGTTTAAAAAGTATTGTAACTTCTTCTAATTTTTCTTCAATATTCATAATTTTAGTGGTGGTTTTACTTTTAGATCTGTTATGTTGATTATATTTTGAAATTTTTCTTCTTTGGGATTCTCTTTTTCTTTATTTCTTTGAAATTTTATGGATACTAATATTTCTTCAAGCATATCTACTATAGAATTTAATTGTGGGTTAAGAGTATGATAAAGATGTGGGGAATCATTTCCATAGTAACATTTCTTAGAAATTCTGTGTGAAAAATAAGTTTTTTCAGGCTTTTGAAGTCCTTCAATAAAACTTATAGTAAAATAAAGATTTTGAGAAAAATCATTTTGTATTGATTTTAAGAATTCGGTGTCATTACAGTTAACATTAGTTAAAATCATTAATTTTTGGTCTATTAATTTTGATAACTTGATTATTTCTTCTCTTAAATCTTCTAATTTATTTTTTTCCATTAGGTGACGCTTTTCTTTGTGAAGAGTTACGATTTAAAGTATGGCTTTAAAAAGTGTGGTGTAGACAAATCTTTAAATTTGTACCAACTTTTGCTCTGTATACTAAAATTCTCCTTTGTAATATTTTGTTTGATGAGCAACTTTAATGGCACTAAAAATCACATATATATGTGTTATTTTGATAGGAAAACAATGTTAGGTGTGGATACATATAGTCATCATTATTCTACCAAATTAAAGTAACATCGATTTTAGAGAAATCTTGAATGTGAGTATGATCACAAAACATTATTGTCAAGATATATTAAATTGAAAGGCGTGTGCCAGCCACGTTCCTTTGAATATAAAATTCGGGACAAGGGACCAGCCATCTTCGTTAAATATAATCAAGTGGAAGTAAAATGTATTGAGAGGATGTGGGCAGAGGAGTGGAGACAGTACGCCGTAGATATATAATAATATAAAGGGACAGGACAGGGTAAATAAAAGATAAAGATGGTGCAACTTGTGGTTGGTGGTATTGTAACACCATAACACAAATCTATGGGCAAATGAATAATGAATCATCCTTCTCAATCTTAAAGCAATTTTTTGTTTTCTGATCTTTATCCTATTAGCTGGCTTAATACCATTTCGCTATGCATTTACACTTTGTTTGAAGGTAGAAAATAAAATAAAAATAAAATAAAATGAAAAAATAAAATTATTTGTGTGTTATTTAAATAAAAAAAATAAAAAATTAAAATATGAATATTAAAATATTAAAATATGAATCTCTATTATAATAATATATTAAAATTAAATTTATATCGATAATTGTTAATAATAATATAACTCACGGTAGTCATAGAAATACTGTAAAATGATACCAAGCTTAAAATTCAAGTGAATTACAAAAATAATTATAAGAAAAGAAGAAGGTTGGTGATGTACCTCATGTCATTGAAATTTAAAGCAATGGAAGAAGAATTGAAAAAAGTGAAAAGAGAGAATAATTGATTAAAAGAACCACCATAGAGTACTGAGTACCAATTACAATATATATAGCAAAAGGAAAAATAAATTACTAACTAATAGTGCTATAATTATGTCTAACAAACTAACCAACTTGACAGCTATACAAAAAATAAACTCTATTATGTTACATCCCCCGCAAGCTGGTATTATGTGGTTTGTGCAAATCAAGTAATTCCAGCTTGGAAAGCAAATGAGAGAATGGTCCTGGAGGAAGGGATTTAGTGAATAGATCAGCCGGATGATCCTATAGGCAGCCTTCAAGTGGGCATCAGTTGGTGAAGCCATGAACTGAGATAGGCATCTAATAGAGTAGCTGAGATCTGGTCTTGTGTTAGTAAGGTACAGAAGTCTGCCCACCAATCTACGATAGATGGTTGCATCAGGAAGAGGGGAGCCTGAAGCCTTAGACAGAGAAGTAGTGTACTCCATAGGAGTAGATGTTGGTTTTGCACCAAGCAAACCGCAGTCTGTGATCAAATTCAATGCATACTTTCTTTGATACAGTGCAATACCAGCATTGCTTCGTGCTACCTCCATCCCAATAAAGAACTTAAGAAGGCCAAGGTCTTTAATTTTGAACTTATCATCCAAAAACATTTTGACAGCTTGAATTTCACTCAAATCATCTCCAGCTAACACAAGATCATCAACATAAACAAGAATAGCTGTGAAAGTTGTACCTGTGAATTTGGTAAAAAGCGAGCGATCATTTTCAGATGGAGTAAACCCCAGATCAGCAAGTGCAGCAGACAACTTGATGTTCCATTGGCGACTAGCTTGTTTCAAACCGTACAAAGATTTTGTCAACTTGCAGACTAAGTTTGGATCGGAACACTGCAACCCCTTTGGAAGTTTCATATAAACGTCCTCATGTAGGTCTCCATGGAGAAAAGCTGTATTCACATCAAGTTGATGAAGATGCCAATTCTTTGCTGCTGCAACGGTAAGAAGAACACGCACAGTGCTCATTTTCACAACTGGACTAAAGGTGTCAATGTAATCGACTCCAGGAATTTGAGTGAAACCTTGGGCAACAAGACGTGCCTTATGCCTCTCGATAGTGCCATCTGGGTTGAATTTTGTGCGAAAAATTCACTTACAACCAACTGCATTCTTTCCAGGAGGAAGAGAAGTGATGATCCAGGTTTTGTTTTGCTCAAGAGCAGTGAGTTCTGCCTCAATAGCCTTCCTCCAACAATCATGCATAACAGCCTCAGAATAGTGTTTGGGGTCCGAGTTATTTATGAGAGCAAAAGTGAAGGCCTGGTGCTTAGGAGTAAACAATGAATATGACAAATGGTGAGAAAGGAGATACTTACATGTTGAAGGTAATTGGGCCGCATTGATTGGATCTCTATGTGATGAAATATGGAAACAATGAAAATCTTTAAGATAAGAGGGTGTTTTTCTTTCTCGTTCAGACCTTCTCAAAACTAGTGCAGCAGACTGTGACTCAATATGAATGGATGAATGTTCCAATGGTGCCAATGCAGATGCTGATTCTAAGGTGGCGGGTAATGCAGAATCTGTTATATCATGAAGAGATGCCATAGGTGATGTAGAAGTGGCAGATAAATCAGGTGTAGTGTGTATGGTGTGAGGTGCAATTATGCCATGAGTATGCTCATATGAAGAAGTATGTGCAGAGTTATTATAAAGGAATGCAAAAGGGTCAAAATTGGATGATTCAATTGAAGGCTGATCTATAGAAAAAGCAGTGCTTGGTATTTGTTTGAATGGAAAATAATGTTCATAAAATTCAGTGTTTCTTGATATAAAAATTTCTTTGGATTTTAAATCAAACAAAATGGACCCTTTTGTTCCTGATTGATAACCAAGAAAAACACATAGCTCTAGGATCTAATTTTCTTCTATTAGTACTCAAAGTGGTAGCAAAAACAAGACAACCAAACACCTTGAGATGAGTCAAATCTGGTTTATTCTTGAAAAGTGCCTCATAAGGCGTTTGATGATTCAAGAAGGTGCTTGGTAGTCTATTTATTAAATGTACTGAATGTTGCATAGCATAGTGCCAAAAATATTTTGGCACATTAGAATGAAACAAAAGTGCTCTTGCAATATTCAGTATATGTTGATGCTTCCTCTCAACAATTCCATTTTGTTGAGGAGTTTCAACACAAGATGTTTGATGTAATATTCCTTTTGAGTTATAGAAGGAGTTCATTTTAAATTCCATCCCATTATCTATTCTAATTTGTTTCACAACTTTATGAAATTGAGTTTGCACCATTTGAACAAAATTTTCTATTAACACTCTAGTTTCGGATTTTTGTTTCATGCAATAAATCCAAGTAAACCTCGTTTTATCTTCTACAATTGTAAGAAAATATTTATGGCCAGCAGTAGATAAAAGTGAGAGTGGTCCCCAAATATCTATATGTAACAAATCAAAAATATATTCTAATTGTGTATTACTAATGGGAAAAGACAATTTCTTTTGTCTAGGCAAGTGGCAAGAATCACAAACATGAGATGATGAAATGCATTCAATAAATGGAAATGTATTTTTCATGATTGACATTCTTTTGGATGGTAAATGACTTAGTCTAGCATGTCATAGAGTTCCTAAATCTTGCTGCACTGTGACATTTACAGAATGTGTGTTAACTTCTGGTGTAGTTAGTTTTCAAGGTTGAGCATCCATCACATAAAGATCACCAATTACTTTAGCTTGCCCAATCATCTTCAATGATAGGAGTACCTGTATCTCACAAAAAGAATCAGTAAATTTTAATTCACAATGTAATGACTTTGTGAGTTTAGACACTGAAATCAAATTATATTTAAAGTGTGGTATGAATAAAACATTGGTAAGAATCAAATGTTTAGAGAGTTGCACAGTGCCACAAATGTTTGTTGTAGTGGTAGAACCATCAGGTAGATTTACCAAAACTGGTCTCATATAATGAAAAATTTTGAAAGACTCTTGAATATTGGATGCATGATCAGTAGCTCCACTGTCAAGTATCCAAGAAGTTTTAGTAAAATTTGATGATACACTCAAGCAATGCTTACCTTTTGGTTGAGTAAGGATGGCCGAAGAAGTAATGTGGTTTACACTATTTGAAGTTGGCATGCGTGGTTGTTGAAGGAGTGCTAGTAAGGTTTCCTTCTGATCTGGAGTCAACACAAGTACTGTATCATCGCTCTTTTTATCCTGGTTAGAATCAGCAATCTCAGCACTAGAATTCTCAACTATCTCGTCAGTGCTAAGTTGATTGGCTACTCGCGGCTTTTGGTGAGTAGGAAAGCATTTTTCTTATAGCATGTCTCTGCTAAATGACCAATTTGATTACAGTAGCTACAAAACTTTGAAGTGTAGCCTCGACTATAAGATTTTTGATTTCCTCCTCTGCCTGAATTTCGTCCACGGCCTCTGCCTCTTCCAGAAAATGAACCGCCTCCAGTTGAGGTTTGCACCTCTAAAGAGTTAGTCACTATGTTGCTATTTGACGGGTCACAATTCAATTCTTGCTCTTGTTGGGTTAACATAGATAGTACTGTGTTGATTTCAGGTAACGGCTTCATTAGCATGATTTGTGATTTAACATTTGAATATTGCTCATTCAATCCTTTTAAGAATTTGACAACATATTCCTCAGAAGCATAGTCTCGAACAATTCGTAATCCACATGAACATCCATTAACACAAGCAACACAACTAGGAATAGCACGTAAATTTTCTAATTCTTCCCAAATAGCTTTCAACATAGCAAAGTAAGAGGTAACAGTAAGATCACCTTGTTTGAGTGCATAAAATTCTTCTTTTAACGCACCAACTCGAAAGACATCTCCCTGTGAGTAACGACGTTTTAAATCATTCCACAAGTCTGGAGCTGAGCTAATCCACATCACGCTCTTAGCGATTTCAGGGCTGAGAGAGAGGTTGATACAGGAGAGGAGAAAATTGTTACACCTATCCCATGCTTCAAAATTAGGATCACCTTCACTTGGTTTTAGAATGGATCTATCGAGGAATTTCACCTTGTTCTTCGATCTGAGTGCTCTCCACATATCGTGCGACCACTGATAATAATTTTGGGGTGTCAACTTAAGCGGAATTAGAGCCAAACCAGGACTTTCTCCTGGATGAAGAAAATAAGGGCTAATCGGATCAGAAATTACAGAAGAGGAACTATATCTGCCAAGATGTGCCTGGAACTGAGAGAATTGACGCATGAAAGCGGTGAAATTCTCAAAATCTGCAGCGGAATTTGATGAAGGGCTTGCATTCGGATTAGCTAAATTATCTACCATAGTTGGATCTTCTCGCTCTGATACCATGTAAAATGATACCAAGCTTAAAATTCAAGTGAATTACAAAAATAATTATAAGAAAAGAAAAAGGTTGGTGATGTACTCTCAGGTCATTGAAATTTAAAGTAATGGAAGAAGAATTGAAAAGAAGTGAAAAGAGAGAATAATTGATTAAAAGAACCACCACAGAGTACTGAGTACCAACTACAATATATATAGCAAAAGAAAAAATAATTACTAACTAATAGTGCTATAATTATGTCTAACAAACTAACCAACTTGACAGCTATACAAAAAACAAACTCTATTATGTTACAAATACAAAAATATAGTATTTTCTTTCTTATTTTCTTGCTAGTGATGGAAAAAATTTATTCAATGAGATTCGTACCAAAATTTTCTTTTTCTCTAATTTTTTGATAACCAAACAAAAAAATATATTATTTTTCATTCATTTTTTTTATCTATTTTTTTTCATTTATTTTTTTTCCAACCAAACATAATGTTTAAGTGTTTTTTTAACTAAATTGACATAAATCTAACAAAAATTATTCATTGTAAATCATGTATTTCTTTTTTTACGTTTTTTCTACTTTTTCACATATTTTTTTTATTACTCTTGCTATTTTTATCATTTTTTTCTTTTTTTATTCCCAATGATTATTGCAGTATTTTTTATTTTTTTTTTAATTTTTCTCTTTTATTTATTTTTATTCTTCTTAAGAGGTGAAATTAAAAAAAATGATGATGATGATGATGATGATGATAATGATGATGATGATGATGATGATGATGATGATGATGATGATGATGAGGCAAATTTATTAATTGTGACACATGTTTTTGTTTGTAATTTTTTAAATAAATATTTTTAATATTGTATTTATTAATATAGATAATTTGAACACAATTTACGTTTTTTGCATCTTACCATTTATCTCGTTTACATCTTGTTTATATATAAACGAGATAAGACATAAATTTTTAAACACGTATCACGTGTACACATGTGATATATGAAAATTGACGTACTTTACATATATTGTTTACAGTATAAACGAGATATATTTATAAGGTTAAATTATACAGTTGGTCCCTACACTTTCAGTAAAATTACAAATTGGTCCCTACACTTTAAAAGTTTGTAATTAGGTCACTAAAGAGAATTAAATTTTGTAATTTAGTTCCCGTCGGTCAAAAAGTGTTGATTTAACAGAATATTCTCAAAATATACTAAGAATATTTTGTTAAAATAGAGAATATGCTGATAATATTCTGTTAAATCAAATACTTTTTTAATGATGGGGACTAAATTGTAAATTTTAATTCTCTTTAAGGAGCCAATTACAAACTTTTAAAGTATAGGGACCAATTTACAATTTCACTAAAAGTATAGGGACCAACTGTGTAGTTTAACCTATTTATAATTAATTTGTTTACATTGAAAATGAGATATGTGTTTGTAAGTATAAAAATATAATTTTTTAAAATAATAAAAATATTAATAATTTAATTTTGTTCAATTTAAAAAAATCGATATATTTTATTATTATTTAAATCGAATGGAATATTAACAAATGTTGTAGTTACATCATTAAATTTGAAAAATTTTCAAATATAAGAGCAGTCATAGAAATTGTGTTTATTTTGTTGGCGTCAAAATCTTCTCCCCTAAGTGCCAGGGAGGATACGGCCTCAAGATAGACTTAGATGATGAGTTTGATGAGTCAACTGTCTCGACTGTCAGTCTATATGGCAGACAGAGAATGATGCATTGATAGTGTACCTTATGATTGTATATATGATGATGATCCTTTAGGTTTTGTAAAAAATAATACTGACAATGTGAAAAAGGTTGAGGTGCAAGATCCTTTGGAGGAGATAGATATTGGTAATGATGATCATTCTAGACCAATATATGTGAGCAAGATGTTGCCTAATGATTTCAAAAAAAGAAATGATGGAGATATTAAAGGAATATTACAACTGTTTTGTATGGAATTATGTAGAGATGACAGGCTTGAGTTGTGAACTAGTAGAGCATTAATTGCCACTAAAAGCCAATGTCAAACCTGTCAAACAATCACCAAAGAGATTTGCTCCTGAGATCGTGCAGAAGATTATGAAAAAGATTGAAAGACTTCTTAAGACTAAATTTATAAGAACAACAAGATATGTCAACTGATTTTTAATACTGTTCCTATTATGAAAAAGAATGGAAAATTAAAGGTTTGCATTGATTTTAAAGATTTAAATTCTGCAATACCAAAAGATAAATATTCAATGCATATAGCTAATATGTTGATAGATTCTACTGCTGATCATGAAATTTTAAATTTTATGAATGGATATTCAGATTATAATCAAATATACATCGTTGAGGAAGATGTGTCAAAAACTGCATTTAGGTGTCCAAGTCCTTTAGGAACTTATGAATGAGTTGTGAAGCCATTTGGGCTCAAAAATGCCGGTGCAACTTATCAAAGAATTATGAATAAAATTTTTTATGACTTTATTAGAAATTTTATGAAAATCTATGTTGATGATGTGGTTGTCAAATTAAATGCTAAAAAAGGGCATCTAGAAAATTAAAAAAAAGTATTTGAAAGAATGAGAAAGTATAAATTGAAAAGAAATCCCTTAAAATGTGATTTTGGTGTGAGTACAGAAAATTTTCTTGTTTTCTTGGTACAGAAAAAGGGATTGAAATTGACAAGAATAAGACAAAGGTTATTTTAAAGGCTCTTTCTCCAAATAACAAAAAACAGCTGCAACCTGCAAGCATTTTTAGAAAATGTCAATTATCTCAAAAGATTCATTTTCAATCTATCAAGAAAAATTAAGGTTTTTGAGCCTCTGATCAAGTTGAAAAAAGAGAAAGAGTTCCAATGAAAAATAAAGCATCAAGAAACTTTTGACAACATCAAATAGTACTTGACTAATTCTTCTGTTATAACACCTCCAAAGTACCAAGCATCTTTAAAATTTTACGTGTCAGCTTCTGAAGTAACAATTGGTGGAATGCTGGCTCAAGAAGATGAGGATGGCAACAAAAGAGTAATTTATTATCTAAGTCATATGTTAAATGATGTTGAGAGTTGTTATTCTCTAATTAAGAAACTTTGTCTAACTTTATATTTTTCTTGTCTAAAACTTAAGTACTATTTAATTCTTAGGAATGTTTATGTAATTTTTAAGTTTGTTGTTCTTAAATATATGTTGTCTTTTTCGATCTTGCTTGGTAGACTAGAAAAATAGATGTTGGCGTTAACAGAATTTTCTTTACATTTTGTTCCTGCGAGAGCCGTTAACGGACAGGTTCTAGCTGATTTTCTATTTGACCATCCTTATTGACATTGATGAAAGTTTACTGGGTTTTGTTAGTTTGGTGCCTTAAAAATTATATTTTTGATGATTCATGACATACGGGTAGTGTTGGTATAAAAATTTTAATTATTTTTTTTCAAATAGCAAGCCAAGTAAATTCCTCTTTGAATTGAATTATTCATGTTCTAACAATGAGGCAGAGTATGAGGCGTTAGTAATGTGATTGAAATTATTATTAGAAAGATGAGTAAAAAATATAAAAAATTTTGGGGATTCATAGCTTGTAGTCCATCAAGTATCACTTGAATATAGGTGTGTTAGTAAAAATTTAAGAAAGTATTTCAATGTAGTTACAAAGTTATTGAACGAATTTGACAATGTCATTATGAGACATGTTCCACAGGAATTAAATATAGAAGCAAATGAATTAGCTCAAATTGCTTCAAGATATAAGATCAAGTTCTCAACACTAGAAAAATTGGTAAGGATAAAGAAAATGTTTATGCCTTTGAGAGAAAGAAAAATGTTGTTATTAGAAAAACTAGACCTAGAAAATTAGAGTGTCAATTGTGGAATATTTAGAAAATTCAAATCTTAGCATCGATAAAAAACTTAAATACAGGATTCAAAGTTATGTTCTAATGAATAATGTGTTGTTTATGAAATCTATTGATGAAAATTTCTTGACATGTTTGGGAGAAAAAAGAAGTGTATTTGACTCTTACCGAAGTGCACGAGGGAATTTGTGGTGGCCATCAATCAAGAAAAAAAATGAAATAGGTGATAAATAGAAAAAGGAGAGTAAGTGAAAGCACAGAGTTCTCATAGCTACTCGAGCTTCATGAGTTCTTCTCCTTCAATGGTGTTCATTTTATTTTATTTTTTAGTATTATTTGTCTGAGTCTCATGAGAAAAGACAAACATTGTGAGGTTTGTAAGAAAAAGGCAGTGAGAGGAAAAAGGCAGTGAGCAATATTAGAGAAAAAGCCATAGATGTCTCAGAGTTTCTTTGTACATCTATCTGTTGTGTTTCATGATCCTGTGGAAATTCCCTTGCAACTTGGGTTAGCACTTTGCTGTGGAAAGCTAGATTGAGTTCTAGTCAAGTTCAGATTAGGGTTAGAATCTAGATTTGTCCTGGATAGGAATGAATAGTTCTTAGGGAGAAATCGGTGTTTGTAATGTTGTGAAAGCATAGTGAAATTCCATCATTGTTGTGATGGAGATTGGATGTAGGCTACATTATACCTAGTAGCTGAACCAGGATATATCTGATGTCACTTCTTCTTCTCTACTCTTTTCTCTGTTTTTATTTATCAAGAGAAAAAAACAAAAATATCTCTCAATTCGGCACGAGACAAAACAAAAGTGTCTCTCAACTCAGTACAAGACAAAAGCAGAAAGATCTCATGAAGTTCCTTTGAAAAACCAGAAATTAATATTTAACAAAAAAGGGGCTAAGATTTAACTTCCCTTCTCTTAGCCGCTGATTACCATAATTTAGGTCTAAATTTATAAGTAATTTTGACTTATTTTTTATTATTCAAAACATCAATAAAACTAACATATATACACGTCAAAACATAAAAATAGATAATATAATTATATTATTGAAATATATGTATATAACCCATAAATAGACTAATTTTTTTTTTCTGTCATAATAAATTGAAATAATAAAAACAATAATAAAAAGGGTAAAAGAGTACCAAAGTATGGAGGCCAATTTTTTTCAAGGAAGACCAATGTTATACCTATTGCTTTTTCTATTTTGGTCATATTTCTATTAGAGAAAAAATCTTTAACGGCGTTTGAAAATTATTTTGAAAGACAATGAGATACTCAACAAAAAAAATTATCTTTTTTGATTTTTGATCTTTATTTTTATGACATTGATTAACTCATCTGTCAATATTTTCTATCTATATTATTCGAATAAACTTACATGACATATTAAATTATTGATTTATCCATTAAAAATCAACTAAAATTAATAAATTCTTTTTAGTTGGGAGTCTCATTGTCTTTTAAAAATAATTATAAAGACCGTTTAGTTTTTATTTTTATTTTTTATTATCTTTTTGAAATACATTAGATAAATATATGGTATAAAATTAAGAAATATTAGTAATTTTTAAATTATTTTTACTTTTAAAAATTAAATGAAGGATATATTAATAATTAACGTATTATGTGAGTATGTTTTGAAGACAGATAGATTAACTAGTCTCAGGAAATTAAATATCAAAGTTAAAAATAATTTTTTTTTGTTTAAAGATCTCGTAGTCATTGAAAAAAATTATTAAAAATCTCGTAGTCTTTTTATTAAATAATTAATTTTTAGTTTAAATATTTTATGGCATTAATATACAATTCAAAAAAACAACATAGGTAGTTAATAGTCATTAAAAAAACAGTTAGTTAATTATGCACATATTTATCTTTAATAAATATTTTATTTTTCATCTAGCACAAAAAATTTTGCACAAAATATGACCATTATGATAAAATTTTGCACCTGTTCTAAAATAAATAAAAGATATATTAAATATAAAATAAAGATGTATTAATATAAGACTCTAGCATTAAAATAATTAGCTCAATAATAATTTGTATATATATAATAATATTATATATGTTGTAATGTGTATATATATATAAAGATAGAAAATAGTATAAAAAGTAAAGAGAGAGAGAATTGCATAAATATATATATATAAAGATAGAAAGAAATATTAAAAGTAAGAAGAGAGAAAATTGCATTTGTTTATAGAAAGAGAAAGAAAGAGAATATTATTATATTGCTATGTATATTCCCTTGCCTCAGATCATGCTTTTATAGGCAAAGAGAAGTTTACTTTTCAAACTACATTTATTTTGCTTCATCCTAAGAACTTGTTCTCTTCAACGTAGAAAATGGGTTGCACATTAAATGGGCATCCATTCTTATCCTTTCCTAGTCACAACACTTTCCCTTGGATGTCCATTCAGAATTATGCCTCGTTAAAACCTTACTAAAGAAAAACCCAATGGGAAAAAAACTTTAGTGAAGGAAAAAGAGTACAAAATCCTTTGTGATGGGGACTGCCTCATTAAAAACCTTGTCAAGAAAAATCCAATGGGAAAAAACCTGACCAAGGGAAAAAAGTACAGTCTCCCCCTCTTGCTGACATCATTTAATGTCTCGAAATCGGCGCATCCCAATCTCATGTACCAATCTTTCAAAGGAGGATTTTGGGAGTGACTTTGTAAATAAATCTGCCAGATTATCACTTGAGCGGATCTGTTGGATATCAATTGTCCATTGATTTTGAAGATCATGAGTGAAGAAGAATTTGGGAGAAATATGCTTTGTTCTATCACCTTTAATGTATCCGCCTTTAAGTTGAGTAATGCATGCTGTATTATCCTCAAACAGGACAGTTGGAGCTATCTTATGATCAATCAGTCCACATGATGACAGAATATATTGAATCAGACTCCTCAGCCAAAAACACTCGCGACTAGCTTCATGAATCGCCAGTATTTCAGCATGATTAGAGGAGGTTGCAGCAATCGTCTGTTTCGTGGACCTCCATGATATAGCTGTTCCACCATATGTAAACAGATATCCTGTCTGAGATCTCCCTTTATGTGGATCAGACAAGTATCCGGCATCTGCATAGCCAACTAGTTGTGACTTGGATCCATAGGGATAAAACAATCCCATATCAACCGTCCCATGAAGATATCGAAAGATTTGTTTAATTCCACTCCAATGTCTTCTGGTTGGAGAGGAACTATATCTTGCTAGTAAATTCACAGCAAATGATATGTCAGGTCGCGTATTATTAGCAAGATACATTAGCGCTCCAATGGCACTAAGATATGGTACTTCAGGACCAAGGATATCTTCATTCTCTTATTTAGGGCGGAATTGATCATTTTCCACATCCAAAGATCTTACGATCATTGGAGTACTTAATGGATGTGACTTATCCATATAAAATTTTTTCAAGATCTTTTCTGTGTATGTTGTTTGATGAATAAAGATCCCACTTTTTATATGCTCGATCTGCAGGCCGAGACAAAACTTAGTCTTTCCAAGATCTTTCATCTCAAACTCTTCTTTTAGAGTTTTCATAATTGTTGGAATATCATCAACGTACACAGCAATTATAATGAACCCAGATGTAGTTTTCTTTATGAAAACACATGGGCATATATCATCATTCTTGAATCCGTTTTTGGCCAGATACTCAGTAAGACGATTATACCACATTCGTCCAGATTGCTTTAGACTATATAAAGATCTTTGCAATTTGACTGAGTATAACCCTTGCGAGTATTCATTGGATGGTTTAGATATCTTTAGTCCTTTAGGGACTTTCATATAGATATCCCGATCTAATGAGCCGTATAAATAGGCTGTTACCACATCCATTAAATGCATATGCAGTTTATGATATGCAGATAAACTGACCAAATAACGCAATGTTATCGCATCCACTACAGGAGAATACGTTTCTTCATAATCTATACCGGGCCTTTGTGAAAAACCTTGTGCCATAAGTCGGGCTTTGTAGCACACAACTTCATTTTTCTCATTTCGTTTTCTCACAAATACCCACTTATATCCAACAGGTTTTACATCTTCAGGTGTACGGACTACAGGTCCAAAGACTTCACGTTTTGCAAGTGAGTCTAATTCAGCCTTCATGGCTTCTTTCCATTTTGGCCAATCATTCCTTTGTCGACATTCTTCGACTGATCTTGACTCAAGATCCTTATTTTCATGCATGATATTTAATGCCACATTATATGCAAATATTTCATTGACAATTGTCTTATTTCGGTCCCATTTTTCTCCTGTAAAGATATAATTTATCGAGATCTCGTCATTTTCACTATTTTTAGGTACATGAACGTCTTCTGGCGTTATATCATGATTTTGGACAACTGCAGGTGTCTCTACTATGTCTTTTTTAACAGGAATATTATTTACCTCTTTTCTCTTTCGAGGATTTTTATCTTTGGAACCTACAGGGCTACCACGCTTCTGGCGTGAATTTGCTTCAGTGGCTACTTGTCCTACTGGGACATCAATTCGAATTGGAACATTTTTCGCTGGTATATAAGATTTGGATATCCTCTTTGTATCGGAAAATGCATCTGGCAATTCATTTGCTATTCTTTGCAAATGTATAATCTTTTGAACTTCCAGTTCACATTGTCCTGATCGAGGATCTAAATGCATCAACGATGATGCATTCCAGTTAAGTTCCTTTTCAGGAAGCTTATTCTCTCCCTCTAATGTTGAAAATTTTGATTCATCAAAATGACAATTCGCAAACCGGGCTTTAAATACATCTCCAGTTTGTATCTCAAGATACCTCACTATAGAGGGAGAATCATATCCAACATATACTCCCAATTTTTTTTGGGGTCCCATTTTGGTGCGATTAGGTGGTGCAATGAGAACATATATCGCACACCCAAATATTCTTAAATGGGAAACATTTGGCTGCTGGCCAAAAGCTAGTTGCATAGGAGAGAACTGATGGTAACTCGTTGGCCTCAAACGAATAAGTGTTGCGGCATGTAAAATAGCATGCCCCTAAACCGAGGTTGGGAGATTTGTTCTCATAAGTAAGGGTCTAGCAATTAATTAGAGGCGTTTAATAAGTGATTCTGCTAACCCATTTTGTGTGTGAACATAAGCTACTGGCTGTTCAACACTTATTCCATTAGCCATACAATAAGCATCAAAGGCTTCGGAAGTAAATTCACTAGCATTATCAAGACGAATTGCTTTGATTGGATTTTCTAGAAATTGTACTTTTAATCGAATAATTTGAGCCAGTAATCTCGCAAACGCCAGGTTGCGAGAAGATAATAAGCACACATGTGACCATCTCGAAGATGCGTCTATTAGGACCATAAAGTATCTAAAAGATCCATATGGTGGATGAATAGGTCCACATATATCACCTTGAATCCTTTATAGGAATTCAGGAGACTCAAATCCAATCTTTACTGGTGATGGCCTTAAAATTAACTTTTTCTGAGAACATGCAGCACAACAAAATTTACTAGTTTTAAGAATCTTCTGGTTCTTTAGTGACTGTCCATGAGAGTTTTCAATAATCCTCCTCATCATGGTTGTTCCTGGATGACCCAATCGGTCGTGCCAAGTTATGAACTCATTTGAGCTAGTAAACTTCTGGTTTACAATATCATGTT
>NC_029776.3:92399337-92434917 GCF_000817695.3 Arachis duranensis
TGATATCCATTTCGGCGAATATCTTTGAAACTCAACAAGTTCCTCAGAGACTTGGTAGATAATAGTACATTATTTATTATAAATTTTGTTCCTCCAGGAAACAAAATTATAGCTCTTCCGGAGCCTTCTATCACATTGTCTGAGCCAATAATAGTATTAACATATTCCTCTTTTGGGACAAGATGGGTAAAATATATATCACTTTTGAGAATAGTGTGCGAACTTGCACTATCCGCAAGGCATACATCTTCATTACATATCCTTGCCATTCTCTTCAAAAACAAATAATAATACAATGAGTAGTATGCACAGTTAAATTGAATACTTGATTAGAATTATTTTTCTAAGAAACACTGTACATAAAATAATGTCATATACTAAAATTTTATTTTAAAATTTGACACATTTAATAATTTCAAAATTCATAAACATTAATATTTCATTATTTATGTACATCACATTTGAAACTTAAATACATAGAAAATAAAACTTCACAATAAGTTCTTTACATTATTTATTTACATAGATACTTCACAATCCTACATATTAAATTATTCCATCATTGATCAAATGACCAATATTTCCTTCAGGATCCTCAAAGAAATCAGATACATCATAATGAGTGGTGGAGTTCTCAGCATCATTTGAAACAAAATTTGTTTTATTTCCTTTGTCGTCCTTTTTCAAAGATGCCTGGTAAAGATCGACTAGGTGTCTTGGGGTACAACAGGTACGTGACCAATGGCCCTTTCCACCACAACGGAAACACTTATCCCCTGTTGATTTATTCTGCCCGATATTCCTTTCTTTATTCCACTTCTGGTGAGATCCTCTCTTGTGAACATAATTCTTTTTCCTTCCATAATTTTTCTTATTATTAAAACCTTGCCATTTACCTCTTCTGGGGTAATTTGCCACATTTACTTCAGGAAATGGGACAGCGCCAGCTGGGCGCACTTCATGATTTTTTAATAACAACTCATTGTTGCGTTCAGCAACAAGAAGGCAAGAAATTAACTCAGAATATTTTTTAAACCATTTCTCTCGATACTGCTGCTGCAGGAGCACATTCGAGACATGGAAGGTTGAGAAAGTTTTCTCTAACATATCATGGTTAGTTATTTTTTTCCCACATAATTTCATTCGTGAGGTTATTCTAAATATTGCAGAATTATATTCATTTATAGATTTAAAATCTTGTAGACGCAAGTGCGTCCATTCATATCGAACTTGAGGAAGTATCACCGTTTTCTGATGATTATACCTTTCTTTAAGGTCTTTCCAAAGATCTACAGGATCTTTTAATGTAAGATATTCATTTTTCAATCCTTCGTCAAGATGACGACGAAGAAAAATCATGGCTTTAGCTTTATCCTTTTGGGATGCATTATTTTCAATTTTAATGGTATCTCCAAAATCCATTGAATCAAGATGGATTTCAGCATCTAGTATCCATGATAAATAATTGTTTCCAGATATATCAAGAGCATTGAATTCAAGATGAGAGAGTTTCGACATAATGAAAAATTGTTACCTAAGTCTTCTTAGAAAGAAATATTAAAAGTAAGAAGAGAGAAAATTGCATTTGTTTATAGAAAGAGAAAGAAAGAGAATATTATTATATTGCTGTGTATATTTCCTTGCCTCAGATCATGCTTTTATAGGCAAAGAGAAGTTTACTTTTCAAACTACATTTATTTTGCTTCATCCTAAAAACTTGTTCTCTTCAACGTAGAAAATGTGTTGCACATTAAATGGGCATCCATTCTTATCCTTTCGTAGTCACAACAGCACCCAATTTAATTACTATTCAATGATCGACCAAACACAAAAAAAAAAGAAAGTATGATATGATTAAAAAAAAGTTACATTAGTTTAGATATTTATAATTTCATAATTTATTTATTTATTAAAAATATAAAAAAATAGTTCAATAGTTCATTTTAATTTTAATTTTTTTTATGAAAAATATAATTTTTTTGGACAGGGAGCCGGGCCAACAGTCCAGCCCAGGTCCAGAACAGAGACCCATGAATCCATCCATGCTCCCCATCCCTTGCCGGTGAGTGAGAAATGCTCTATTTGCCAAGGCTTCGATGCGGCCACTTCTCCTCAGCGATCCAGCGCGGTGATCGGACCCCTGCGTGATAGTGACGCCGCCGACGACTGTTCGTGTCTGAGCCGCCATCACAACCGTCTTGCCTCCGTAGCAGCAGCTGGGACCTCGCCGTCAACGCCCTCCCTCGCCCAGCAGCCCGAATCCGCAACCTCCATAGGTTGCCGCCGCTTTAACCGCAGCTGACACCTCGTCTGTCTCATCGTACCGCAGCTCCAGCTCTTTTCATTTCCCCGGTTTCAATTTCAACCCCACCTGTGAAGATCCGGTTGATACTTAAACCTGGAACACCTACCCGTGTGACCGCGTCGGCTTAGGTTGCATGCGGGCCCTTTGCCTCTGATCATAAATGATCTGGATTGAATTCTGACTCCGCTGCCTTGTTCCCTGGTTCAAACCTTTCCGTTTTACCTATTTTGATTTTTCACATAAGTCTTTCTAATTCTCACTTCACATTTTAGCCTTCTTTCTAATGATGCTTTGTATGTCTGCAGGTGATCGAGTACTCCAGCTCGAACGTAATGTTTCTGCTTCCGCTGCCTTTGCCACTGCATGAGCTAGACGATTTCCTAACCTGGGAGTCCAAGTCATTCCTTTTTCAGGTAAATTCTCCATTAGAATTTGAATATCTTGGATGATAGCTAATCCTTCTCCAATAGTTGTCTTGGATTTGATTGCTTGAATGAGCTTTAAGTTGTCTGATTCTATTAGAGTTCTGCCTATTTGTTTTTTATTGTCCACAGTATTTTTTAATCTGACACACCAAAAATTTTTTCACCGCGGATTGGAGTTTCATTTAAAAGTCTCTTAGGATTGGAGTTTCATTTAAAAGTCTGTCACTAGATAAAGGGTTGCTGCATATTTAAGCGGACGAGTGATCTGACCATTCGACTAACCCAAATCTGTAGTTAAACGGGTAAATGGATTGGCCCACGAATTCAGCCGGCCCTACTCTCACAGCCACACTCACTTCCGCTGCCTCACCTTCATTCTATAGTCTGTCACTTCTTCTCTTTCTCTCAAGCCTCAACTCTCGCCTCTCTTTCTCTCATCACACTCAGGTTTTGATTCTGTGAATCTCTTCCTCGCCTTCCAACTGTCGCAAGCCCCTGACTCTGTCAATCTCTCCTTGGTTGCCGCACTGTGTTGCTCCTCTGCTTCCCTCCGTCGTTGCCGCTGCCGCAGCCATCTATAGGTGTAGCCTCCTTTGCTTCAGTTCTCACTGTTTTTTACTGCTTTGACTCATTTCTAACTGTAAATTGTTAACGGCGGAATATCTGTGTGTAGATGTAGCTTCTGTAAATTTTTTCTTAGTTACTATAAGCTTAGCTTCTGTTTTTTCTAAAATTTTTCTGAGCATTGTATTATATTGTTAATTATTTAAGCTTGTACCATTTATTTTGCTTACTGATGACAGTGATGAGGTTTTTAATTCTATTATCTGCGGTGATTCAAATACCTTCCAATATTTCTGATTTTCTCTCCAACATGTTCTCAGACTCCGATATTTCCAGTCAAAATTTCCTTTTGGCCTTTGCTGAATCAGATTCAAATTGCTTTTGGTTAACAATGTCATCTTGCTAACACGTTAGATGAATACAGCTTAAATTTTGGTACAAAGATGTTATCTTAAATAGTATGTTACTGTGGGTTTCCTTTTCCCTCTCCTCTTTTCTTTTATTCGAAGAAAATATGAAAGAAAGAAGGGGCGATGGCTGCACGTGCTTTGAAGGTTTGCCTAGTTTTCGTGTTAAGCTTGCTTTGCAGTTATATGTTTTCAGTTCATGTTATTACAGGATAATGTTGCTGCAAATGTCCACCATTTTTTCATTTCAGTTTAGCTCAAGTTTTGTTCTATTTGCTGGTTAAAGTATTTTTTATTGATGTTGTGATGCATACATTGTGAAAGATTTGATATTGGGAATGATTGTTTCCTTGACAGTGTTCTTCAAGAGTAGTTGATTTTTCATTGTGTCAATGTGATGTGGATTGCTTTAAGTTCCTACTAGTTGCTTCTGGAAGAGTCAAATGTTACTGGTTAAACAGTGCCCTAATAGTTGCTGGCCTATTGGATGCAGATGAATTGCATATGGTGCTTTGATACTTTAAGTCATATAACCAGCTAGATCAATGAATACTATCGAATATATCATGGTCCTCTCTTGTGTGATATGCCTTTTCACTATTTGATATAGTGTCATTAGTGAATATGATTTGTATTATCTGTTGATGTTTAATGATTGAAAGCTTCAGTGTACAATATGTTTTTGGCAAAAGTTGCTGGTAATGTAGTTCGGAAATTTTGTCTCCAAAGTTTCTCTGCAGCTCCCAACCTTACCCATACTAGATGGGCACTTTTTGTGTATCATCTCTGTCAAAGTTTGGAAATTTTGGTTATCCCTGTATGTCTAGCCTTTTAGGTTATGTAGCCTCAACTTTCACATAAAAAAATTGCAAAACATATCACATTTAAACATTTAATTGAATCATTTGATAGGAAGTTTATTTATCTTATGGGGAAGTGTTCATTATTCATAATATGACACAAATAACTTTAACCTTGATTTATATATTCAATTTTTATGATATCTCACTATGTCGAGAGTCAAAATTTTTTATTTTTTATTTTTTTTTTCAGAAGACATGTAAAATGCTTGATTGATAAGCTACAAATAACTCAAATGTATGGAATGTTTGAAGTGTTTTTTTCTTCAATTGGATATTTACTATCTCCAGACACAAGTCCAGGTATCCTTCTCAATACATATTATTGATACCTCTACAAGTCTGGAAAATTAACTGAGTCCATCATTTCAGATGCAACTTCTTTTTTTCAGTGCTCACATCTGCTCCATTGGGCTCTACACATCTATATTATGAATGCCATTCAGTTCATTATTATTATTATTTTGGGTATTTCAGTTTAATCTGCAAAATGTGGTGACTGATGTGATACGAATAGCTTAAATCTATAGAATATTCAAGGTTATTGGTTCTATTAGATTTTTGTTGTTTCCACCCTGCAGACACAAATCAGGTGTCCTCCTTATTGCTGTTATAAATCTGGAAAATTAATTGAGTCCATCTTTTCAAATGTGATTGTTTTTCTTGGTGCTCACATTTGCTCCACTGGGACTTTATGCATCTAGAATATGAATTCTATTTTGTTCTATATATTTAACACTCCAGTTTTTGAATAGGAGTTTGTCCAGTTTGCAGTTTCACTATTATTTGAATTTTGGATGTTGAAAATTTGATATTTAAATAAATCATCGTTCATAAGCTCATACTGCCCTAGTCCATGTTATATTGCTGTTCTAGATTATTTGCGTTAGTCAGGTACTATCTTACATACATTGGTTGAAATAGAGTCCATAATCATTTTTTTTTAATAGATTTGAGTGCTCCTCCAGTGGTCATATATGCTCCATGCGGGTGTCATGGGTTGGGTGTGAATCTTGCTTAGTTTTGATATTATGCAAAATTTTGCATGTCTTGAATTGTTCATGGTCTTGCTGGGCAATATTTTTTTTCCTGTTTCCATCATTGTACTTAGAGCCCATTTGGGAAGTGGCAAAAGCTACTTTTTGGCTTTTGAATTATGAAAAGTCACGTTAATGTTGTTTGGTACAGTTTTTAAAAGATGCTTTTAACTTTCCGAAAAGTTATTTAAGAGCTTTGGAAGAAGTAAAAAAATATTACTTCTCCTCAAAAGTTGTTTTATCACTCCCATTTATTAAAAAGAGCTTAATTAAGTTGTTTACCCAGAAACAAAATAACTTATTTATAAGCTGCTTTTATTCTTTTAATGATTTGGTTTACGAAATTTCAGTTTTTTTTTTTAATTACTCTTTATTTGTTTTGTACACGATAAATTATCTTCTCGTTGCCTTCTGTTGCATGTTGCTCCTTCCATCAGTTTTGAAGAGAATTATCTCTTTAACGACTTTCCAATAGTTCACCAAAAATTTTTTTGTTGACTGTTGGTGATGTGATGACTAGTATGTATCCTTGATAGTTTCCCTCTTTGGTCAATATTTATCAAAGAAATGGTTTGACATTAAATAATTTTAATGTCTTATAATCTTAAAAACTATCCATTCTGTTTAATGTCTTAGAATGTTAAAAACCGTCCATTCTTTTAAATTGAGCCTCCTAATTATTGTTATTGTGATCCATTTGATAAATTTGTAATATTAACTTTGCTTTTTAAGGTACTAATGCTCCTATGATCATGCTATCTGCAAAGCTTTGATATTCCATTGACATCAGAGACGAAGTGGAGAATACTTTTTTAGTGTATATGTACTTGGTAACAAATAATGCTGTTGAGACATGTACCAACTGTTGGTAATCTCCTTGAGGGAATTATACAAGTTCCTGTTGCCCGACTCAAAGGCATAAATAGGCATTTTGGTGTTTCATACTCAACTTTGCCTACTTGCAATGAGCTGCCAAGAAAGCTCAAGAAGTCTGAGAGAAAACCACCTGTGAGAAGTTTTAATGAGCTAAAGCGTGAAGCTAGACTGAAGAGAAAGAAAAGACAAAATGCATGTGAGATTATTTTACAACCTCCTGAAAATGGTTTGTCGGTTGAACATTTAGTTCCTGTTGCTCGTGAAGTTTATGCTGCAAGAACTGAACTATTATCTACTGTTTCAAGACTTATCAAGTATATTGCTATTTATACATGCAGGTAACTCTCTTCTTTGTGGTTATCTGAGCTGTTTTAGCTTCTTGTAGGTAGGACCTTTTATTCAAGTGTGATACTAAGTTTCAACATCAAGCATTTTAAGCTTTTAACTAAATATGATTGTTCAACACGTGTTTTAGAGGATTTGTTACTGTGCAAATAGGAGCCAGTACAAGTGAATGATTTATTCTCATCCCTTTGCATTCTTTTATTTTACAATGGTATTTGAGACACTGGAGTTCTTGCAGCTTATGCGGAGAAGTTCATGTTGGCCATCCACCCCATAAAATTAGAACTTGTAACGTTCAAGGAAGCCTTTCAAGCAAAGAGCATGCTTGGGTCAGAGGAGGTATCCAACATGTTCTGCCACTTGTGGAGTCATTTCATTTGTATGACAGAATAGGGAGGGCTGTTTCACATAAGGAAATGCTTGAAGTTGACCGAATTCCAGCGATTGTTGAATTATGTGTCCAGGCAGGCTTTGACATACCTGAATACCCCACCAGGAGAAGGACTTTTCCTGTCTACTCCATTGCTGGCAAGATGATTGATTTTGAGAAACGGTTCCCAAAAGATTTTTCTCTTGGAGAAGATATAGATGCATGTGGGTTTCGGTATAACAGAAAGAGAATGGATAAAGACACACATCCCGCGGAGCTATATCCTAATGATATCAAAGGTTGCAGAAAAAAGTTCTTTTTTTTATTTTTGGTCCTTAGCCACTCTCTTCAGACACGCATATTCGATTGCATCCTTTATCATTTACTGAAACTAACCATGCTGACCTGTGCATGTTCTTTTTGCAGCCATTGCTGTTGGAGGCATGAAAGCCTGGGAGAAAATGTGTAGTGGATCCTCAAAACTGATGGAAACATATGCTGTCCAAACTTGTGGATATTGTCCAGAAGTACAAGTTGGACCAAAAGGTCATCGAGTTCGAAATTGTCAAGCTTACAAACACCAAATGAGGGATGGGCAGCATGCATGGCAGGAAGCTAGAATTAGTGATTTGGTACCACCAGTATATGTCTATCATGTTCAAGATCAACAAAATAATAAGCCTTTGGTGAATGAGTTAAGGAGATACTACATTATGCTGCCTGCAGTGGTTGAATTATTTGCACAGTGTGGAGCACCATTGGAACCAAAATATGCAGGCGCGATGAGGGATGTTGTAATCCCAGAAATGGATGAGGAAAAGTGGGTGGTTTAAAGTAATGGGTTGGATGGCGCCTGAATCCTATGTATGGAGTAAACTATTTCGGCACTGAAAGTGTCTATTAGCAAAGACCAATAGGAAATTTTGACTTGATATTTTAGCATATGAGAAAATCTTGAGAGAGAAAATTAGAGTGAAAGTACGTTTGAGCTGAAACAAATACTGATCTCGCTAGTACATGTTGCTGTTGGGTTGCACAAAAGTCAATTTTTAGGGTTTTATAGGAGTATATAAGGAGATGCTAGAATTAGGGTTTTTAGACTTTTGAGGTGATGCCATCAGTGATGAGGATTGTGAGTAGGGATGGCAGCAGGTATCCCATGAATAGGGATGGGAACATCGGGATCGGCTGGAAATGGAACAAAGTGGAGGTTGGTTTCAATGAAGGAGAGGGAGAGGGTGATTAACCACCAGTTGAGAGAATGAAAGAGCCATTTGATTTCATACCCCAACAAAACAATTCTTTGCATTTGGATGAAGAAAACTGGAGGGAACAACACACAAGCTTTGGAACCCGATGCTTGTCTGCCTCAGCTTTCAACCACTTGTGCTCTTCATGCTACCACTTCCTAGTTCGGAGCTACATACACTAGTAACCATAACTAATATTACTGCTTCTTTCAGATTGATTCATGGTTGCAATCAATAATGATACCTTGATGTACCAGAAAATTTTATTGTAGGGTAAAAGTTAGTAACATAGCGTTACATTGCACAGATATGGCTACTTTGTTAAAGTACTCGTACCGGGTATGGATACGTGTTGAATACATGTTAGGAATGTTTGAATACGCACTAGATCAAAAAGATAATTTTTGGACATCTTCTGGGTACGGCTAAGCCGTATTTTATATCGACATAGAGAAAGTGTAGTGTTTTTGGAGATTTTTTAACCTTTTGTTTTCAGGGTCATTTAATTTTTTATTTTCCATGATAGCTTAACCTTGCTAACATATCAGAATGAAAAATGACCATTAGTCTCACGCTCCAACCTCTGTAACGGTGTGTTGTCCAATCCTTTCACTCGATGCCAGAAAGGAAGACCGGTGACGATGACCACGAGAGAACCAAACCACGAGCCACGGGTGATAGAGCATAATAGCACCCAACCCAAACGCCAGGCAACAAAACGACGTGAGAGAGGCAATGCAACAGAGAGCAAGCAGAGCAATGACTATCAAGGTTATTTTATTTTGCTTATTTTCAATGTCTCTTGCGTTTTTCCCTTCGCCTTTCCACGTTGATAATTGGATCATTTTATCGTATATGAAATTTTCTGGCTATTTTATTTATTTATTTATTTGGTTTTAGGATTTATATGTTTATTTTATTTTAATTTTTTTCCTTTTTGCTGAATGTTTTCTTTTGTTCTTATTTATTGTTTTGAAATTATTTACTACTCAATCCAAAAGTTTAAACTGATAAGAAAATACAACATTAATGGTTATATTCCTTAACACTCTCCTTCGAGCAAAAGTCTTTTTTGGATTTGCTTGATTTTTGCATAGACTTTCTTTTCTTCTTTATTTGCATTATGCTATTTTTTCAATTTTCCAAAGATTGAACTCTTGACCTACATATAGAGCTCTGATACTATGTCATGAAACTATTCTTCCCAAAAGTTTGAGTTGATAGGAAAAGACAACATTAATAATTATATTTCTAACAATTAGGTTGTTAGAAAAAGATATTTTTTTGATACAACAACAACAACAACAAAGCCTTGTCCCACTAAGTGGGTCGGCTACATGAATCAAACGACGCCATTGTGCTCTGTCATGTATCATGTCTACAGAGAGACCGTTTACATGTAGATCTCGTTTGACCACCTCATGGATGGTCTTCTTAGGTCTTTCTCTGCCTTTTGTCCTTTGTCCATCTCCCATCTCATCCACCCTCTTGATTGGATGTTCTGTCGGTCTAGAAAAAGATATTTTTTTGATGATTTTTTTTAATTTTTAGTAGTAAAAATAAAAGTATTAGAAAAATAAAAAAACATATTTTTTTAGAAGTTATAATTTACATCTTTTTCTCAAAAGATTTTTTTTACTTTAAAAAAAGATGTTTTTAACATTATATATAAATAAATAATACTTTTATATTGTCACATCTAAACATAATTGTTAGATAAAGAAGTATTTTTACATGAAATATCTAAACGTAAAATTACTTTTACTTTTTTAAAAGATTTTTTAAAAAAAAATCACTTGAAAAAATATCTTTTTGTAGAAGTTCGTCCAAACAAACCTTAAAGGTATCATTTGTTTTGAGATACTGAGACGGAGACTAAGAGACTGAGACTCAGTATCATATTTGTTTGTCCAAAGACCGGTACTAAAATTTCAATCTATCTCCAAACTTTTAGTATTTCAGTATCTCTAAAATGTAGGGACATAGGGGACTGAAATTTTAATAATATTTTATACTTAAAATATTCTCATTTTAATTAATTAATTCCAATTTTATTCTTTGTGTAAATTAAATTAGAGCTTCATTCATATTTCAATCTCTATCTCCCACTTTACACCAAACACAATACTGAGACTTATTTTAGTCTATCTCTCAGTCTCTGTTTCTCTTTCAAACGCTACATGAAGGAACTGAAATTGTCTTGGGATTGAAATTTTTGTTTCAGCCTCTGATCACCAAACATAATACTCAATCTAATCTCCTAGTCTCTCAGTCTCTGTTCTAGTCCCAAAAAACAAAATCTAATAGTGACAGTGAGAGCGAGTCTAACTTCATAAATGCCAGGTATGTTACTAGACAATCTGAAAATATGGTTTTATGTAACTGTACTGCAAGGTAAAAAATTTGGAAAAGGGAATGTACTTTGACATTGCAATTATTGTAGTGGCTGTTACAAGGGATCTTATTCTAGAGTAAAGGCTCATTTGTTCAGAGAAAAAGGATTTGGAATTAATGTTTACTCATAAGTCAATACTGACTATCTTGAAGAAATGAAGCAAATAGAGAAACAATCAATTGAGAAGTCAAAAATTGTTCAAGTTCATAGAACTACAAGAGTACAAGTTAAAATCTACCTAGAAAACCTGAGGAGAGTAGGAAAAGAAGAGGGGTAGATAGACCTTTGATGAAGGCTTTTAATATGAAGCTCGGGAGCATATGAATTGTGAAATAGCAAGGAACTTTGTGAGCAAACACCAATTCCAAATCCCTTTTCCTTTAGCAAATGAGTCTTCACTCTAGAATTAAATTCCTTAAACAACCACTATAATAATTGCAATGCCAACTTACATTTCCTTTTTCAGATTTTTTATCTTGCAGGACCATTGTTTTAGTTATTAAGTTAGACTCACTTCCACTACCACTATTAGTGTTAGAATCTGGTCTTTCTAAAAACATTTGATAAATAATTTCAAAACAATGAATAAGAATAAAAAAAATTCAGCAAAAAGAGATACATGAAAAAAAAATTATAATCCTGAAAAAATGTATATATATAATAAAATAACCAAAAAGCTTCACAAATGATGAAATGAACCAAATATTCAAGAGGAAAAGAGAAAAAAAAAAAAAAAAAAAAAAACAAGAAAGAGACATTGAATATGGAACAAATGCAAACCAGAGGGAAGGAAACTAACTTTGATAGTCGTTGCCCTGCTTGGACTCTAAGGCGTTGCCTCTCTCACGTCATTCTAGGTGCTATTATGCTCTATTATGTAGCTTGCGTTTTGGTGCTCTCGTGATTGCTGTCATCGGTCTTCCATTTCGGCAAGGCAATGGCAGGATTAGAGGTTACACTTTCACAGGTGTTGGAGAGTGAGACTAATGGTCATTATTTTTGGTAAGGTTAAGCTATCAAAGAAAAGATAAAAAGGTTAAATGACCCTGAAAACAAAAGGTGCGGTTTAGAAAAATAAAATACCTCCTAAAACAATGCAGTTTTTCTATTTTGGTATAAATACATACCCAAATCCAACTTAGCCGTAGTGCCAAATTTTTTTTTGGTTCGGTGCATATTCAAACGTACTTGGTACATATTTGACGCGTACCCGTACGGTAAGGATATTTTAGCAAAAATAGCTGTATCTTTGCAACATAGTTTATTAACAAACAGTTTATTGGTGGGCAAAAATAGCAGCATACAACAGTGGATACATTGTAATCTTCAGCTCCGAGGTTACAAAATATTCCATCAAATATTGAATGTAAATCTAGTAAGTCGTAATTTGGAAAATATATAACCCATTGTGATTTGATTCTGCAGGGCAGGAGAGTGACAAGACACTGGAAGAAATATTCGTATGTTGGCCGACAAAGCGCAAAGTTATTTATCAGATTCGCGGACGATCATATGAGAAAACACTTGCAGTATTAGAAGTCATGCCTTATCGAGCCTGTGAACTGTGAAGGCATTATCAAGATAGTACTTTCAGCATGCAGGAGCAAATGGTAGCGACACTTGAGTTTAAAAGCAAAGGAAGTTTAGTTATAAGTAAAGCAGCGGTTAATGAAGGAAGGACTATGAAAAGGATCAGGCCTGTGGCTCGGCGACGAGCTTGTCAAATAGCAATCACCGTAAGAGGTTTACCAAGTAAGTCTGTCGTGAAAGCAACTCCTGCTTAATCCTACAAGGGATAAAATATTAAAATGTATGTGTTGTTATGATTATTCTCTTTCCACTTTATTCATGAATATTTCTGAATTTTGATGTTATGTTTTTGTATTTTTGTGTAGGGATTCGTAGAGGAGTATAAGAATGTTGCGAGTACGGCATTGTCTATACTGTGAAAATTCAATTTAGTTCTGAAAATGAAAGATTTACCTTCAAGATTTATGAAGTGTGAACAATTCTGCTACACCTCTGTTTAGCACAAAAACCATAAGAACTTATTTCGGTAAGATTAATCAAGTGATATGTACTATCATAGTATCGTAAACACCGGAGTTGTCAATTAAGACCCATTGTTGTTGCCATTAGTGCCACTATTACCGATGTCGTTACCTAAGGTCATTCTCAATGCAGCACCGTAGCTTATTTTTCTAAACCCTAAATTATATATCATAAATCTTTGATAAATGAGTTATTTTATAAAATTTAATTTTGATGTATTGTTAGTGTAAAACAATTTTACACGTACATTTAATTACGTAATGTCATATTATCAAAAGTAATTACTATTTTCATTAATTGTGTAAATTGTCATCTAAAAGAATGCTGTGTAAAATATTTTACATTATCAGTATATTAAAATTAATTTTTTTATATTAGTTATTGGTTCAAATTAGAGTGTGGCCCACGCAAAGATTAATAACCCGATTTTTCTTTTCTCATTGACATACTTTGCTATCCAATGATAATATGGGAGCCATGGTATATGTTGACCATAAATTTACAATTAATTAAGTAAATTAAAGTTTGGAGCTAAATAATAATAACGCGTCTCATTGTCATATTTTCATACATCTTGTCCAGTAGTCCCTCTTTAATTTCTTGGAAACCAGCAAATCAACTGTCACTTTTTTGTGAAATTATTGTTACCTCATTTCCTTCTAGTTCCTTCTTTTGTTCTCTCAAGAGGACTACTAGTATTACCTAAATTACCATCTTCTATGTGCTGCCTACTTCTGGCATGATCCATATCCGGTACCTTTCTTCCTTGTTCTCTGTTTCTTGTTTTGCAAAGCTTAATTAATCTGTCCTGCACTTGATTTGTTTTAGCTATGAACTCACATTCTTATTTTTATATTTTCTTTTATCCCTTGTTTGGATTACTTAGTGGTAGAAGTGTTTTTGTAGATACATGATTACTATTAAAAATTTTACATAGCTTCAGAATATAGTCTTGAAATCCTTAATTAGTGCGAGATATCAGCTAATCTTGGAGTAGCTATTTCCATGCTTAGTAACTATAGATGTATTCTTTGAACGATATCTGATCATTTCATGGACTTTAATTTTGTTTACTTAACAAAACTTAAGCTCATATCAATATAACCATTAATTAGAATCTCTATTTGTTTAGAAATCTATGGTTTCTTCTTTCTTTCATTTTTTTCCCCTCAAATGCATTTGCACTGCTTGCAGCATAACTCTTTCTACCCCTGATGAGGTGTGTCCTGTTTAGCTGGTTTCAATGCTACACTACAAGGAAGAACCAACCTCAACAGATTTCAAACCACCCTCAACAATTTTCTTCAGATTTTGGGTTCCAATTTCATACATTCTCCTATGAAGAACTTTTAATAGCCACCAAGCATTTTGCTTCCTCCGGGATACTCGGAAAGGGAAGCTTTGGCATAGTATATCATGGTAAGAGGATTTCAAATAATAATAATAATAAAGATTCTGATTGTCTTGTCTCTCTGGTGGTGATTGTATTTTATTTTATTTTATTTTTATGAACTTTGCGATTTAGGTAAACTTCAAGATGGGAGACAGATTGCAGTCAAATCCTTGCGCGAAAACAATGACAAGAAAGTTCAACAGTTTGTCAATGAAATAGAAGTCTTAAGCAAATTGAGCCATCAAAACCTTGTCCCATTTTATGGCTACTGTCACCGCCATGACCATGAACTCATGCTAGTATTTGAATTTGTTTCCAATGGAACTCTGGCCGATCATCTTCATGGAAAGCGTAAGAAACAAGGCACTCTGGTACCCTGGCATACCAGATTGAACATAGCAATTGAGGCTGCAAGTGCATTGGCTTATCTTCATAATTCAGGAATTATTCACCGCGACATAAAATCCTCCAACATTCTTTTGGATGATAACTTGTGCGTTAAGGTAGCCGATTTTGGCCTTTCGCGCACGCTTCCTTTGGTTGTTTCAACCTCAAAAGAGGCTGCTACTTTTGCTTCTCATGCCTCAACTGCTCCACAAGGAACAAATGGATATATAGACCCTGACTATTTTCAATTTCACAGGGTTTGTGACAAGAGCGATACTTATAGCTTTGGCGTGGTTTTAGCCGAGATTATATCTTCGTTGCCAGCGGTTGATGATACATGGAATCCATATGAGGTACCATTACTGTCTCACCTTGCCATGAACAAAATCCAAAATGAAGCATTGCATGAGTTGGTGGATCCATGCCTTGGTTTTCAACCAGACAATGAGATTGGAGAATCTATAACTGCTGTGGCTGAGTTGGCATTTCAGTGCCTGCAATGTCCTAAGGAACTAAGGCCATCTATGAAGCAGGTGCTAGAGACTCTGCAGGGTATAAAGAAGGGAATATGGGGATTTCACCAAATAACATAGTGTTGGTTTTTGATTTTATCATTTTCATTTAGAAGATGTGTCTATAATATTAGACAGAGGAGTGATGTTGTCATTCCCAAAACTGATAATGTTATTTCCCTTTTATGTAATTTATCTAAATTATCCTCAATTCTCATTATTTTATTTTTCATATTTATTTGGGAATAACATATCATAGAAATGTTATGTTATTAATTAAAAAATGACAATATTCCTTCTTAATATTCAAGGTTAATAAACAGATAAAAAAATATAGTAAACTAACTTTTAATTAGTCAATATTAACTAATTTCTGAATTTGGGTTTATAGTTTAAGATTAAGATTAAGAGTTTATAATTTAAAATCTAAGATTTAAGATAAATAAAATAATTTCAGAAAAATTGGCTGAGGTTAGTTAAAAATAATTAGTTTCCTAGCATTACTCCAAAAAGATTTTCCTTTTGTGCTTTGCAGTCTTATGGATTTTGGCTGGAAATAATTGTGGACGAACTCCAATGTAAATGTGCAAAGTAGTGATGACTCCGAAGTTTAAATCTTTCAGGTGCTCTGTATTTTTCTCTTCTTTCAAATTTCTTGGAAAAAAAAAAAACAGAAAGGAAAAACATTTTCTTTTTTTCTTTTATAGTTTTTTATTTTAGGATATTTTAAGTTTGAGGTCTAATACTCTAGAGTCTAGAATATGTGACTTTTCAGCAAGCTAATAAATTCTTATGCAAAGCATGAGAAATTTCTGAGTGGTGTGCTCCAGGAAGCAGCAGCGACGAACTCACAATCACTCAATATCTTGATACATTAATTAAAAGAGATGTTGAAAAATTAAAATTGTGTAGTTATGATTATTTGTGAAACGAATGTGCAATTCTTTCTCTACAAAACAGGGCAGCACTGAATCAAATAAGTCAAGCACTGAATGGTGAATATCACTTAGAACCGATCTCAAGATTAGGTCAACAATTGTTTGCTCTTCACAATTCTCTTCCGTAGAAAATCGGAGTCACCATTTCATTCAGCAACTTCTTACTTCCCAGAAAGTATGTGTCTGCCTTCAACTATAATCTTTATTTTTATTATTTATTTTGGCAAACAGAAAGTTGAATCCTTCAAGGATTGTGCACCCTTAAATCAATAATTTTCATTCTACTTAATGATCCAGTGATTAACTCATTGCTTTTTCAATTTACTCATGCTCATTTTAAATAACTTAGCATTTCTTGATTTGAGCAGTGTTGTAGGTATGCTTAATTAAAAAATTATTGCTTAAATAGAAATTCCATAAAAATCAATAGAATAATTAAATTTGAGTATGTATACAGTAATGACCTGATGAGGTTGAGGTGTGATCTTCTTCAGTGCTGCTTCACTGGCACTTCTTCAAATGGTGTTATTCAGATAAAGGGGAAAATCTTCCCCTACTTGATACTTGCACAAGCAACAAATAATTTTAATAAACGTAATTGTCTTGGAAAGATAGGCTTGAAGAATCTATACTATGGTAAGAGACTAGCCCTATATATATATGAAATGAACATTATGAGTAATATTTTCTTTTCTGATAGTAAGTACATGCAGGCAAACTTAGAGATGGGTGTGAGATTGTAATTGAAAGAGTATCATCCAATGACAAGAGGCAAATATTTCAGCAGTTCCTCAATGAAATTTTGGTTTCGAATATCCTGGATCACAAAAATCTCGTGACATTTCGCGGTTATGCCTTTCATCATGAGGAATTCCTGGTAGCACATGAATATCTCTCCAATGGCACTCTTGCTGCTTATCTTGAATGTGAAATCCAACATAATAAATGCACATTACCTTTGCTTACTCGAATGGAAATTGCCATCGATATTGCGAATGCATTGAGCTATCTTCACAAGCATGGCATCATCCACCATAACATAAACTCCAGCAATATTCTGCTAGATAAGAACATGTGTGCTAAAGTTGCTGGCTTGCACTTATCAAGGAAACTTCCAGAGGATGTTTCTGTCAATGCCACCAGCATTGTTTCAATTTCAAGTGGTATAGCAAAAAATTGTGTTTACATTGACCCAGAGTATGTGTCTCATGGCAGAGTCAGCACCAAGAATGATGTTTATAGCTTCGGAGTAGTGTTGTGCGATTTGATATCATCCAAGCTTGCTAAGTATTGGGAAGGTTGTGACCGAGAAAGTATTGCTGCACTTTTAGGCAGAAATATTGAAAATCAAGCTTTGGACAAGGTATTGGATCCAAGAACTGGCTTCCAATCAGACCATAAGATCATGCAGGTGATGACTGCAATGGCAGAGCTTGCACTTAATTGCATGGGATTTCCACAAGAACAAAGGCCAAATATGGAACAGGTGCTAGATATCCTCAATGGCAAGAGACTAGAGAGATATAAAACAATAGAAGGTGCACAACCTTTTTGACTTTTGTCCCTTTCCCCTTCAATGGATTCCACCCATTATGTTGGTTTAGTGCACATATTAAAGTGTACTATAATCAATGAATAATGGTCTAAAACATTCTTAATCTAATCAACGACATGTATTGTTGAACAAAGTCATGAATAAAAAGTGACTTGTATGCAATAGACATGCACCTAACTATTTTTTCCTTTCATTCATCTTTCCCAGCTTTCAGAATCTTTGACTATGCTGATCTCAGAAAAGCTACCATGCAATTTCATCCAGATAGGATCCTTGGAGAGGGAGGGTTCGGCAGCGTATTTTATGGTAACATGCTAACACTATAGATCCTTCCTGCATATATTTAAAGAATAAAAAATAGTGCTCACATGTTTCATATTCTTGTACAATTTTATACTTATAGTAGAGATGTTTGGTTGGGGATGAAATATGAGATGGAAATTTTATGATTGATTAAATGCATAAATTTAAACATATATATGGTCTTATGAAAGTTTATTTTAACCTTGTTTTTATCCTCACCGTTTCTACTATGTCAAACATACAATGCAACATGCCAACATTCTTACAACCTTATGCTTAGTTTCTGTTGTTATTTTTTACCAACCCACATTCAATTTCACTACTTATCAACTTACAATTGTTAGAACTCTCATATTTTTATCACAATGCACACACAACATATGAGACTTAAGAACAATAGGTATGCATAATTTGTTCTTTTGGCTTGCCACTGATATTAGGAAAACTTCAAGATGGACTTGAAGTTGCAATAAAACGTTTCCACAACATGCGGGAAAATTCTCTTAAGCAATTCATGAATGAAATCGAGATCTTGAGACTCTTGCACCATAGAAACCTGGTTTCACTCTACGGCCGCAGCTCTGGTGAACATAACGAACTCTTTCTAGTCTATGAGTACGTCCCCAATGGCACTGTCTCTAGACATATTCATGGAGGTAAAATTGAAAAGCTACCATGGCTTACTAGATTGAATATTGCCATAGAAACTGCAACTGCATTGGCATATCTTCATGATTCAGGTATCATACACCGTGATGTAAAAGGAAGTAATATCCTCTTGGATGAAAATTTTTCTGTTAAAGTTGCAGATTTCGGACTCTCACGGTCCCAACCAGATTACGTTACTCATGTGTCAACAGCTCCAGCAGGGACAAATGCCTATATGGATCCGGAATATTTCCAAACAGGCAGGGTTTCCTATAGAAGTGATGTATATAGCTTTGGAGTGGTCTTGTTTGAGCTCATATCATCTAAACCTGCATTTTGGAGGGACGTCCCACACGGTGAGGCGGTTGGCCTCGCTAAGTTTGCAATCATCAAACTGTTAAATAACACATTGAAGGAGCTAGTAGATCCAGATATTGGGTATGATTCAGATAAAGATGTAACGGAAATGGTAGCAGCAGTGGCAGAGTTGGCCTTTCAGTGCATTCAGTGTCCTAAAGAGCTTAGACCTTCCATGAAACAGGTGCTGGAGACCCTTGAGGGTATAAAGAAGGGAACATGGGGATTCAACCAGATAACTTAGTTTCAATTCTCTGCTACTGCATATTTATATTTCCAGTTACCTGATTCTTATTCACACTTTCTTGACAGTTTGAACTCATCCTATATAGCATAATTCTATTTCTTCTGTTGAATTTATTGTTCAAAGTTTATTGAGATGTAGCATATATTTATATATCTATATATATTATTTTGAAGGCACAAGCTATGCCATATCGTGGTGCTACTACTTTGAATTCTGTTAGAGTACCACATCATCCTATTGCGTTAGTTGTTATTCTCTTCTTTAATATAATGATCATTCTTCTACAAAAATCCTATTTGAAATTTAGTGTCATTAGAAATTTATTGAAGTGCTTGCATACGTCCATGACCATGGTAATATACAGTAGCCATAAAATTGGACAAGATTTTGATGGCTCATTTGACTTAAAACATTTAAAATCCATTAACGGTTGAATCTTCTCTCCTTGACTTTCACTGAAAAAAAAATTCATCCATTGAAATTGCTTTCATCTTTTTAAGAGCACCAAGCTCTGCTGTTTGTTGTTGAGTGACATGTAAGTCTGACTGGTTTGTCCCTAGATCTGATGGATTATTTCTTCCTGCATGCATGAAAATTGTGAATTATAACCATCACGTAACTGAATAGAACTTCATGAAATCTGAAATTAAGACTATGTTATTTGGTTGAATCCCCATGTTCCCTTCTTTATTCCTTCTAGGGTCTCCAGCACCTGTTTCATAGAAGGTCTAAGATCTTTAGGACACTGCACACACTGAAATGCTAACTCTGCCACAGCTGTTATCATTTCCATCAACTTTTTATCTGAACCAAACTTGAAAATTGGATCCACGAGCTCCTCCATTGCATTGTTTAACATCTTAGTGATTCCAAACTTGGCTAGAGTAACAATCTCTCCATCATCCAACAAGCTAGGTGGTTTTGATGATATGAGCTCAAACAAGACCATGCCAAAGCTGTAGACATCGCTTCTATCACTGACTCTTCCAGATTCATAGTAATCTGGATCTATGTAAGCGTGAGTTCCCACTGGCATGGTTGAAACATGTGTAACAGAACTTGGAAGTAACCTTGAGAGTCCAAAATCCGCAACCTTAACAGTCAACTTTTCATCCAAGAGAATGTTGCTTCCTTTCACATTCCGATGGATGATACCTGAATCATGAAGATATACTAATGCAGTTGCAGTTTCAATGGCAATGTTCAATCTAGTAAGCCATGATAACTTTTCACTTGAAGGTCCTTGAAGACGTTTAGAAAGGGTGCCGTTGGAGATGTACTCATACAGTAGAAGATGGTTCTTCCTGTGACGAGAGCTGCCGCCATAAAGTAACACCAAATTTTGATGCTGCAAGAGATTTAAGATCTGTATTTCTTTCATGAATTGCTTGATGGACTTTTCTGTCTCGTTGTGGAAATGTTTTACTGCAATTTTGCGCCCATCCTTAAGTTTTCCTAATCACAAATGCACATCATTAAAACAGAAAACTTTACAAATCAACTTCATCTATGAAAATTTTACTCCATTTTTCACTTTTAGCCGAACATAACTCTGTCCCTCTATTGACTGATTCCAGCATAGCTCACAAAGGTTATTGTCTAAAATTTGAAACAATCTCTATGCAGAGATTGAGTTTTGAAATTAGTGGGGACTTTTATACGACAATCAATAAGAGAATAAGGTCCCATTGGTACAATTTTTTTTCTTTAAATATATTCAGAAAAAATGTGTCATTTGTTAGCATCTTACCATAGTAGACAGTGGCAAACCCTCCCTTTCCAAGGCAAGTGTCAAAATGTTTAGTTGGTTCTTCAAGTTCAGCATGGTGGAAGATTTTAAAAGCTGAGACAGATGGATTCATAATAAAGAAGTAGTTAACCCTTTGTTAATTATGCTAACACCAAAAAGACAATGTGAAAACCATGAAGGATTAAAAGGGACAAAGAAAATGGTCTCAAACCTTTTTCTGAGTTTGCTTCAAATCTCTCTTGTCTTATACCATTGAGGATCTCTAACACTTGTTCCATGTTTGGCCTTAGTTCTTGTGGAGAATTCATGCACTCAAGTGCAAGCTCTGCTACAGCAGTTATCATCTGCTTGATTTTATGGTCTGATTGGAAGCCAAGTCTTGGATCCAACACCTTGTTCATATCTTGGCTTCCAATTTTTTTGCTTAAAATTGTAGCGATACTCTCTTCCTCGCAACCTTTCCAGTACTTAGCGAGTTTGGATGATATAAGCTCACACAAAACCACTCCAAAGCTGTAAACATCAACTGTGGCACCAACCCTGCCATATGATACATATTCTGGGTCTATGTAACCACGTGTCCCTACTAAATCACTTGTAACATAGGTATCATCGATTGAAACTCCTTCTGGAAGTTTCCTTGACAAATTTAAGCCACCGAGTTTAGCACAAAGGTTCTTGTCTAGCAGAATATTGTCGGATTTTACATTGTGATGGACGATGCCATGATAATGAAGATAACTCAATGCATTTGCAGCATCAATTGCAATGTCTAATCTAGTGAGCCAATGTAGTGTGCTGCTGTGTGACATTTCAAGTTGAAGATAAGAAGCAAGAGTGCCATTTGAGAGGTATTCATGTGCTAGCAGGAACTCCTTATGATGAAAAGGCACAACCATGAAATGACACCAGATTCTTATGAGGTAAGATATTTGAGATCAAATCTTCATAGAGGAACTGCTGGAATATGTGCATCTCATTATTGGAATATCTTTCAATTGCAACCTCATGCCCATTCTTTTTGCCTACAAGTGTATACCACCAGAAGAAAGTAAATCTAAACCATATATTCTTTCATATGTGTCTTTTCCCACTAAGTTGGATTGACTACATAGATCAAAGAAGTCATTGTGCCGTTTCTAAGTGTTGAGTTCATTGAATAACTAACAACCTTGATGATGACAAACCTTTGATATAGTTCTTATTTACTTATGTGCATCAATATCTTATTCAGGTATTGCAGGTCAAGAAAAGGAAAGATCTTCTAAGACCAATAATGCAGCAAGCAATATTTCAGGCATATCAGCATTCATTGAGGAAAATCTCCTATTACCGGATCGTGACTAACAATTCTAAGCTAGGTTGAGCTTAAGTGTTAAGAGTCTGGTTTGAACTTTTTGATTGGTGTTTGTAATATATTTGATTATAGTGAAAATTTCACCATGGTTTGTGGTGAAGATTGGATGTAGGTCTCATTGCCTATGGAGAGTGAACCAGGATATATGGTTGTCTCATCTTCTTCCCTCATCTTTGTTACTGTCATTTCGGTGCAAGACAAAAACGAAAATAATCTCCTGTATTATTGATTTACTGCTCTAACAATTTTAAAGTATTATATTTCCTTTGATTTCTTGACTCAACCCCCTTCTTAAGGCTTAGGGAAACCTTCACTAAGTATTGGCGTGCGACAAAGTTTTATTTTGGTTATTGATAGTTTCAGTGGCTAAGAGAAGGGGGGTTGAATCTTAGCTCCCTTTTTTGCTTGCTAACACTTGCTGGACTTAGAGGAAACTTTTCTGTTTTTAGCTCGTCCCTAGTCACGAGACATTTTCATTTTGTCTCGTCACTTGACACGAGACATTTTTTATTTTTCATCTGAACAGTAAAAACAGAATTGAAATAGGAAGAGAGATAGAAGATTACACCCAGATATATCCTGGTTCAACTGCTAAGTGCAGTTCAGCCTACATCTAGTCTCCATCACAATAATGATGGAATTTCACTATAATCATCCAGATTACTAATTGTAAAGTGCTAACCCAACTTACAAGGGGATTCCCACAGAATCATGAAACACAATACAGATGTACAAAGGAACTCTAAGACATCTATGGCTTTTTCTTTTAATTTTGCACTCTCTGTCTTTTTCCGTTCTATGGCTTTTTCATACAAACCTCACTGTTTGCCTTTTTCCATGAGACTCAATACATGACAAAATTAAACAGAAAAATACTAAACAGAATACATTGAAGGAGAAGAGAAATATGTTAGCTCAGGTAGCTCTGAGAACTCTGTGCCTTGCACTCTCAAATTTTCTCCTTGCTTCAAACAGTGGCTGTTCTCTCTTTTTAAAGAAGAGGGAAGCCTCCACACTTGAAGCCAACACCCAAACCAACTTCTTCCTCCTTCAAGAAACAGAACCGGTTCGGCCACATAGAGAGAGAAGAGATAATCATGCTAAACCCAACATGCAATTACCTCTAGTCATTTCTTGATCATCACTCTTCATCAATCCGAGCTCTCCATCCTTGGCTTGCTCTCCAAGATGGATTTCTGGCCCTTGATGCTTCATGATGATGATGACTTCATCTGCTTCAATCTCTGCCTCAACCATCACTTCGCCACTCTAGCTACTTCCTGTGGTGGTTGAGCAGAATCAAAGACAAGCCATACTTCAAGAATCTCACCTTACTGGCCGAATCTTCATCTTCCTTTTTGAGCATAAAGAGCTCGAGATTACTTCACCAAATCTAACCATATTTGGTGAAAATCTCAGCTACTACATACTTTTCTTTTTCGTGTTTTTCTTGCCATCATTAACTTGATGGCCTTGAAGCATGCAACTTCTTCTTTTTCTTTTTGGTAGCTTAGTGTAGCTTCCATGGTTACAGTGACGTGACCGAAGAGAAGAGAGAAAGGGATGAGAGAGAATAAACAACTTGAAAGAAAAGCAATTCAAACTAATAAACCAATTAGTGGGTAAAAGTTGCTTTTACTTCCCTAGCTTAGAGTGGCGTGTAGCACTTATGGCCATCAATCACTTCAGCTGCAATTTTCTCTCTCATAGTTCCCATGCAATATATGACAATTTAATGAATTTTGGAATTCATCACATGGTAAAATGCTTGGATCCGTTGGAAGCATTTTGCTTTCTCTTCACCTTGGTTTCGGACCAAGTTTACAAACATTCATCAACAATAATATTGGGCTTTGTAGCATTGGAATTTAATCTGGCCCACTTAATAGCATTTGCTTTCCTGATATATATTTTTTTAGATCATGCATTGAGTTCATAAGGAAGCATTTATTTGGGCTTGCATTCATTCTGGCCCAATTGATAATTTTAGCTTCATAGCATGAGAAGCATGTAGCAAGGCTTATTATTTGACACAATTGGACTTAAACCAGAATTTTATTTTCGGCCCAACTCAAAATCTGCACAACCCATTGGCCAGCGGCAAACCCTTAAATGGAGCTCAGTACCGCGGCGGATTAGTCCTTGACCTGTCGGGTTGAGGGATACCGTGGGAAACCAAAAAAAAAAAAATTATTAATTAACATATGATTAATTAAGGTTGAATTAATAATTTTGCAAATAAATATTTTAATAATGTTTGCTCATCACAAATATTAATTTGGAGTTTTCCAAATTCATCAGTTATCTTCAGCCTAACACAACCCTACATGGATTCAAAGACAGCCTTGCATCATGGCTATATTTTGGGATGCGACAAAGTTTTATCTAAGCTGTTGGAGGCCTAACACAACTCTACCAGGATCCAAAGACATGTCGAGTTTCTCTCGTACGTGTGATGTGTATGCTACATATTGTGAGACACTGAGATGACTAGTACCCTATTAATCATTCAATGAGATGTAGACTCAACTTATATTGTATTCACATCTCATCTGATAGTGAACAATGGAGAACTGAGAATGTAAAACCATGTAGGTGCATATAACAACTATTCCTTATTCTCTTACCATGGTAAACTTTCTCCAAGCCTATCTTTCCAAGCATATTACATTGGTCAAAATTATTTGTGACTTTTGCAAGTTCCCGGTAGGATAAGATTGGCCACTTCATCTGAATTGAATCATTTGGTGATGTGCCAGAAGAAGTTCCGGGGAAGCAGCTTTGAAAGAGATCACTACACAACCTCATAAGGTCAGTACCAAGTGAAGTATGGCCACTTGTTCTGCTTAAGGATAACAGTGTCACATAATTAGAAAAATAAATAAATAAAATCATTTGAATTTTTACAGAAAAAGAGTAAATAATTGCTAGATAGAAAACAATAGTTACCTCCTACTTATTTAGAGAGAAAATATATTTCTTGATCATTTTGATAAATAAATCCAAAAACAAATTCTAACCTTCTAACATTTTTCAGGAATTAGTAACTATGGATAAATTATCCCTGTTAGTGCAGAAATTAAAATAGGAAATAAAAAAACTGTCAAAGAACACATAGTCAAGGGAAATGCACAATAACATTACAACAGGACAAGAAACTACTTTGAATCAGTCATGTAACCAAAAGCAAAATGTAATTGGATGTTTCAATATATCTTTGTATTAATTCCTTCTTTGTAAGGTCCATGAAAATTTATTCATACAAATTTTAAATTTAAGACCAAAGAAAATTCACGTTTAGTTAGATGAAATAGCAGCACTGATACAAGGAAACATATCATACTTTTCAAACCACAAAACATCAAAGAAAGTAGTGAAAAGAAAGTATGAAGAACAGAACATACCTCTAAAAACGTTGAGGTTGCTTAATAAAATGGTAACAACAATGATCTTCCCAAAGGAATTAAGAGCAAATAAATAAAACAAAAAGAATGCTGCTTAATCCTAAGATACAGTACTTTTAAGCGATTTTTAGCTCCATTAAAAGACAAAGCAAGACCAAGACGAGTGTAAAGCAAGTCAGCAGTCAGCACATAGACACGCTATTGCAAGTTGTCAAGTGATAATGAATTAATGACACGCTATTTGGTTCAGCTGATATAATTTGGAAGAAACAATGAAGTAGAAAAGAAGCATTAGAAAGCCATATAAGTACGAAGCATAGTTATATTTTATATAGAAAATATACTTATGACATTCCGGTACGCAGATGAATTATGAATTGGTATGCATGAATTGTTTGCACAATACATCACGTAATTGGTGAATTCATGTAACCATGGAATGAAGGAAGAACAAATAAGCAAAATATATTAACTTGGACCATATGCTTGGTACGGGTTTCTAGATAGAACATACAAGGCATAAGGGAGAGACAAGACTCAAAGGTTGTGACTCTATTTTCTACCTCTACACTGTCTCATGCTCCAAGCAGATTTGTATCTCCTTATATTTTGGTATTTCTGTTTTGAGATGGTTATCAACCAAGCCTAATTGATGCTATGTTATTTGGTGAAATCGCCGTGTTCTGTGCTTTATGCCCTGAAGGGTCTCTAGCACCTGCTTCATGGATGGCCTTAGTTCCTTAGAACATTGCAGGCACTGAATGGCAACCCAGCCACAGCTGTTATGGCTTCTCCTATCTCATTGTCTGATTGAAAACCAACGCATGGATCCACCAGCTCATGAAATTCTTGGTTTTGGATTTTGCTCATGATAAGACTAGACAGTTTTAACTTCATGCTGATCTCTATTCAGATCCAAAGCTTTCATGGATGTTAAGATCTCAGACAAAAACCACCCCAAAACTTTTAAGTGTCATTTTTGTCACTAACCCTGTAATATTGGAAATACACAGGGTCCATATGGCCATTAAGTAGTAAGTAGTAACCTCTTGTGAAGAAGTTGAAACAACCAACAGAAGAGTGTGTGAAAGGCCAAAGTCTGAGACCTTAATGCAGAAGTTTTAATCCAAAAGAATGTTAGCAGATTTTACATCATGGCGAATAATGCCTGAATTGTGAAGATAAGCCAATGCACTTGCAGCCTCAATTGCTATATTCAATCCTGTATGCAAAGGTAGTGGAGTGCTTTATGTCTTTTATGGCTGCCATGAAATGTATTGGAATATTAGCATGAGTTCAAGACCATGGTAACAGTAGCCATAAAACGAAACAAGATTTTGATGGCTTATTTGACTTAAGACTTTGTTTTCATTCTTGAACTGTTGAAGCTTGTGTTTATTTTCACGGAAGAAATATGGAACAAATCAAAACTTAAAAGAGAAAACACAAGAAGGAATTCCAAGTGGTCAAGCACAGTTAAGAGTTGAGACTTGAGACTTGAGTGAGTAGTAGTAGTAAGGTTATAGTAATGCTACTTCGTTGTTCCTTCCTTTTCTTTCTTATTCTATTTCCCCATTTATATGTATTCATTCATTTTAAATAAGATATGGTGTCAACTTATCTAACATTTCATATATTGACTTATTTAAGGAAAAGTCTAGGGGGCAGTAACTTTTGTGTTTTTTGGCCAGCACTTAACTATCAAAAGAAAAGTGAGTGATTTCTCATCATTGGATGTAATCTCACACCATTAAAAACACTATTGATAGCCAATTAATGGTTACAAAATACCAAAGTTGCTCGCCCCTAGCATTGCTCCTTATTTAAATCTCACTCAATTTGTCAATGGTGGACCATGCAATATGAGTCTTTCCAGGTAACTCACTTTCTCTTTACCCTCTCTCTCCTCCCAGTTTTATCCACACTACTACTCTTTTACGCGTACAATCAGCGTTTAATGATTTAATCACATATTTCCATTTTTTAAATTAAAAAAGACACAAATTTAATTGGTACTCTTTTAGTTTTTCCAGTATGAACCTATGTACCCAATTCTCTTGATCCCTCCAACTTTAAGATTGATTCTCAAGGTGAGAATTTTCTCTTTCTTTCTTAATTAGTTTCTTACCATACTTAGATCACTTAATTAATTTGATTAACAATTCTTTTCGGTTTTCCCTTGTAAGATTAAGGTTTTTTCTTTGCTAAATGTGTAACTTAGGGATTTGACTATATCGGAGGCAGTGATCACAGATCATAATTCATAGGAGTGTGTGTGAGTGATGCCAATTCTCTCATTTGTATCTCAGTGTTTCTTCTTCCCTAATGGTAGTGGAAGTAAACACCACACTTTACATCCAATTATTGGTTCTGAGGTGAAGGGAGGAAGCAAATTGGTGCCTCTGGATTCTGAGGAACCAAGTAGTGGTGATGATGAACAACATGTAGTGCCTCTGGATTCCAAGGTTCAAAGAATCTGGGATGAACCAGTGGTTCCTGTGATCTCTGATGAGTTACCAAGTGATCATGATCAAAATCAATCACTTTTGTTGGTTGATTCTGTGTGCGGCCACGTAAATGAGGTGTTTGAGTATTCTGAACTTGAAGAAGCCACCAACAATTTTGACCCTAGTAGAAAACTTGGATCTGGAGGTTATGGGACAGTTTATTTTGGTAAGAACATTTACATTCCTTCTATTTCAGTTAGTATGTAGTTTCATTCTCTTTGTTATAATAAAGTTATTTTAGGTTGTTAGGGACTTTGATTGTTCTAATCATGCATCCTACATTGTAGCATGATGGTGTGCTTCATCAACATAATTATATTGCAGTTCATCCTATTATATACCTTCTTAAGCATGAGTTAGTTGATCATTCAAGATGTTACCATAGATCTTTCAATCCAAACGATTTTCTCCCTCTAAAATTTATTATTATTTGAATGACGACATGAATCGGTGTTTAAAAAGAATTTGAAAAGCTAACTGAATAACTGCAATTATGGTCACCAAAACTCAAATTAGATGTAACTTGGGTTATTCAAACTAAAAATTATTCAGAAAGAAAGAGCAAATAAATTTTAGTTACCAATGGTTTGTGACATGGTATCAGGGTATGACAGAAAAATTGAGGGTACTATTCTTGTTACTCTCATTCCTCTAAATAAAAATATAATTTTAGCATCAGACAAAACAGAGACTTGTGCATTATCCACACTTTAAGCCTCCGAAAGAAGAGACTCTTATGTGTGAGGCTTGTTAAATATATAAAATCATTCATGATTCATATGCCTATGCCTAATGGTCTAACCTTTTAGAAGAGATGATTTATGACAAGATGCAGTTACATTGTCACATGTACAGCGCTGCTAGTAAGCGATGGCAAGAATGTAGCCATGTATGGCTGAGCTTTTATTTTAGCTTGGTGTTGTAGTAATTGGAATCATGTTATTAACTCTATACAGTTACTTGCCTGCAACATCATATAACAAGATTTACTAGTTTTTGTTTATATGCAGGAATACTCAAAGATGGACGTCATGTGGCAATAAAGCAGTTGCACAAAGACATGCTGAGGAGTTTAAGGTTGCATGACGAGAATTCCGAGAGCAATGATAGAGTCACCAAGTTCTCAAACGAATTTGCCATCTTATCTCACTTGAAGCATGGAAATCTTGTCCAGCTATATGGCTGCACCTCTCCTCAGAGCCATGAAGTACTGCTTGTGCAAGAGTACATTCCCAATGGAACCGCTGCAGATCATCTTCTCAACAGGAGCTCTCCTCCGTGGTCTACGCGACTAAACATCGCCATACAGACTGCAGAAGCATTGGCTTATCTACACAGTTCTAGCATAATCCACCGCAATGTGAAAACTAGCAACATTCTGCTTGACATAAATTTGAATGCTAAAGTTGCAGACTTTGGATTATCGCGCCTTTTCCCAGAAGGTGTAACTCATGTTTCCACTGATCCTGCTGGGACTCCGGGTTATGTTGATCCAGAGTACTATGAGCATGGCCATCTTTCTGAGAAGAGCGATGTGTATAGTTTCGGAGTAATATTGCTTGAGCTGATAACATCCCTGCCAGCATATAGTGAGGACGATAGAGAGCCTTTTCTTTCCAACTTTGCCATGGTTAGAATAAGCTGTGGGAGACTCCAGAGTATTGTTGACCGAGATCTTGGATTTGAGTCAGATGATTGGAATACTAAAACAATTACCGCAGTGGCAGAGTTGGCGTGTAAGTGTCTTCAGAGCCAAAGTAAATTGAGACCTTCCATGGAAGAGGTGTTGAATAGCCTTGTGAGAATTAAAAGTTGTTGAAGCTCTTAGAATGCTCTTATATGGTGTTACAATAATGTCACGATTGTTCAAATTCTCTCATGCTAGCATGGTGATTTATTTTGAGAAGAAAATAGCTTAACCAAAGTAAAATATCACTTTTATATCTTATACTTCCTCTGCTGACTATAAATAAACACCATGTCTTATATATATCTTATATACTTCCTACCATATCCAATCCGTTTTCATCTGTGAAAGATATTGTGTATTGGGACACCGATTAGATGAAAAAAACTTCCTTGATTACCCTTATCAATATTTTATAATGGTACTTTTACCCTTAACCAAAATCAACCAAAACCTTCGTTCTTCTTCTCATACTCTCAAAACTCAGACTTCAGCCTTCTCCGGCACGAAACTCTAGTGGCAACATAGATTCTACCCCCGGTGGCGAGGGAAGCAGCCACTTGAATCCCTGCTTTGCACCTCAGCCTTCACCACTGTCTGCCATCAATATGATCAGATCATCAGCTCCCTTGCCATTTGTTGAAGTTGATGTTATTGTGTTGGTTTTATAGATCTCAGATGTAAACGGGGGGTAGGGGGAAAAATGATAACGGCAAAATGGCACTAATTTTATCATATATTTAGTTTACTGTCAAACAAAATATAAAAATGGTAATTTTCGTGTCTATATCTCAATGTATATTTATGAGTTTCTCCAAACCAAATGTATATACTTGTTATGAAAATAAGTTAATCAGTCAATTTCTACTGTTAAAATAGTTTTTAGAAAATAATGTTACTATAAGCATCCACTGAATATCATAATCAATCAAGCTACTCCCCACAGCTCCAAGAAGGATTAAATTGCACCATAACAAGAGAATTTGACACCATACACGACACGATTAAAGATAAATAAAGAAGTTGTAGGCTAATTAGACTATCCCAAATTTTTATAAACTCAAGATACTAAAATTGAAGTTGTGGGCTTGTTTAATTAACTTGCCCAGCCCAAAAAAAAACTAGCAGAATGGAGTCAAACTTGATTGAGTACCCAAAAACAACTTAAATATTCAAATTTCTAACAAACTGATGACCAAAAACTAAAATTCTAACAAACTAGATTTCTTGATTTAAATCATAAATATCTACTAATTCATTAATTTATTAAAACAATGTTACGTTCATAGGAAAAATGACATTGTTATAAAGAAATATTATTTATACACAGTCATATAATCATATTGTCCACTGAGGTTCTTTATAATTGATATGCAAGCTCAATCCACTACAAATATGAAGGAGACCTTGCTCAAGGTCACAAACATACTTGGTGACGACATTAATATGCTTAAATTTTTATTTTTTACTTTTACTCCTATAGAAAATAATGATTTCTTTTCTTTAAGATGAGTAAATGATATTTTTTTTCTCTACTTATCAAATATAAATTCTTCTATCTTGTAAGATTAGAATAACGTATATTTTAGTCTAATTGACCAAAATGCACTTTAATAATATATATTAATTTACCTAAGTATTAAAATTTTATTTTTAAAAGAAGAAGGAAAAAGTGCGAAATTCACGTGCATTTTGTGAAACATTTTCATTAGATTAGATTAACTTGGTTGAATTTAGTTACCATTTCAAGATATTACTTGAAACACTGAATGGTGTTTTAGGCTTGAAGGTGAAATATAAATGTCTAAGTTGAGGGTTTTGATTTGTTTGTCGAGACTGTAGTGAATATCTGTAAAAACTCTGATACTAATTAATAAAATTGAAAGTATTCATAGAATAAAAAATGTAATTTAATCATGGTTATTCGTTTATCTCATATTTGAGGTGATTAACCGTAGTAGGAAAAAATCTAACTTGCTCTTCAAATCGAATTAAATATCAGTTGTGGTGATCCGTATCTTAATCAAAATCCGACCTATGTGGACGAAGCCTTATGGATTGGACTTTTTGTTGTTGAGCCGAGTTATAATTAACGACACAAATTAAAAATTGATCATTATTAAGTAATTTAATGGGCTGGATTTAATTATATCCTTTAGTCCAAGTATGGAGAGTAACTAAAAATATTTGATTATGTAATATGATGGTATATTTAGAATTTTTTTTCTATTTTTTCCTCTCGTATTCTTAAGAATCTTAAATTTCACAAATAAAGTTATTAACATTTTACCTTCTTACTCTCTTAACTTAGATTAAAATGTTATTAAAATGCATCCTTGGATTTGTATAATATTTATCAACAATGCAAAGTAGTTAATCATAGGCTGGTAAGAAAATAATTTTGATTAAATGTAAACTTTATATAATCATTTCCTCTTAAAATTAGTTTGGTAAAATTTTTATTTTTTAAAAATAATTTATAAAAATTAACTTTTAAAAAAAGATGTTAAAAATTGTGACATTTGTATTTAATAAATTAAATTAAAAATAATTTTTAATAATTACCATATTGACAATCATATATTGTTTGCTATTTAGGTCCTTCTGATAGAATTTTGTTGGAGACTGATGCACCTGATGCACCGCCAAAGTGAAACATAGATTCTCGTTTTTTCGTCGATGGAGATCCTTCTCTCCCCAGGGAGCTTCAAGCTCAAAGCTCAATGTCATTCTTAGCATCAGGTACATCCCTTAATGACAAGTCCCAAGTCTTAGCAGATGCTTCGACATTGCCAAAGAAAACTATAAATCATCCGGCCAACATACAACTGGTATATAGCTCTAGTATTTGTTCTTATTTTCACCTTCAATTTTCAAAATAAGCGTAACTCGTTAAATCTTTTTTAATATAGAACAAAATTCTCTCCAATTTAAGTTTTACTGTGAACATGCAAAACATCCAGCATAGCTATATTATTGTGAACAAACAGCATACTGTATAACTTTTGTTGCCAATACACATGTAAAGAATGAATCGTGCAGTAGCTTAGGCTGGGTTCAATTTATGCATACAGCTATCTTGAGTTCGAACCGAAAAGAAAGTAGTCATTTATTATTGTTGATTATTATTATTGTTTATGTAATTATGATGATGATCAATATAATCTCCTGCCACCAGAGCCATTCTCCCTCTGGATGTTATAATAGAGAGCAGCAACAGGCGAGCCAAGATTATATAGTTTGGCAAATTCTTTGGTGTTGAAGTTTTGGCGCCAACCTGGGGCATAAATCTTCTCTCTACCCAATTGACGAAATAACACAAATACGATTCGATGAATTCCTAAAGTTGGTCGTGGACTTTCATATGCTACTACCTCGTTACCTGTTCATAATTGTATTCATTCCATTTCATTAGTAACCTTATTAATTAAATGAATTACCTGTTGTACTTTGGTAAAATTGTTACTAATTATATTACGGTGAAAACTCAGGTACAGTCGACTTCATCTGAAGTTGATAGCTAAAAGCCGTTAGATAAAAATTTAGTTAAATCAGTCAAACTATCTAACGGCTCTCAGCTATCAACTTTACGTGAAGTCGACTGCACCTTAGTTTTCACTTTACATTATATGTAATGTTAGGTAACCAATAACTTTTTTGAACAACATAAACAACCACCAATTAAATCAAAATACACTACGCCTCTAAATTACCCACCTAAATTTTAATATTAGAATAACCATCCGCATATCTAATAAAATGAACATCCGATATATCCATTACTCACATTGTTTAGTATTTTCATTATCTACTATACTTTTCTTTACATTATATCCTCTTGACAAACTCATTTAATTTGTATATATATTTTTAAAAGACATGGTCCATATATTATATACTGTAATACATAATTAATAATAATTTGTATCCATATTTATAGGTATTTGTACATAAGAAATATATAGAAGTTGTTTACAAATTTATAAATTAGAATTCACTTGAGAATTAGAATTCCTTTTTTTATTTTGAAACAAATAAAAAAGAATAATTTAAACTCTTTTGAGAATTTCAATTCTCATTTTTTTTCTCATTTACAAATCAGACTAAAAAGAGTATGATTTTGAAATCAATTTTTACACCAATTTAACTTAAGATGTCAAATGTTAAAAATATTCCTATTTAAATAAGTGGACGTTTAATAAAATAATTTTGTTAAAGCCAAAATTATAAAAGAAGAAAATTTAACTCGTATAAGAATTATTTTAAATTAAAGAATTAAATTCTATTCTATTAATATATTAAAGTTATTCTAAACCCTGGAATTGAATTTCAAATAGAAATGAATTCTTTTTTTAAAAAGAATAGAATATTTTTTTACACTTAAATACTTTTCAAATAAGCTCATAATTTATACATATATTTATCAGAGTTTGCACATATGAGTAGGATTGGAAGTGAGTCAAGTCAACTCATGAGCCAACTTGAGTTCAACTCGTTAATAGCTCAATAAGCTGAACTTGTGAGTTGGTGAACCGAGCTTGAGATTGTAATTGAGCTCATAAATTAAATAAGTCGAGTTTGAGTTTAGATAAGTTCAACTCATTAGCTCATGAGCTGGCTTCATTATATATATAATATTAATATGCATATAGGATATGTGTAATTATATATATATATATATGTTACGGATCCGGCCCACGGATCCCGGACCCATGACCAAACCCGAACCCGGCTTACCGGGTCAACCCATTTCATCTCTCTAGAAGGCGCTGGGACCTGCGACAATCAGACCGGATGGAGGGCATCCTAGAGGATAACCCATCAAGCCAGGACGACTCCCAACCGCGTCGTCCGATCTCAGAACACCATGAAACCACAAACCAAGCAAAAATAGCAAGCACCATCCACCACGCAAACGAACACGTCACGACGGACCCACAACATCCTGAGAAAGCCAGAGACAAAGCGGCACAAATCATCCAGGAGCTCTGTCTCCGGGTCCAAGAACTTGAAGGCAAGTTAAACGACAGAGAAAAACAAAATAACGAGCACGGAAGCCATGCAACTTCCAGGTCAAGATCCCACCGCGGCAGATCGTCAACCCGGCAACGCAATAGGAGAGAAGATCGCAGCACCTCACGCAATCGCCGACGCGAGAAATCCCCTGAGCGACGATACGACAAGAAGCACCATCGCAGCGCTTCTCGGGATCTAAATCGTCAACACGATTTAGACGAAGACCGGAGATACCGAAGCACCAAACGCACGAGAAGCGACCACACCATAATGGGAGCTACACCCTTTACAGAAGGAATCTTAAGAGCAAAACTCCCCAGAGGTTTTGACAAACCCACCGACATGAAGTACGACGGAACTAAAGACCCTCAAGAGCACCTAACAGCCTTCGAAGCCAGAATGAACTTAGAAGGAGCATCCGACGCAGTCCGATGCAGAGCCTTCCCAGTAACCCTTGCCGGACCAGCGATCAAATGGTTCAACGCCCTCCCAAACGGATCCATAACTAGCTTCCACGACATCACAAGAAAATTCATGGCCCAGTTCACAACCCGAATCACCAAGGCTAAACACCCCATCAGCCTATTAGGGGTCACACAAAAGCAAGAAGAATCCACAAGAAAATACCTTGAC
>NC_029776.3:92435473-92437288 GCF_000817695.3 Arachis duranensis
GATCCGACCATCATAGTGAACGTCATCACGGGCAAGGACGTGCCAAATAAGTCAAAACTAACAATAAAAAAAGACCTCAAGGTAATGGCCGTCAAAAACCACGACCCAGTCACCATTGCCGACAGCACGATAACCTTCTTACCCGAGGACTGCCAGCACGGCACCTCGGCCGAAGATGCCCCCTTCGTCATATCAGCCCGAATCGGAACAGGACTAGTAAGAAGAATACTGGTAGACACCGGCGCAGATTCCAACATCCTCTTCCGAGGAGCCTTCGACAAACTCGGGCTCCGCAACGACAACCTCCAAACGCACCGCCACGGCGTCACGGGTCTCGGAGATAACTTCCTCAAACCAGACGGCTCGGTTACCCTTCCCATCACCATAGGAACAAGCAATCAGAGAAAAACGATCTTATCCGAATTCGTCGTCCTAAAAGACTCCACAGCCTATAACGTCATTCTCGGGAGAAAAACAATCAACGACTTCTCGGCAGTCATCTTCACCAAATACCTTCTCATGAAATTCAAAGCCGATGACGGCACCATCGGAACCATTCACGGAGACCGAGAAGTTGCAGCCGAATGCGACAACAATAGCTTAGCCCTAAGGAAAAAATCCCGGGACGCGGCCGGAATATTCCTTGCCGACCTAGACGCACGGCTTGACGGCCAACCTAGACCGGAACCAGAAGGGGACATGGAAAAACTACAAATAGGGCCAACCAAAGATGAATACACGTTCATCAACAGAAACCTCCGACACGACCTCAAAGAAGAACTCTCGCAACTTTTGAAACAAAACAGAGACCTATTCGCATTCACACCAGCCGATATGCCGGGAAAAAGTCCCGACCTGATGTCTCACCATCTGGCAGTAGACCCCCTAGCCAAACCCGTGGCGCAAAGAAGACGGAAAATGTCACCAGACCGAGCCGCCGAGGTCCAAAAACAAGTAAAAGCCCTACTCGAAGCCAACTTCATCCGAGAACTCCCTTACACGACCTGGCTAGCCAACGTCGTACTAGTTAAAAAGTCTAACGGGAAGTGGCGAATGTGCGTTGATTACACAGATCTCAACAAAGCATGCCCAAAAGACGCCTTCCCCCTACCAAACATCGACGGATTAGTGGATGCAGCATCCGGACACCGGTACCTCAGCTTCATGGACGCATATTCCGGCTACAACCAGATCCCGATGCACCAACCAGACGAAGAAAAAACAGCATTCATCACCCCGGACGGAACCTACTGCTACACAGTAATGCCCTTCGGCTTAAAAAATGCTGGAGCCACCTATCAAAGACTTGTTAACAAGATATTTCGAGACTTGTCCGGAAACAAAGTAGAAGTCTACATAGACGATATGCTCACCAAGACCGAATCCGGTGAGCAACTAACCGATGACCTCAAGGTAATAATGAACACCTTACGAAAACACCAAATGCGGCTCAACCCGGCAAAATGCGCCTTCGGAATGGAAGCAGGAAAGTTCCTCGGCTTCATGATTACGCAACGCGGAGTTGAGGCAAACCCAGAGAAATGTCGTGCCGTCCTCGAGATGACAAGCCCCAAAAACCTCAAAGATATCCAAAAGCTCACCGGCCGACTAACCGCACTATCCCGGTTCCTCGGAGCTTCGGCACAGAAGGCAATCCCCTTTTTCAAACTCATGAAAAAAGGAACCCCCTTCAAATGGGAGACAGAATGCGAAGAAGCTTTCCAACACTTCAAAAAGGTCCTAACGGAACCTCCAATCCTCGCAAAACCCCAAACAGGGGAAACACTATACCTATACCTCTCCATAACGGAAGAA
>NC_029776.3:92437533-92441238 GCF_000817695.3 Arachis duranensis
TTACAAAAACCCGACCTAGCAGGAAGAATGCTAGCATGGTCCATCGAGTTATCCCAATTCCAGATCAGGTTCGAACCCCGAAACGCCATCAAAGCGCAAGCCTTGACCGACTTCATCGCCGAAATGACTCCGACCAAGCTGACACCCGAACCATGGAAACTGCACGTCGATGGCTCATCAAACTCCACTCACGGAGGCGCCGGAATTATACTCGAAAACCAAAATGGGATCACAATTGAACAATCAATAAGATACGACTTTCCAGTATCAAATAACCAAGCAGAATACGAGGCCCTTTTGGCAGGCCTAAACCTAGCTCGAGAAGTCGGCGCCAAGGTACTCGAAGTTAACACCGATTCCCAGGTGGTATGCTCCCAAATCAACGGGAGCTACCAAACCCGAGACCCCCTGCTCCAACAATACCTCAATAAAGTTCATAAATCAAAAGAAGGATTCGAAAACGTCTCCATACATCACGTCCCCAGGGAGCGAAACGCCAGGGCGGACCTACTTTCCAAGCTTGCTAGCACGAAGTCAGGACACGGCAACAGATCGCTGATCCAGGAGGTCGTTAAGTCGCCTTCCGTATCAACGGAAATCAACGCTCACCTAACATCCTCAACCCGGGAATCTTGGACATACCCGATCTTGCAATATCTCCGCGACGGAGTCCTACCACCAGAACCGAAAGAAGAGAGGAAAATAAAAAGAGAAGCCGCTAACTACACCATCATAGCCGGACAACTATACAAACGCGGATTCTCACAGCCCCTACTTAAATGTGTAGAACCCGAGGACAAGGAATACATACTCCGCGAGATCCACGAAGGCTGTTGCGGTCACCACATCGGAGGAAAAACGCTAGCCCAAAAAATCATCAGGGCCGGATATTTTTGGCCCACAATCATTCGAGATTCCATACAACTCACAAAAAGCTGCGACAAATGCCAAAAGCATGCCAATATCCACCAAGCCGCCCCACACCAACTCAGTGTTATATCGGCTGAACGGCCATTCGGCAGTTGGGGAATCGACCTCGTCGGGCCCTTCCCCACGGCACCCGGCCAACTCAGATATCTCATCGTCGCCATAGATTACTATACCAAATGGATTGAAGCCGAACCCCTGGCCTCCATCACGGCAACCCAATGCCGGAAATTCGTTTGGCGACAGATCATTACTCGGTTCGGAATTCCCGAGGTCATCATCTCCGACAACGGAACCCAGTTCACAGACAAAAAATTCAGAGAACTCCTAGAAGGATTGCACATATCCCATCGCTTCAGCTCGGTAGAACATCCCCAAACGAATGGACAAGTGGAATCCGCCAACAAAATTATCGTCAAAGGACTTAAGAAACGACTTGACGAAGCCAAGGGATTATGGGCAGATGAGTTGGGATCAGTCCTATGGTCGTACCGAACAACACCCCAAACGAGCACGGGAGAAACGCCCTTCCGATTAACATACGGCGTAGAGGCAGTCACCCCAGTGGAAATCGGGGACCCCAGCCCCAGAAAAACGGTTGGAGGTAACGACGAAGAAGCAGAACGAGACCTCATAGACGAAGCAAGAAGCATAGCCCACGTCAAAGAATTAGCACTCAAACAAAGGATCAGCCTAAGGTATAATCACGGCGTCATCCGACGAGAATTCGCGGACAACAACCTCGTTCTACGACGAAACGATATCGGCCTTCCGACCCCAGGAGAAGGAAAGCTCGCCCCCAACTGGGAAGGACCATACAGAGTCAAGGCCGTAATAGGAAAAGGAGCGTATAAACTCGAACGACTAGACGGCAGCGAAATATATATATATATGCAAACTAAGCAAGGTGCAATATAATGAAATACTAACAAATATTCACAAAAGACATAACTGCTAAAAAATATAAAATAGTGCAAATGGTGTAGAAAGAGAAATTTATGCCCCAAGGTTACGGATCCTCCCCCACACTTAATCATTGCATGGTCCTCCGTGCATGCACATAATCCTAGAGGAAAAGGGCTATGAGGCTCCACCTTCAACTGGTGGACACTAGGACTCGCGCTGTTGTATAAAACAAATAAATAGGAATTGAAGAAGAGTTCACATGAGTGTAGTATGATAAAAGACAATGTGTGCATTTTAAATGTGCGCACAGTTTAAAACACACACATTGGCCGGGTAAAACGTTAACCACACAATAAAAAAATAGTATGTGTTCCTCAATTAAGTAGCCTAGGTTGCAAGTAAAGGATAAGCAAGAGTTAAGGCACAAACAAACCTAGATAACCACAACTAAGTGAATTGAATATTTGAGATATTGGATATTGACATTGTGCCAGTAAATGCGCAAGATTAATATAAAATAGCACAACAAACAAGAACCAATTCAATGATGAAAAGAGAACTACTTATTCATCCTCAAGAATAAGGAAATAATCACATGGACAAGTTACTTATTACAAAAAGTGACAAGTTCGATAAGAATCAAGTCAAATCACTTAAACAAATGCAAAGTATTAAAGAACAAGAACCTTCGTATGTGATTATGTTGATTTGAAAACCATGATGAACAAGCAATTCAATTCAATTCACTAAATTCAATATGCACTTGGTCACATTTTCACCAAATATGAAATCAAATGTCAATTTTCATATCAAATTGGTGCTAGCAACTCAAAGTAATAACAAGTTCATTATTGAAATTTCAATCCCAAAGCAACATTATAATCATTCAAAAAGTGCACAATTCTTGATTAGAATGCCACACAAGGATATAGTCTAACACATATGGTAACTACAACACATGAATTAAACTCAAAGTTCATTCAGGTATTTCATCAAACACATAGTATGCGGTGCACAAATTCAACAATTTCAAGCCAAAATTTAAGCATCAACAACCCATAAATAAAAAATTGAACACTTGCAATTCAACAACAAAACAATTAAACAAAACTTAACCTACATTACCAAAGTTAATTAATGAAAATGAAAATTAAGCAAGCAATAAACAAAACAAGGAAGAGTAAAAGAAGAAGAAGAAGAAGAAAAAGAAAGAAGGGGGAACACACCAATATAAGTCCGACAAGCCTCGGGATCCCCCATAACGTCCCGAGGATTCAACGGACGCTCGCCAAACAAGTGCCATAAAACGCTGGCGACATCCTTATCCTCCCGAGACAAATCGTCATAAAAAACTTTAGTCAGAACCGACGGCCTGGCGCCAAAGTTCCAGTACGTCGAAAACCGGCGCTCGCCTTCCAGGGTAAGCCAAAACGGGCGGTGCCCCTCAACGGGACGCACCTTAAAATACTCCCACTTAAACCCGTGAAAGGAGTCCTCAAACAACCCGAAGATCCGACGATGAGGCTGCGCCCGGAAAGACATATACCCTTTCTTATGCTTCCCCTCCTCAGTCGGAAGAGTGCACAAGAAAAGGAAAAGAAAAACGGGAACCGAAGCCGGGAGATCAAGATACTGGCACACCAACTCAAAACACCGAACGGCCGCCCAACTGTTCGGGTGAAGCTGAGACGGTGCCACGGAACACCGACTAAGAAGACCCTGAACAAACGGGGAGAAGGGGAACCGCACTCCGAGCCGAGTAAACATGGATTCGTAAACCCACATCCAGTCCGGCACGGTGGGGGAACGGAGGTTTAGATAGCAGACGCGCTCATCTGCATCAGGGAGCACGAGCTCATATCGCCCCCCCTC
>NC_029776.3:92443762-92451422 GCF_000817695.3 Arachis duranensis
AATTATATATATAAATAATTTTTTATTATTAACAAAATTATGAAATATTTTAAATTTATTATATTTAATTATAAATAATTTTATATATTTTAAATACTTTAAAATTTAAATTTTTTTATAAATATTAAATATGATATTTTATATATAAATATATTTATTAAAAATATTTTTTAAATAATATTTTTATTTTTATAAAAAAAATTTAGCAAACTTTTTAACAGGCTGAATAACAGGCCAGATTTAGTACTTTGAAAAAAGTTTATAACAAACTGCAGACTAAATTTAAGTCAATCAACTATATGACAGGTCAAATCTGTTAAGAGTAAAGTCTAGTCTAATCTGACCTGTTTCTACTCTTACTCTATTATTGTTATAGATGTTGAGTCTTATATGCATATGTGTATATAGAAAACATGAGATGAGTAGAGTAGAATAGAGTAGAGACAGAGTGCGGTGTTGAGCAAAGGCAGAGCCACGTTCATTGGAAGTGTAATTGTTGCTGTAAGACTGTAAGTACAAAATAAAATTTGAACTTTTTGACAATTGATTAAGCGAATAAATAAATTAATTATTTAATTAATTTAAATTAATTTATTACGATGTTATTTATAATTTGTCTTTGAATATAACTCTTTCGTTTATAAAATAAATTATTAACTACTCACATACAAATATCTTCATGTAAGACGATATTAAAAAGAGAAAAATATACTTCTTTCTCTTGTAAGATGCTAAAATGATATTCTCCTCCTTTTTATTTTATAAATGTACATTCTCTTCTTTTCTAATTTTTAAAAAAGCTATTTTTTAATCCATTTTAAACTTTTTGTATTAACTAATATTAACTTTACCCATTTTTTAAGAAAAAATAAATTATTTTCTAAAAAATACCCAATAGTAAAAATTTTATTTTTTATCATTAAATTTTACTTACTAAAATATCCTTTAATAAATTATTCTTTTATTGATTAAATTGTATTTTTTAAAAAATTTAATAATTATATAATTTTTTGGCCATAGATTCCTTACTCTTACATTTTTGTAGGAGTATCATTAACCTTCATAAAAATAATTACAAAATATATCCCATTTTTTTTGAAAAAGTTACTAATTTTATTTTGTTCCTTTCAATTATTGATTTTTTAACTTTGTCCCTTTTCTCTTTTTTTGGGTACGAGAAACTGAGAGAGATTAGAGTTCTTGGAGAGCATCAACAAGATTGAAGAAATCTCCTTCCGAAATAGAGTGTGGATTCGAAAACCTAACTCTGCCCTCCCCTTTCATTTTGATTTCAGAGGCATTGAGAGAAGAGAAGTAGCTAGGGTTTCATTCAACTTCAATCCCTGCCATTCTCATCCTCTTCCTCTGCTGCAAATTTCGTACGCCTCCGCCGCCGCCGCTCCCTGCTTCTTTCCATTCTTACATTAGAAGCATTCAGAGAAGAAAAGGTCCGCTAGGGTTTTCATACAATTTCAATTCCTGCATTTCTCTCTTCCTCTTCCTCTGCTGCACATCTCACTGGCATATTCTCGCCGCCGCAATACGCCGCAACCTGCGACTGCCGCCGCCGCGCAAGACTGCTGACAGACATTCTCAAGGATGACAGCAATTCTAACTCTGTATGTTCTCTAGTAATATGTTTCCCTGTCTCCTTATTTTTTCAGCCTTCCCCAATTAAATCTTGGTTAATTTGCTATTATCGTTGTGATTTTATTGGTGTTGTGGTTTGATGCTTGATGCGCTTTCTCTGTTTTTTGGCGTTCGATTAGGAATTCGTGCAATCTTTTCATGGGAACCTGTGCGATGATGATGCCTTGAAAGTCATCAAGTTGGGGATTCCTGGTTGATTTTGTTGAAGCCATTATGGAGGTAGTTCCATCCAATTTGATCACATCTCAGGATAAAGACTGCAATTTTGTAACTTTTAATTTGATTCCATATTCCAGACAGCTTATACTGTCTAAAGTCTTCGATATTTCTTTATGCCTATGCAGATCTTGCATTTTTTTATATTAAAAGCAAAGTTTTTGAAAGAAGTTAGTTGCTATTTAAAAACATTGCAACTTTTTCATGTGAGGTTGTTAGAAAATACTACGTGATTTCACATAATTTTGTGCCCAACAAACTCAAGGTTACCATGTGAAATTCTTAGTGTTTGTTTGGCTTTTGTTCTTGTTTTCTGTTTCTGCTTTCAGTTTTTAGGACTCTAGGAAGAAGTGGTAAAACATGAAACGAAAATAGAAAACACCATCTTGATAAATAGTGTATAGTTTCTGCTGAGTGAGTGGTGAAAATGTTGCTTGACAAATGGTTTTTATCCCAAACTGAAAAGCTACTTGTTCATCATGCATGATCTTGTTAACTAAAATAAATATTGCTAATTGTGTTCTCTCCGTTCTCCTACTTATAACTACAGGATAAGCCAGCTTTCATATTCTGTGTCGAAGACAGAGCACTCTTTTTTTTGAAGAGCAACTTTTTTATTGTTTTGGTAAACTTATCCAGGATTCAAGAGCCGCGTTAAGTTCTTTAGTATTCTTGATCCAACAAGACCCTGTAATTATGTTTCTGAAATCTCTGATGCTGGATTTCTTGGTCCTCTTTTCAAGGTATTATTTCTGACCTTGTATCTCTCTTTGGTTTTACACCTATGATTGACTAGTTCTTGATCGAAGTTTATTACACATTTTGTAAAATATATTCCAGGTTACCATGGAAGAACATCCAACTGAAGCTTTCACAAACACATCAGCGGATAAGTGTTGGGAAACAATTCTTGACAGACTAAATGCTGAGATCGAGAGATGTAAGAGTCTAGGTGAACAAGAACTCCCTCCCTTGGAGGTTTTGCAAAGCATTAATGGTCATAAAATGTTCGGATTCCTTTAGTCAGCCATTATTCAGGTAACGCAATCTCAAATATTGAAGATCTTTTCAGCCACTGAGGAAGTTATGATCTAACTTCTGAAGTTTTAATCAATTCCGGCAAACAATTTCAGGCCATTGAAGCTCAAGATCCCAGTCATCAATGTGTAGAGTACTGGCATCACAAAGAACTTTCCTCTGAATCTTGAGGCAGTGGAAATGATGCCTCTAAGTGCTCAAATGGTTCAAGCAACTCTCTGGGTGATGTCAAGACCAAACTTTTCGGCTTCAATTTGATAAAGCAGGAGCAAGAAGATAACATAGAAGGACATTTTCGTTCATTTGAAGAGATGAAGTCATTGCTACAAGGATTCCTAAAAAAGGCCAGTCCTGCCGAGTTTAGTGCAATGCTCAAGTTATTTAGCTCTGATTCACAAGTTACTCAATGGAGAGCGGCATTCGTAGCATTGATCGAAGAGATCCAGAAAGGTTGTAGATAAAAGAAGAATAAGATCTCTCTAGTCATTTTTCAATTTATTCAGTAGTTAGGTCCATTCATAACTAAACTGAAGAAAATTCTGGGTAAGGCCAAGATATAAATTTTCTTTTGTTCCTAGTAATAGAGTGAACTTGTTAGTTAGAGGTGGCTAATGCTATTAAACACCCATTGTAGTTGCTAGTGCCTTTGTCCCATTTATACTTTTCTTTTTTATATTTATATTTTTCTTTTTAAGCTAGCTTTTGGTGTCAATTAGGCTTTATTGATTTCATCCTTACTGATCTCCATTTATCTCTAAATTTCTGTATATAAACAGAAAAAGAAATGCTGCTGATATATAAATGATGATTGATATCAATAGAAACAATACATGGAGAACTTTGCTCCTCAAATAATGTGTTTCACTTTCAACCCTTGTGTTGTAATTATTCTATAATTAGTACATATTTGTTTATATTAGGATAGATTTGGTGCAGATTTGTTTTGAATAGCTTTTATTACCTGTTATTTTCTTTCCTTAATTAGGTTGTAAATAATCTTTATATTCTGTATGTAATCACTCTTTAAGTGAAACAATTCAGGAATAATATTTAAAAATCTTCTTTTCAAGTCCTTGGCTACTCTCTTTTAAGTTCATATTTCAGTATTGTTCTCCTACAGGGCCTAGTATACCAAGACATGTTTATAAAGCATAGCATTCACAATTTTTGTCACCTTTACATTGAATAAGATTGAACACTTGGTACACTTGGTACACCAAACCTCTTTTTAAGTTTCATTGTTCTTAAGATCAAAATATTCTTATGGTACGTCAGAAACGAAAAATTAACAAAAGAAATGTGGCCCGGAGAATTGTTAAGTGAGGTCATTTTCATCCAGAGGCTGGTCTTCCTGTCTGGCAGTGTTACCCTTCAATGCACTCACATCTCCTGTTGGCAGTTTCCTTGCTAGCCTAATCATCTGTAGAATTCAAAACTCACATACTAAGTTTCATACAAAGGCTAGTTCATATCACAAGAATTGTGCCACAAGCTCTTACTTCTTACCACTCAGTATGCTTACATTAGAAATCAATGTAATTAGGGACAGGGTAACAAAATATATAGTGAAAAATAAGTAATATCCCGAATTAATTTCTAAGAAAATTTGTAGCCAAATATTTTGTTCTTCAAATATTTTAATCGGTCTTAACATCAAACTGTTCATTAATATAGAAGAACTAATACGAGGATTTTAAAAATTTTTAGCAACTGTTGTGTCTTTGTTACATAATAATAGGGATCGATTTGTCTAACCTTTTACCAAAATTTGACGTCTAATAAAATAAAAGGTTAAAGCCTGATTTGGTAATTAAAATTTGTTGAGGATTAAAAATCTTTTAGAAACTGATATCGGTATTACACTCTAAAAAATTGATTCTCTGATGTATGAATTTTCTGACTGAACAGTTATTAGAACTTCTTCTAAAACCACCTTGTATGAAATCTGAATATGGTCATACACAGGAAATGTAATATATACAAACTTAGGTTACCGAGTGGTCAAGATTTGAAATGCTGCTTGATTGGGCGATACGTTTGATTTCTTCAATGTCTCCATCTGAGTATGCAGCAAGGAGATTGCTAGCACAGCGATTCTGGTCACTTTTGCAAAAAGCATCAATCCTAGACACACCACACAACCATATTATCCATAGATATTAATAATTGATTAAAGTGACATTCAATCTTTTATAGTAAAGGAAACTAATAAGAGAGGAGGCAGAAACTCACTGAGAGCAGTCATTATAAAACATCTCTGCTTGCTTGTAGTCATTAGTATAAAGGTAGATAATAATTGCACTGAGATATGCCTGCATTTATGAGCATCTCTGTTAGAGGAATTTCTCCCTAAAAATAACAAGCAAATTCCATCACAACAACATACAATATATATACAGTTACAGTTCAAATGCAGAATGCAAAATGAAATCAATCCTAACCTTGCACTGGCTATTGGTAGCATTACACTTGGAAGCTGCTAAGCCGAACTTCAATTGGAGAGTCGCACCGTCCAAATACCTTTGTGTTACAGAAACATACCCCGGAAAATGTTGCAAAATCAGCATTCAAGGAAAATTGCTAGAAAATTTTGAATGGAACTTCATACTTTACTACACAGAGATTGGATGATGAGTGTAATTGGTGATTGAACACCCCTACCCCCTTTTTATTGGGTAGGCTTGGATGTTGGTTAAGTTCTTATCCATGATTTTATTTGATTAATGATGGAGCATTAATACAAACTCAGCATCATTTTATTTCTTTAATAACATGAAGGAAAAAAAACTGTGAAATATGGAAATGTTCATTCTTGTTACTATTGAGCACTTGTAAAAAAATATGAAGAGTGAATACAAGAATGGATGCCCGAGTCAAGAGTCAAATTTTTTTTGTTGCCAGTTAAGTATCATTTTTCTAACTAAACACAACTTTTTGCTTCTTTCTTTTTTTTGCCCTTGTTTTTCTTTTTGGAAAAAAAAAAGAGGAATAAAACAAAGAAGAGTACAGAGGAAAAAAAATGCAGACAAGGACACATACAAAGAAGGGTGTTTATGATGAAAATTCATGTGCAGTTTTTTATTAATTTCACGTGAAGTTAGTACAGAACCTGTTAGACCAAATGCCCCAAAGGAGCCTCTGTCCATTGGCTCATCGCGTGTCAATGCAATGCAGTCACGCACCACCACCTTTCTCATCCATAGTAAATCCAAACCCTTCTTCGTTCTCCCCTCTCTTCCATTCTCAACCACCATCCACAACCACACCATTCAACATGGACAACACCACCACTCCACCACCACCTTCCACAACCGCAACCTTGCCGCCATCATCCACTCCCTCTGTGAGCCCGCCGTTTCGATGAAGCCCACAACATCTTCTCCCTCTTCCTCTTCTCCGGCTTCCTCCCTGACCACCGCACCTCCAACGTTTTCCTCTCCCGCCTCCTCCCCTTTCGAACCCCGCACCGAACCTGGGCTTGTGCCCTTTCTTTAATCCAAGCTAACCACGGCTTCGTTCCCTCCATTGTCACCTATCACCGCTTAATGGATCACTTTTGCAGGTTCGGTCAACCCCAACAAGCTCACATACTGTTCTTCGACATGAAGGGTAGAGGGCATTGCCCCAATGTGGTTTCTTATACTACTCTCATTAATGGGTACTGCTTAATTGGTGGAATTGGTGATGCCCGCAAGGTGTTTGATGAAATGCTTGATAGTGGTATTGCGGCAAATTCTTTGACTTATAGTGTTTTAGTCGGCGGGTTTCTTAGGATGAGGGATATAGAAGGAGCAAAGGGAATGATGTGCCAGTTATGGGAGAAGATGAGGGTTGAAAGGGAGGCTTCGATGAAGATGGCAGCCTTTGCGAATCTGGTTGATTCTCTGTGTAGGGGAGGGTTCTTCAATGAATTGTTTAGGATAGCCGAGGAGTTTGCATTAGGGGGCAGTTTGTGTGAGGAGGTTGCATATGGACAGATGATAGATTCACTCTGCAAGGTTGGGAGGTATCATGCGGCTGCTAGGATTGTGTATATAATGAGGAAGAGAGGATTAGTTCCGAGTGTAGCATGTTATAATTATATTATACATGGGCTTAGCAAGGATGGTGATTGTATGAGAGCTTATCAGTTATTAGAGGAAGCTGAATTCGGATTCTTGCTTTCTGAGCATACCTACAAGGTGTTGGTGGAAGCTCTTTGCCAAGTGCTGGATGTGGACAAGGCAAGGAAAGTTCTTGAACACATGCTAAGTAGGGAAGGCGTCAACAAGACTAGGATTTACAACACCTATTTAAGAGCTCTTTGTATTGTGAATAATCCAACAGAACTCTTGAATGTGCTTGTGCTCATACTTCAAAGCCAGTGTCATGCAGATGTGATCACACTTAACACAGTTATCAATGGATTTTGCAAGGTGGGGAGGATTGATGAAGCTCTAACGGTATTACAGGACATGTTGAGTGGTAAATTTTCCGCTCCCAATGTTGTGACCTTCACTACTATAATTTCTGGTTTATTGGACACTGCAAAAATTGATGAAGCTGTTGAGTTGCTCCATAAAGTAATGCCTGAAAATGGTGTAAGACCGAGTGTTGCGACATATAATGCTTTTCTCCGAGGCCTATTCAAACTAAAGAGGCCAAATGATGCATTGAGGGCCTTCAATAATATGGCAAGTAATGGCATTACTGCAGATAGTACCACTTATACTGTTGTGGTAGATGGTCTATGTGAATCTAACCAAATAGATGAAGC
>NC_029776.3:92458528-92459347 GCF_000817695.3 Arachis duranensis
AGGTCCAAACAGACCTGACAGGCCAGACCAGATTAATTAGTGAACATGGGCCTAGCCTATTAACATAATAAGACTTTTATACAGACCAAACTGCAGGTCCCTGCAGGCCGCCTAACCTTTTTCCACCTCTATAGACAAGACATTGTAACGAAAAAAAGAAACAAAAAAATTTTATACAAATTCTATATCTCATTCCTCTTCTTTTGAATTTGGTATTTTATTTATTGAAAAAAAAAGCATATATCAAAACTTTTAGAATTAAAAATACTTCTCTCGTTTTTATCGTAATTATTGTTGAGTATATAATTGATCTAATATAACATTTTCAGATGTTAGATATAAAATTACTAATATACTTAAAATACCGAAAATGTTTAGTAGTCAAAGAAAATCAGCCAAAAACAGTCATAACTTACCTTATTTAATATTTATTAATTGTTGCGACAATTAATAAATACTAAATAAGATAAATTCTGTCTATTTTTTTTTTGTCTCCTTAGCATTACCCTCAAACAATAACTAAAGTTTGCCAAAACTTGAAAGAAAAATAGTTATGACATGGGATTATATATGTTTAAAACAAATTAAAGTGATTTTAATGACTTAATTAATTCTTATTTAATTTTACTTATAGGTTGCTGTGAACCCAGATGCCCCTAGCCCTAGTGACCCGAGTTTGAGGGAATATCTACATTGGTGAGTTACAATACTTTGCGCCTTAAACTATATTACAACAATTCACGTCTTAAACATATATATATACTTTTTTTCTATATATATATATATACTTTTTTTCTCTCCAGTTTAATAGTTTTACTT
>NC_029776.3:92463311-92469708 GCF_000817695.3 Arachis duranensis
CACTAGCATCAAGAACCATTTTCACAATTAACAAGAAGAGAAGACAATGATCAGAACAACAAAAAAAAAAATACTCAACAAATGTAAAGCTGCTTCATTTAAGAAGGGAATATGATAGTACTTTTCATTATTTTTTGTACATTTTTCGTTTCGTTGGGTTGGTGAAGAGAATTGAAGATGTCACATACATAGAAACACAAAGTAATAACAAAATCATCACAAAGCAATAATCCCAAATCCATATGATCTTTAAATACTACACAACCAAACAACTAAGCAATTTTAGTATTTAAAGCTAAAAGGTAAATAAAAAGGACATCCATCATAGATGAAACATTTAAATGCATTTCATAAAAGTTAGGGGGAGAAATCATAAACACACAGAAGCTGAATATTTAACTTCACATGACAGCATAGTATCTAAGCATCTATTTGCATCTAGCTTTCAATTTTTTTTTCTCTTATTTCACTTTCTCCCTTTTTCTCTCCGAGTCAACTCAATAGTATAGTTAGAAAATGCACCTAAAGTCTTTTCCATTTTTTCTACTTTGCCAAACTAAACAATGAATAAAGCAGCACTTTTTGAACCTACCCAAAAAGCAATTTCACCTTTGAAATTCTTCTTCAGTTCTTCTTCAATGGCAGTGAGAAAAAAAAGTTGACTCCTTCTTTTCTCCTCTCTCTTACCTAGACCAAATCAAAAGCTTTTGCGAGATCCACATTTTCTTCCCAGAAAACAAAAGAGAAAAATAATAATAAAATCAGGAAAATTGTCTGAATTTTTCAAAGTTCAAGTCTTTTTCTCGATCCAATCAAACCCCATTTATCATTTTCCTCAGAAAACTTAGGATTTTCTTCTTTTGTTTCCTCCAAAACCCAACAATTCTTTAACCCAGATCAAGTAAAATATTAAAACCTGATTTTTTAAGTATAAAAAAATTTTCGTTTTTTAAATTGAAGAAAATCAATAAAGGAAGAATGAAAACTCTAGCTGAACTGATCAACTTTGTGAGAAGCACAAAATGTATAAAGAAAAATGATGGTGAGTGATGATGAAACTAGGCTTCTCAATTTTATTTTATTGGCCCTTTCATTTGGAATAAAATTAAGGCCATGGATTCCTTAATCCTATATTTTTGTAGGAGTATCATTAACCTTCATAAAAATAATTACAAAATATACTCCATTTTTTTTTTTTGAAAAAGTTACTAATTTTATTTTGATCCTTTCAATTATTGATTTTTTAACTTTGTCCCTTTTCTCTTTTTTTGGGTACGAGAAACTGAGAGAGATTAGAGTTCTTGGAGAGCATCAACAAGATTGAAGAAATCTCCTTCCAAAATAGAGTGTGGATTGAAAAACCTAACTCTGCCCTCCCCTTTCTTTTTGATTTCAGAGGCATTGAGAGAAGAGAAGTAGCTAGGGTTTCATTCAACTTCAATCCTGCCATTCTCATCCTCTTCCTCTGCTGCAAATTTCGTACGCCTCCGCCGCCGCCGCTCCCTGCTTCTTTCCATTCTTACATTAGAAGCATTCAGAGAAGAAAAGGTCCGCTAGGGTTTTCATACAATTTCAATTGCTGCATTTCTCTCTTCCTCTTCCTCTGCTGCACATCTCACAGGCATATTCTCGCCGCCGTAACCTGCGACTGCCGCCGCGCTAGCTGCCGCCGCCGCGCAAGACTGCTGACAGACATTCTCAAGGATGACAGCAATTCTAACTCTGTATGTTCTCTAGTAATCTGTTTCCCTGTCTCCTTATTTTTGCAGCCTTCCCCAATTAAATCTTGGTTAATTTGCTATTATCGTTGTGATTTTATTGGTGTTGTGGTTTGATGCTTGATGCGCTTTCTCTGTTTTTTGGCGTTCGATTAGGAATTCGTGCAATCTTTTCATGGGAACCTGTGCGATGATGATGCCTTGAAAGTCATCAAGTTGGGGATTCCTGGTTGATTTTGTTGAAGCCATTATGGAGGTAGTTCCATCCAATTTGATCACATCTCAGGATAAAGACTGCAATTTTGTAACTTTTAATTTGATTCCATATTCCAGACAGCTTATACCGTCTAAAGTCTTCGATATTTCTTTATGCCTATGCAGATCTTGCATTTTTTTTATATTAAAAGCAAAGTTTTTGAAAGAAGTTAGTTGCTATTTAAAAACATTGCAACTTTTTCATGTGAGGTTGTTAGAAAATACTACGTGATTTCACATAATTTTGTGCCCAACAAACTCAAGGTTACCATGTGAAATTCTTAGTGTTTGTTTGGCTTTTGTTCTTGTTTTCTGTTTCTGCTTTCAGTTTTTAGGACTCTAGGAAGAAGTGGTAAAACATGAAACGAAAATAGAAAACACCATCTTGATAAATAGTGTATAGTTTCTGTTGAGTGAGTGGTGAAAATGTTGCTTGACAAATGGTTTTTATCCCAAACTGAAAAGCTACTTGTTCATCATGCATGATCTTGTTAACTAAAATAAATATTGCTAATTGTGTTCTCTCCGTTCTCCTACTTATAACTACAGGATAAGCCAGCTTTCATATTCTGTGTCGAAGACAGAGCACTCTTTTTTTTGAAGAGCAACTTTTTTATTGTTTTGGTAAACTTATCCAGGATTCAAGAGCCGCGTTAAGTTCTTTAGTATTCTTGATCCAACAAGACCCTGTAATTATGTTTCTGAAATCTCTGATGCTGGATTTCTTGGTCCTCTTTTCAAGGTATTATTTCTGACCTTGTATCTCTCTTTGGTTTTACACCTACGATTGACTAGTTCTTGATCGAAGTTTATTACACATTTTGTAAAATACATTCCAGGTTACCATGGAAGAACATCCAACTGAAGCTTTCACAAACACATCAGCGGATAAGTGTTGGGAAACAATTCTTGACAGACTAAACGCTGAGATCGAGAGGTGTAAGAGTCTAGGTGAACAAGAACTCCCTCCCTTGGAGGTTTTGCAAAGCATTAATGGTCATAAAATGTTCGGATTCCTTAAGCCATCCATTATTCAGGTAACGCTATCTCAAATATTGAAGATCTTTTCAGCCACTGAGGAAGTTATGATCTAACTTCTGAAGTTTTAATCAATTCCGGCAAACAATTTCAGGCCATTGAAGCTCAAGATCCCAGTCATCAATGTGTAGAGTATTGGCATCACAAAGAACTTTCCTCTGAATCTTCAGGCAGTGGAAATGATGCCTCTAAGTGCTCAAATGGTTCAAGCAACTCTCTGGGTGATGTCAAGACCAAACTTTTCGGCTTCAATTTGATAAAGCAGGAGCAAGAAGATAACATAGAAGGACATTTTCGTTCATTTGAAGAGATGAAGTCATTGCTACAAGGATTCCTAAAAAAGGCCAGTCCTGCCGAGTTGAGTGCAATGCTCAAGTTATTTAGCTCTGATTCACATGTTATTCAATGGAGAGCGGCATTCGTAGCGTTGATCGAAGAGATCCAGAAAGGTTGTAGATAAAAGAAGAATAAGATCTCTCTAGTCATTTTTCAATTTATTCAGTAGTTAGGTCCATTCATAACTAAACTGAAGAAAATTCTGGGTAAGGCCAAGATATAAATTTTCTTTTGTTCCTAGTAATAGAGTGAACTTGTTAGTTAGAGGTGGCTAATGCTATTAAACACCCATTGTAGTTGCTAGTGCCTTTGTTCCATTTATACTTTTCTTTTTTATATTTATATTTTTCTTTTTAAGCTAGCTTTTGGTGTCAATTAGGCTTTATTGATTTCATCCTTACTGATCTCCATTTATCTCTAAATTTCTGTATATAAACAGAAAAAGAAATGCTGCTGATATATAAATGATGATTGATATCAATAGAAACAATACATGGAGAACTTTGCTCCTCAAATAATGTGTTTCACTTTCAACCCTTGTGTTGTAATTATTCTATAATTAGTACATATTTGTTTATATTAGGATAGATTTGGTGCAGATTTGTTTTGAATAGCTTTTATTACCTGTTATTTTCTTTCCTTAATTAGGTTGTAAATAATCTTTATATTCTGTATGTAATCACTCTTTAAGTGAAACAATTCAGGAATAATATTTAAAAATCTTCTTTTCAAGTCCTTGGCTACTCTCTTTTAAGTTCATATTTCAGTATTGTTCTCCTACAGGGCCTAGTATACCAAGACATGTTTATAAAGCATAGCATTCACAATTTTTGTCACCTTTACATTGAATAAGATTGAACACTTGGTACACTTGGTGCACCAATCCTCTTTTTAAGTTTCATTGTTTTTAAGATCAAAATATTCTTATGGTATGTCAGAAACGAAAAATTAATAAAAGAAATGTGGCCCGGAGAATTGTTAAGTGAGGTCATTTTCATCTAGAGGCTGGTCTTCCTGTCTGGCAGTGTTACCCTTCAATGCACTCACATCTCCTGTTGGCAGTTTCCTTGCTAGCCTAATCATCTGTAGAATTCAAAACTCACATACTAAGTTTCATACAAAGGCTAGTTCACATCACAAGAATTGTGCCACAAGCTCTTACTTCTTACCACTCAGTATGCTTACATTAGAAATCAATGTAATTAGGGACAGGGTAACAAAATATATAGTGAAAAATAAGTAATATCCCGAATTAATTTCTAAGAAAATTTGTAGCCAAATATTTTGTTCTTCAAATATTTTAATCGGTCTTAACATCAAACTGTTCATTAATATAGAAGAACTAATACGAGGATTTTAAAAATTTTTAGCAACTGTTGTGTCTTTGTTACATAATAATAGGGATCGATTTGTCTAACCTTTTACCAAAATTTGACGTCTAATAAAATAAAAGGTTAAAGCCTGATTTGGTAATTAAAATTTGTTGAGGATTAAAAATCTTTTAGAAACTGATATCGGTATTACACTCTAAAAAATTGATTCTCTGATGTATGAATTTTCTGACTGAATAGTTATTAGAACTTCTTCTAAAACCACCTTGTATGAAATCTGAATATGGTCATACACAGGAAATGTAATATATACAAACTTAGGTTACCGAGTGGTCAAGATTTGAAATGCTGCTCGATTGGGCGATACGTTTGATTTCTTCAATGTCTCCATCTGAGTATGCAGCAAGGAGATTGCTAGCACAGCGATTCTGGTCACTTTTGCAAAAAGCATCAATCCTAGACACACCACACAACCATATTATCCATAGATATTAATAATTGATTAAAGTGACATTCAATCTTTTATAGTAAAGGAAACTAACAAGAGAGGAGGCAGAAACTCACTGAGAGCAGTCATTATAACACATCTCTGCTTGCTTGTAGTCATTAGTATAAAGGTAGATAATAATTGCACTGAGATATGCCTGCATTTATGAGCATCTCTGTTAGAGGAATTTCTCCCTAAAAATAACAAGCAAATTCCATCACAGCAACATACAATATATATACAGTTACAGTTCAAATGCAGAATGCAAAATTAAATCAATCCTAACCTTGCACTGGCTATTGGTAGCATTACACTTGGAAGCTGCTAAGCCGAACTTCAATTGGAGAGGCGCAGCGTCCAAATACCTTTGTGTTACAGAAAACATACCCCGGAAAATGTTGCAAAATCAGCATTCAAGGAAAATTGAATGAAAATTTTGAGATAGCGTTACCTGAATAATGGATGGCTTAAGGAATCTGACCATTATGTGAAATCACGTAGTATTTTCTAACAACCTCACATGAAAAAGTTGCAATGTTTTTAAATAGCAACTAACTTCTTTCAAAAACTTTGCTTTTAATATAAAAAATGCAAGATCTGCATAGGCATAAAGAAATATCGAAGACTTTAGACGGTATAAGCTGTCTGGAATATGGAATCAAATTAAAAGTTACAAAATTGCAGTCTTTATCCTGAGATGTGATCAAGTTGGATGGAACTACCTCCATAATGGCTTCAACAAAATCAACCAGGAATCCCTAACTTGATGACTTTCAAGGCATCATCATCGCACAGGTTCCCATGAAAAGATTGCACGAATTCCTAATCGAACGCCAAAAAACAGAGAAAGCGCATCAAGCATCAAACCACAACACCAATAAAATCACAACGATAATAGCAAATTAACCAAGATTTAATTGGGGAAGGCTGCAAAAATAAGGAGACAGGGAAACAGATTACTAGAGAACATACAGAGTTAGAATTGATGTCATCCTTGAGAATGTCTGTCAGCAGTCTTGCGCGACGGCGGCAGTCGCAGGTTGCGGCGTATTGCGGCGGCGAGAATATGCCAGTGAGATGTGCAGCTGATGAGCGGATAATTTGTATGCTTTTTGGCATTGTTTTTAGTATGTTTTTGGTATGATATAGTTAGTTTTTAGTATATTTTTATTAGTTTTTAGTTAAAATTCACTTTTCTGGACTTTACTATGAGTTTGTGTGTTTTTCTGTGA
>NC_029776.3:92470658-92480193 GCF_000817695.3 Arachis duranensis
TGACAACGGTGAAACCCTTGCTTAAGCTTGCCATGGAAAGGAGTAAGAAGGATTGGATGAAGACAGTAGGAAAGCAGAGAGACGGAAGGGAAGGCATCTTCATGCGCTTATCTGAAGTTCCTACCAATGAATTACATAAGTATCTCTATCTTTACCTTTTTGTTATTTTCGTTCATCACCATTACTATTTGAGTTTGCTTGACTAAGATTTACAAGATGACCATAGCTTGCTTCAATACTAACAATCTCCGTGGGATCGACCCTTACTCGCGTAAGGTTTATTACTTGGACGACCCAGTGCACTTGCTGGTTAGTTGTGCGAAGTTGTGTAATGCCATGGTACTGAACTACCAAGTTTTTGGGGTTCATGACCGGGGATTATGAGAGTTGTGAAAAAGTATTGTTCACAATTTCGCGCACCAGCAGCAGAGGAAGAGGAAGAGAGAAATGCAGGAATTGAAATTGTATGAAAACCCTAGCGGGCCTTTTCTTCTCTGAATGCTTCTAATGTAAGAATGAAAAGAAGCAGGGAGCGGCGGCGGCGGAGGCGTACGAAATTTGCAGCAGAGGAAGAGGATGAGAATGGCAGGGATTGAAGTTGAATGAAACCCTAGCTACTTCTCTTCTCTCAATGCCTCTGAAATCAAAATGAAAGGGGAGGGCAGAGTTAGGTTTTCCAATCCACACTCTATTTCGGAAGGAGATTTCTTCAATCTTGTTGATGCTCTCCAAGAACTCTAATCTCTCTCAGTTTCTCGTACCCAAAAAAGAGAAAGGGAACAAAGTTAAAAAATCAATAATTGAAAGGATCAAAATAAAATTAGTAACTTTTTCAAAAAAAATGAGATATATTTTGTAATTATTTTTATGAAGGTTAATGATACTCCTACAAAAATATAAGAGTAAAAAATCTATGACCAAAAAATTATATAATTATTAAATTTTTTAAAAAATACAATTTAATTAATAAAAGAATAATTTATTAAAGAATATTTTAGACTTTTAGTAAGTAAAATTTAATAATAAAAAATAAAATTTTTATTATTGGGTACTTTTTTAATTAAAAGTATCAAAATAAAATTAGTAACTTTTTAAAAAAAAATGGGATATATTTTATAATTATTTTTATGAAGATTAATGATACTCCTATAAAAATGTAGGAGTAAGGAATTCATGGCCCGGAATTATTCAAATACATAATTCTTATAGGAAGCTCGCTTCGGTGAGGAAAGAATAATTCAGACTTTGAAGGAAGAGGGGGAACAAATGAAGATAACCAGAAAAACAAGGACCGATTCGTAAATAGTGGATTGTAGCAACTAGCAAGTGGCCCTTAGAATGATAGCTTAAAAATAAAAAAGATAGTGACATAGTTGTCGGAATTGAATCAGTAATTAAATTGATCAATTTATTAGTTTATTAATTTACTAGTTCAATTATTGAATCGGTAAAATTGGTTCTATATAAATAAAAATATGAAGAAAATGATAAATAGGTCTTTGATATTTTGATTCGTAAACATTTAAATCTTTGAGAGTTTAAAAATTCATTTAAGTCCCTAATTTTTTCAAAATTTAGACATATCGATCTCTCATGTTTATTAGGTCTGTCAAATCCAATGAAAAAATCAATCGTGATACACACATGGGATAGTTTTTAAAATATGACAAATTAGACCCAAAGATCGATGTGTTCAGATTTTGAAGAGGTCAAAAATTTAAATGTATTTTTAAATTCTCAAAAATTTAAATATCTGTAGACCAAAAAGTCAGGGATCAATTTGTTCTTTTCTTTAAAAATATAAAATAGTTAAAAATTTAAAATTAAAATTTAAAATAAATATATTCACTAACATTTTAATATATTTAAATGTATTTAATACTTATTTTAATAAGGGCAAAATACGTAAATAATTCAAATGGTTGCCAAAATTACGTGAATCTCCCAAATCATAAGAGGCTACGTCAAAGTCCTAATTTGCATTTCTATATAAATCGAATTGATTAAATTCGATTTATGCAAACACGTAGTAAATCGAATCCATAGGATTTGAATTACATGCAAATTCTGATTCGCGTGTAAATCGAAGCTAATGACTTCGAATTATGTTGTCCTTGCTAAATCGAAGCAAATAGAGTCGATTTATACCTACTAGGTAAATCGAATCCATTGAAGTCGACTTATAACGATACGTAGCTTATGGAATCGAAACCATTAGCTTCGATTTACTATGTATCATACTATATGATTAATTCGAAGACACTTAATTTAATTTATAGGATACTAACATATATAAAAATGAGCTTAACGTGAAATTTTCACAATAGTAAGATTCACAATGGCTAATTATGAGAGTTTTTAACTCTTGTGCACTATATAGGGGCCATTATGAAAAAAACACGATCAGGAATTAAGTTTACTGAGAAGGATCCGTTGAGTGTTTTTCTCAAACCTTCGACGGGTTTTACTAAGTTTAAGAATACTATACTCTAGAAACTAGGTTTGCATGACGTGAAACGGGTGGAGAAGTTGTTCTATAGAATCTCGATTTTCATGTTACGCGATGATGTAAAGTATGATTCATTCGTTATTAGCAGTGACAAAGATTTGCAAGTTCTGTTCCATTGTCGTCGTCAGTTTCCCGATGTGAGGACTCCAAAGCTGTTGGCAAAACTTGTGGATGTGGTATCTAGTTCTGGAGGCTTGAATCAGAATCCTCCCTCCTCAGGACATCCAGCCTATTCTAGTTCCATGCCTGTTGGTTCCTCGTCAGTTGTGCCGGTGATTGCACCTGAGGTAGTTTTAGTTGCTTCTCCTTCCTTTGCATTTAATCTGAACCGCAGTGGTGTTCCAGGAGTTGGTGAGGCTGGACCGTTGGGGGAGGTTGCAATTGCGACGCCCGGTTCTTCTGCGTCAGTTGTCCCGATTGTTTCTCCTTCCTTTGCATTTAACCAAACTACGGCAGCACCCAATCTACCGGATGCCACTCAATGACAGCGAAATAGATCAACGTTGTCACAACCCTCCACAACGCCATATGTCGTGGCTCCAATATCTCGGGGTGCACCACCTGAACGATATCTGACAGGCTATATGGCATCCACAAGAACTGTGCATACAAGTACTTATCGTTAGTCACCATAAATAGTAAAAGATGCAAATACGACATTAGATATGAATATATCGAAATCATAAATACTCACATCCCTGGGCTGGAGTAAATCTATCATAAGCCTCCAATGCGTGATACGAGGCCTCTTGTCGCTCAACGTCGGCTGATAACCTGACCATCTAAAAATCACAACATTTAATTAACAATAAAGTAAACTGAAGAATTATTGAAAACATGATGCATAACTAAAGGGGAGAGTACATCAATGCCAATGGCCAATGGAAGACATCAAATCCATCTAGCCGGAAACCAGGGAACCTCCAGAAGATCCACGACTGGAGGAGCTGCAGTGGACTGGCCAACTTGACAACATTTCTGTTCGTCACACGGCACATGCACCTATTCCTATATAGCCATGACAGTGCAGCAGACCCCCAACTATACTGACCCATGTCCTTTAGCCTGGCAACGTACGGTAGCTAATGGATGTGGAGGCGGGTACCTAACTTATCCTCGAACAACTGCGTCGACAGGAGCATCATGATATATGCACATGCATACCTCCTAACGGTCTCATCGTCTGCCCCTTGCGGAAGCTCACTAAACGTCTCCTGAAATCATCTACACTTCACTATGAACTTGTCGATATAGTTCACAGGAGGCAATACACCTAACAGCTCTTTAAACCATACCCATGCTGAGCGGCCACCCTCAATATGTCGCACAAAGTCAGTCAAACATCCGCTGATATACTGGCCATCGATCAGGAGCCCTAACTGGTACGCTACATCCTGGAGCGTGATCGTGCAATCTTCGAACGACATGAAGAAAGTATGCATCTCAGGCCGCCATCTCTCTACGAATGCGCTCACCAATGGCTAGTCCAATAAAAATCAAGTCTCGTTCAGTCTTGCAAGATGGTACAAACCGATTATCTGCAATTACAAAACGATCCTATCATCCAATGGCATACCGTGTTGCCATCTCATGCTGGTGATGCATTGATGGGGCTAGACAACAATAGAAAATTTCTTATCACAATCGTCACAAAATAGTTTTCAAAGCATATAGTCCCACACGTTTTTCGAATGATTCCCGGGTTGCTTTCCAAGATTTTCGAATCTGGGTGGTAGGGTTGGGTATGGGGTTTGTGTGTTTTGTAGTTCGAATGAAATGAGTTCGATTTGTATATATAGCCACATTCGCCATAAATCGAAGCTAATGAATTCGACTTACTAGAGACCGTTGTTGCATGTAAATCGAATTCCATGCATTCGATTTACTATGATATGTAAATCGAAGCTATTTCGTTCGATTTACTAGGACATTCAGCATGCATGTAATTCGAATTTAATCAAATCGATTTATATAGAAATACAAATTAGGATTTTGACGTAGTCTTTTATGATTTGGAGAATCCACGTAATTTTGGCAACCATTTGACTAAATCAAACTTAATCAAATCGATTTATATAGAAATGTAAATTAAAATTTTAACGTAGTTTTTTATGATTTAGAAAATCCACGTAATTTTGGCAACCATTTGAATTATTAACGTGAATTGCCCTTTTAATAATTTTATAAATTCTAAAGAATATTAAATTAAAAAAAGTGAACATAAAACTAAAATTAAATTAAATAAATATAAAATAATTCAATTGTATATATATAATATATATATAATAATTAGCACATTACATAAAATAGTAATAAAGCAACTAGCCTAGTGGCATATGGTATATCGGTATGTAGGTGGAGCCGTGGAGGACATGAATTTGAATCTATACTTGCACTTTTGAATAATTTTTCAATATTCAAATGCTAGGGAAGTTACAAAAGGCGCTGGAGCATCGAAGACCTGCAGAATACTAAGAGCAACGTAGGGCCGTTCGATTCACAGTTTGTAACGAACCGGTCAATTTTAGCTGGTTTTTAAGAACCAATCAGTTCTCAACAATTTGATTGCTCAAACGGTCCAAATTTTTAACCAAAGCTAACCAAATTATTAATTTATTGGTTTTTCAATCGAACCGACTAATCCGGCTCAGTTCTTACCACTATAGATAGTGACCGAAGAACAACTTTGTTGGTACTTACTAATTATATGAATATGATGAAAATAACTTAAAGCGGATGAGTAAAAAAAATATAAAATAAAACCAAATTAAATAAATTCTTTTTACACAAAAAAAATTGAGTTAAATAAAAATTTAATAATAATTTTTAAACTTAATGAAATTTCAGCGACAACATAATTTTTTTCTTTCATTTATTAGGTGCTAGAATAAAATTCTTTCTTAAAAAAGTATATAATTATCAAGTAAAATAACTAAATATGCATAAACCTTTTTAATAATGATTTTAGTTTATTCGTTACTAGTTTAAATTGGATAGGCACAATGAAGAATATTTAATGAATATATCTTATAGTAATTCATTTGTTAATTGTTCTTTTTATTATCATGTACAGTATGTATACTTCCTACTATGTATTATACAGATGATTATTATTACATTCTTAAAAGAAAAAGAAAATAATGTTTATTTAATTTAATAGTATTAGTGATAATAAGTTTGAGTAATATTAGATCTTTACTTAATAAATTATTAATTTAAGTATAAAATAAAAAGAACGGTAATTTAGGATAATTAAGCAAAAATTTATTAATTGAGGTGTGACAATAGTCCTTCTCTCCATATAATAATAGATAAATATTCAAATAAAAACTACACTTATAAGTATAAAAAATACACTTATAAAAGAGGTAATTTACCATTCTTATTTTAAATATGTTTCACAACAATTAATTGGCTTCATTATTAACTATTTAAAAATGATGATATGATTGAGTAATGCATAGTTGAAAAAATCAAAAAATATTATCAGCAATATATTAATTATCTTTGATGAACTAATAATAAAAAAAAAATATTGAAAGAGTTTAATACCTTACTTAATTAGGTCTAGTGAAGATGAATGTTAGTCTACTAAAATATCCTAGTGTAGTTGTGGATTAAATCTCTATGTCGTAAGGTCTAAATAATAGGTTGGTTTATTATCGTGGTCAGTGACTTTTTTTATAAGATTAAAATAATGTATATTTTAATCTATTTGACCAAAATATATTTTAATAATATATATATATATAATACTAATTTATTTAGGTATTAAAGTTTTATTTTCGAAAGAAAAAGGAAGAAAAAAGTATGAAATTTACGTACATTTTGTAAATAATTTTTGTTGAATTAGATTAAATTGGTTGAACTTAGTTATCGTTTCGAGATATTACTCGAAATCGAATGGTGTTTTGGATTTGAATGTGAAGTGTAAATGCTTAGGTTGAAGATTTTGATTTATTCGCTAAAATTGTAGTAAAAGTACCTTTAAGAGACGGTAACACTTAAGTTAACAAGAGTTTAATAGATTTAATGTCTGAATTTTAAAATATTTATAGAGTAAAAAAAATAACTTAATTATCCTTTGAAAATAATTTCAAATGATCATGGATGATTATTCGCTTACTCCATGTCTGAGGTGATTAATCAAAGTAGTAGAGAAAAATCTAACCTGCTTTTCAAATTAAGTCGAATATCAAGTGTGGTGACCCGTATTTTGGTCGAAATCCAATCCATGTAGACGAGGTCATACGGACTGCACTTGTTGCTATCGGACCGAGTTGTAGGTAGCAACCCAAATTGAGAATTGATTATCACTGAGTAATTTAGTGGGTTGAACTTGTATCCTTATATTCAACTGTGAATAGTTACCAAAAATTCTTGATCATATAATATGACCGTATATTTAAAAAAAAAAATTCTATTTTTTTCCTTATATTCTTAAGAATCTTGGATTTCACAGATAAAGTTATTAACATTTTATATTTTTACTCTCTTTAACTTAGATCAAATTGTTATTAAAATGCATCCTTTGATTTGTAAAATATTTATCAACAATGTAAAGTTAAGTATAGGTTGGTTAAAAAATAATTTTGATAAAATGTAAACTTTATATAATCATTCTTAGACTTAGTTTGGTAAAATTTTTAATTTTTAAAAATAACTTATAAAAGTTAACTTTGAAAAAATAGCTTTTTAAAAATTGTAACATCTATATTTAGTAAATTAAATTAAAAATAGCTTTTAATAACTACAACCAATAACAAATGTGTTTAGTAAAATAGTTTTTAAAATTTAAAATATTATAATAAATATTAGTGTAAAAATTAAATTTAGATATTAATTAATGAATGAGGTTATATTAGATTTTTAAATTTTGATAATTATAAATCATCTTTAAAAAATTCATTTATGTGCTTTAAAATTACTTTTATTTTTTAAATGTTACAAACACAAATATATGATATTTTTTATTTATCAAACACAAAATAAAAAACTGTGTAAACACTTTTTTAAAAGAATTTATCAAACTAAATCTTATTTTATTCTCGAAGATGTCCTAGAAGCTATTAGTCTACCATATTTGCAAGACGACGAGTAAACTTGCACAATCAAATCAAATTTAGTATTTGAAAATATCTTCTCTATTTGAGAATATCTTCTTCAAAAAGAATAAAATTTTTCGTAGATTAAATGGCATTGCTACCAGCTTTAATTTAAATAGTAGCCTTTTTTTTAGAAGACTTGCAAGCAAGTTTATGGAGAGAAAATGAGTAGATTCTCTCTCAAAAAGAGTTGTTATGATTTCAAAAAATGAGATGCAATCGGATAGAATTTGAAAACCGTAATACTAAGTATTTTCATGGCACGACTATGGCTAGAAGGAGCAGAAATAAAATTAATTCCCTTATGAACGATAATGAAAATTAGGTGTCAAACAACTTCACTTTTGAAGTTATGGCTACTACTTTTTATGTGAATCTTTATTAGGATAACACTCCGAAAAGTCTCTTTATTTTAAATCATGTTTTTTTTCTAGAATAATTATGAAATCAATCTCCTTGGCAGCAATATTACTAATCAAGAGATTAAGGAGTCCATCTTTCAAATGCAGCCTGAAAGTACCGAATAAGGATGACATTCAGACCATCTTCTACCAACATCAATGGAAAGTGGTGGGAATTGATTTATATTGGTTGGTGTAGAATATCTTCTCTAATTTTCACAAGATCGAGGAGATTAATGAAACTCTTATTACCCTTATTTTCAATGTGGAACCAGTTACTAACATGAAACAAATCTGTCTAATTAGTCTGTGTAATGTTTCATACAAAGTTATTACAAAGATTCTTGCCAACAGATTGAGAAAAGTGATGAAAAAATTTGTCCATCTCAATTAGTGTAGTTTTGTCCTGAGAAGACATAGCTCAGATAATATTGTCATTACTCAAGAAGGGTTAATTTCATGAGACTCAAAAAGGGTTCTAAGGTTGAAAGGCAATAAAGATTGATTTAGAAAAGAGAAAAGCTTAGTATACAAGCGATTAGGGCTTGTAACTATTACAAGTTCATTAACGCCTAATCCGCTAAAACACGCTGCAACTCCTACGTCACTTACACGCGCCATACAAAGATCCCGCGTTTGTATAACTACCAAATTTAAAAGATTTGTTTCCTTCTTTGTTTTCTTTCTTTTCAAATTTCATCGTTCTTCTTCTCGCGCGTCTTCCCCTGGTTTTTCGATCGTTCTTTTCCTCTCCTTTCTCATTGGTTTGTTCTTCGTCATTGACGTTAGTTTTTCTCTCTGTAACTCCAGCTTCGTTTTGACATGGTGTATTTATAGTTTTTGACATAGTGTATTCTGCAACCTCTCTGTTGTTGATGACCAGTTTGTTCCGAAGGTTGGAATGACCTTTACCACCCTTGAAGATGCTCGAAAATTTTACAGAAACTATACCAAGGTTGCAGGTTTTTCTACAAGAGTTCGGAGCACAAATAGAAAGGAAAATGAGATTAAGAATCAATTGATTACATGTAGCAGAGAGGGAAAATGAAACTCTCATAGCAAAGACTCATTTGATAGGAATTGGAATGATTTTCTGCTAAACTTTGGTCTTGTGGACAACAAGTGGCTTTCATGTAGTGTTGGGTTAAAATCTGCAGCAGGGGTGTAAATTTAATTTGTTATCGGGTGTATTTATAGTCTGTGTTTGGGTGTATTATGCAGATCTCTATGCAGACCGTCATATTTGGGTTCCAATCTATCTGGATCACCACTTCATATTATAGTGCCTGTAAATCAGACATTTTGAATACACCAGAGAGAGTTTAATTAATTTTGGTCTTGTGGACAACAAGTGGCTTTCAGGTAGTGTTGGGTTAAAATCTGCAGCAGGGGTGTAAATTTAATTTTTTATCGGGTGTATTTATAGTCTGTGTTTGGGTGTATTATGCAGATCTCTATGCAGACCGTCATATATGGGTTCAATCTATCTGATCACCACTTCATATTATAGTACCTGTAAA
>NC_029776.3:92481121-92484462 GCF_000817695.3 Arachis duranensis
GTATTTATAGTCTGTGTTTGGGTGTATTATGCAGATCTCTATGCAGACCGTCATATATGGGTTCCAATCTATCTGGATCACCACTTCATATTATAGTGCCTGTAGATCAGACATTTTGAATACACCAGAGAGAGTTTAATTAATTTTGGTCTTGTGGACAACAAGTGGCTTTCAGGTAGTGTTGGGTTAAAATCTGCAGCAGGGGTGTAAATTTAATTTGTTATCGGGTGTATTTATAATCTGTGTTTGGGTGTATTATGCAGATGTCTATGCAGACCGTCATATATGGGTTCCAATCTATCTGGATCACCACTTCATATTATAGTACCTGTAAATCAGACATTTTGAATACACCAGAGAGAGTTTAATTAATTTTGGTCTTGTGGACAACAAGTGGCTTTCAGGTAGTGTTGGGTTAAAATCTGCAGCAGGGGTGTAAATTTAATTTGTTATCGGGTGTATTTATAGTCTGTATTTGGGTGTATTATGCAGATCTCTATGCAGACCGTCATATATGGGTTCCAATCTATCTGGATCACCACTTCATATTCGTTGAAGTACATCTTATGCATAATTCAGAACTCTTTCTCTTTCTCCTCCTCATCTTCTGCTGCTTCTTCTTCTTCAAAAACGATTTTACCATGAAAAATCGAAAAAAAAAAGAGAAAACATAGAGAAAAGACGTAAATGAAGAAGAAGAAGAAAAAGAGGAAAACGAGGAAGAAGAACGTGCAGAAACGAAAGAAAAGGAGAAGAAGAAGAGTAAGAGGAAGAAGAACGTGCAGCAAGAAGAATAAGAAAAATTTCAGAAACCATGAAAATCGAAAAAAAAAACGAAGAAGAGGAAGAGGAAGAGGAAGAGGAAGAGGAAGAGGAAGAAGAAGACGAAGAAGAGAAGAAGAAGAAGAAGAAGACGAAGAGAACCGTTTGAGTGGGGCGCGTGTAGTTACGCTCCATTCAAAATGAGTTAATGCGCGTGTTAATGAAGTTTGGGCTGATAACTTGTAAAACTTGTACGGCCTTTTTACTTGTATGTGTAGCAGGCCCTTTTAGAAAAAACTTATGATAGACTCAAATAAAATTTTATCAAGGATACTCTTTAAGATATTGGTCTCCCTTAGAACTTCATTGAGCTGGTTGTTTGTTGTATTTCTACTCCCAAGATGCAGATTCTTTGGAATGGGAAAGTTTTAAAAGAATTCTCTCCCACTAGAGGGATCTGTCAAGTAGACCCCATCTCGTCCTATATCTTTGTCCTATGCATGGAAAGAATTTTTCAGCTTATTACTTCTGCAGTAAATCTGGGGTTTTGGAAGTCTATTTATCTTAAGAAGGATGACCCAAAGCTATCCCATCTATGTTTTACGGACAATTTCATTTTTTTTGCTGAAACTAGCATGAAACAGGTTGAGGTTATTAACAAAGTCTTGAATGCTTTTTGCTCTAGCTTGGGATAGAAAGTCAACAATGAAAAAATTCGTATCTTCGTCTCCGCTAACGTGGGTAATAATGTCAGAGGTAAAATTAGCAACTCCCTTCAATTTTCAAGAACTGATGACCTTGGTAAATATTATACAATGCAAACTACTATTTTACCAGTTACTACTTGTGACATAATTGATCATAAATGTAGGTTTTTTCTTTGGGGTGAAATTGATCAATCAAAGAAGGTTCACCTTGTTAGTTGGAAGAAGATAAATAGTCCCAAAGAATCAGAAGGTCTTGGTATTAGACATGGAAAGGATCTCATGCGTTCGTGATGAAGATGGGATGGAGCCTAGTAAAAAAGAAGAACTCCTTATAGGCCAGAGTGTCAAGATCTAAATATAACTGTGGAGAAGATCTGTTCCAAGGATTTTTAGGAAAAATAAGACTTTCAACCTGTGGAAAGAAATTCTATTTGGCGTATTAGGAAGGAACAACGAACAAGCATCAATTTTTAAAAATATAATTGGGTGCCAGAATTTGAAAATTTTGAGCATCATGCAACTCAGATAATCAGTCCTTTAAATGCTTGTTGTAATTTGACAAATTTTCTTACTGTTTCAGGGTCCTGAGACTTGACGAAGCTCAACGAATGGCTCCTGGATTCAGTAGTCAAGAGGATTAGTGCCATGGCGCCTCCATCACCATGGAAAGGAATGAATAGCATTGGTTGGTCTAGTATATCAGATGGTTCTTTCTCCCTCAAATTAGCATACAAATCAATTATTGATGATGCAACATTCTCGAATGAGCTCTTTAAATTGGTTTGAAGATAGAGAGGAACTGAAAGAATTAAATCCTTCCTCTGATTAGCAGTCCACAACATGCTTCTAACGAATGTAGAACAAAGAAGAAGACATATGTCAAATTCTGTCCAATACTCGGTTTGCAATGTAGTAGATGAAGATATTCTCCACATGCTTAGAAATTATCTGTTTACCAAAGCGGTTTGGAACTTCTTCAAGGCTCACAACATAGTTATAGATTTCTTCAACCTAACTATTAAAGATTCACTCTTTGCCAATTTATCTAATGTAATTGATTGGTCATGTATCTTTGGAGTAGCAAGCTCATCTCTCTGGTTCTTTCATAATAAACATATTTTTAAATGTAAGAGAATGTACCCAAAAATAACTTTTGAAATTATTAAATTTTATGGAAGTATCATGAGAAAAAGCTCCCAACTAAAGAGGAATCATACTGTAGCTAAAGCATGATAAAATGGTATTCTCTGTAAAAAATTACATAAAGTTGAACGTGAATAGATCCTTTTTCAATTGAGAAAACAATGCAACTTGTGGAGAAGTATTTTACAACCATCTTAGCAAATTTATTGTTGGCTACTTTTGCAATTTAAGTAGCTAATCCATCACACAAACTGAACTCTCGGACATTGTGAAGGATATGCAAATTACAGTAGCAAATGAATTCTTTTATGTTTTCATCGGGACTGATTCGGCCACAGCTATTAATTTTATAAGAGAATGTTCTATTAATTCTCATCCTTACAAATCTCTCCTTGAAGATATAAACTTGTTAAGTAGTCGCATTCATAAATTTGAATAGAAGCATACCCTAAGAGAAGCGAATACCGTAGCTGATACTCTTGTCAAGAAAGGACAATACCTTTCTCTTGGTCTTCATCTCTTTAATGTTCCGCCTCCTGACATTAAAAATTCTCTTCTGTTAGATAATTATAATTTTTTAAGAACGAGAGACTCTTGCTAGGTTTTTATTTTTTTTATTTTTTTGGTCTTTGACTCTTTTATCTACTAAAAGAATTAAATTTAGTATTTATTAAGTTTATTATTAGAATAAATATTTAAATTAATTTTTTTAAAATTTTAGATTAAGTA
>NC_029776.3:92484562-92509695 GCF_000817695.3 Arachis duranensis
TTTTAATGTTTACTCTTTTCGGAATAAAATTCTTGATATGCTAATAATAAATATTTAACACCATGGTATATTCTGTTTTCCATTCTTTCTCATTTTATAGTAAAAGTTCACTAATGATGAGAATTTGCTGAGTGGTCCTAAACAACTTTAATTCGTTAAATGCTACTGCTTTATTATTTTACGTGTTAAGAACAAATAGGTTAATATTAGATATGCTACGTGTATATTAAAATTAATTATTAAAATTATTAAAATATATATTAAAATATAAATATATATTTTTTTCGGTAGTATATGCATTATTCTTTATTAGTCCTACATTATGGCTACATACCAACAATATAATAGTTCTACTATCATCATTCATAGATACAGTAGTACACACAAAGATTCGTATACATAGAGGCCGGATACGCGTCTCTGACAGCTCACCTACAGCTGTGAGGAGAACGCCTCAAAGAAAGTGGGCCTGTCTTTGCAGGGTCCACCTCCGACACAGTATATAAGGGGAAGGTTTTACCCTTCCCTCAAGGTACGTCACACATCACTCTACCCCCTTTTCGCCTGCATATTTACTGACTAGAGCGTCGGAGTGTCTTTGCAGGTGACACCCTCCTTTTCACACGAAGTGCTCGGGACCCCGCCTACACCTGACCGGCAGCCCGCGACCAGACGAGACCCCATCCCCAACCAGGAAACCAACTCGAACTGTCCGGTACCTGACCTACCGAACGTTGGCGCCGTTTGTGGTGACTCGTCCATGGACTTTGTACTGGTCCAAGGTGGAACAGGCCGCGAGGCCGAGCCCGTAGGGACCCTGCCGCGACTGCTTCCCAGCAGCGCACAAGATCCCCCCAAGACACACAACACAATCTCACGAGAGACGCCCCTTCGGGGGAACTGGCGACAACCACGCCAGAATAATGCAAGAACTACGCCACAGAATGCAAGACTTGGAACGCCGGCTAGCAGATAGGGAACACGATCAGCACACCCCAGAACAAAGTCACTCCCGCTCTCACTCTAGGAGCCACTCCAGGCGCACGCCCAGCCCCCAGGCTGAGTCCGAAAGCGCTGGGGAGAGAGGACGCGCAAGAAGACGCCATGACCCCGTCATCTATGCCAGACATGGGCGTACAACGGATCGCGGGCACGAAGACGCTCGTCAGGAAGACAACGAAGGAAGAACGGCGAGAACCCGGGGACCCGTGATAATGGGAGCAACCCCGTTTTATCGTTCCATACTCGAGGTCCGGCTGCCAAAACACTTTGACAAGCCAACGGACATGAGGTACGACAGAACGCAAGACCCGCTGGAACACCTCACGGCCTTCGAGGCTAGGATGAACCTAGAAGGAGTGGGAGACGAGGTAAGGTGCCGTGCTTTCCCAGTCACTTTGGCGGGACCTGCAATATGGTGGTTCAATAACCTCCCGCAAGGCTCAGTGACCGGTTTTGCAGACATCAGCCCTGCCTTCTTAGCCCAATTGACGACCAGAATCGCAAAAGCAAAGCACCCAATCAACCTATTGGGGGTGACTCAAAGACCCGGTGAGACGACCAGGAAATACCTAGATCGGTTCAACGATGAATGCTTGGAGATTGACGCGCTGACGGACTCGGTAGCAAGTTTGTGCTTGACGAATCGACTCCTGAACGAGGACTTCAGAAAACATCTTACTACGAAACCAGTCTGGACAATGCAGGAGATCCAGTGTGTAGCGAGGGAGTACATTAATGATGAAGAAGTCAGATGGGTCGTGACTGCTAACAAACGGCAGCCCTCTCACAACCAAACCCGGCACCACGAGAGCGGAGAAAGACCAAGGGAACACGCCAGGAAGTTCACTAATTACACTCCCCTCACGGCACCGATCATGGAAGTTTACCAAAAGATAGCCGAGAAGGGAATACTGTCGAAACCCCGACCTCTGAAGGATCGAACAGGGAGAAACAAAAGCCTTTATTGCGAATATCACAAGGGATACAGGCACAAAACCCAAGACTGTTTCGACCTAAAGGATGCACTAGTGCAAGCAATCAGGGACGGGAAGCTTGCCGAATTCTCCCAAATCATTAGAGAGCCGAGGAGACGGAATCGTGACCACGAGGGCGAGGACAGGTCCCGGGCGATAAGGCGATGCCAAGAACCGGAGCGAGACGACCACAGTCTCATGATGGTAAACGTAGTAACGGTGAGGAATTCGGCCCCGAGGTCGAGATCGGTACAGAAGAAAGACGCCAATGTCCTGGTAGTCTCCTCTTCATTTGCGAGAAGTTCCCAGAGGCTCCCATCCATCTCCTTTGGTCCAGAAGACCAATGGTTTGACGAGGTCCTGGAAAGCCCCCCCATGGTCATCATGGCCAGGGTCGGAACCGGTCTCGTCAAACAGATCCTCATGGATACAGGGGCACACTCAAACATCATATTCCGCAACGTATTTGATGCCTTGGGACTGCGTGACGCCAACCTAGCGACCCACCAGCACGGTGTGGTAGGGTTGGGCGACCACTTCATCAAGCCCGATGGGATTATTTTCCTCCCGACCTCCATGGGACAGGGACAGAGGCGAAGGACAGTAATGGCCAATTTCGTAGTTTTGCGGGATTCCACAGCCTACAACATCATCCTGGGGAGGAAAACCATCAACGACCTTGGAGCAGCGATCAGTACAAAGCTGCTCGTAATGAAGTTTGTTACTGATGACGGATCCATGGGATCCATTAGAGGAGACTTGGAAACGGCAGTCGCCTGCGACCACGCCAGCCTCTCCTTGAGGAAAAAATCTAAAGAAGCATCAGGGGTGTTCCTTGCCGACCTGGATGCCAGAATAGACGACAAGCCCAGGCCCGAGCCAGAGGGGGACCTGGAAAAATTCAGAGTTGGGGACACGGAAGAGAAATTCACATTCATAAACAGAAATCTCCCCCATGAATTGAAAGAACCTTTGATGGAGATGATTAGAGCCAATGCCGATTTGTTTGCTTGGACGCCATCCGACATGCCGGGGATAGACCCCCAACTCATGTCACACAGCCTGGCCGTCAAGCCGGAAGCCCAACCAGTGGCCCAAAGGAGAAGGAAGATATCACAGGAAAGGGCAGAGGAGCTGGCCAGGCAGACGGCCGGACTCCTCGAGGCAGGGTTCATCCGTGAACTAGACTGCTCCACTTGGCTATCAAATGTGGTTTTGGTAAAAAAAGCACAATGGGAGGTGGAGAATGTGTGTGGATTACTCCGACCTCAACAAAGCGTGCCCCAAGGACTGCTATCCCCTTCCCAACATTGATGCACTCGTCGAGGCGGCGGCGGGATACCGGTATCTGAGCTTCATGGACGCTTACTCCGGGTACAATCAGATACTGATGCACCGGCCCGACGAGGATAAAACGGCGTTCATAACGCCAGGGGGATCTATTGTTACAAAGTGATGCCATTTGGCCTGAAAAATGCTGGCGCCACGTACCAGAGGCTGATGAACAAGATATTCAGCGAGCTCACAGGCAAGACAGTGGAAGTCTACGTGGATGACATCCTCGCGAAAACCACACGGCCTGACGATCTCCTAAGCGACCTGGGGGGCGTGTTCACGTCCCTCTGACAACATGGCATGAGGCTCAACCCGCTCAAATGCGCCTTTGCCATGGAGGCCGGGAAGTTCCTAGGGTTCATGATAACCCAAAGAGGGGTAGAAGCCAACCCTGAGAAATGCCAAGCGATTCTCCAGATGAAGAGCCCGGGTTGTATCAAAGACGTCCAGCAATTGGCAGGAAGGCTGACTGCGTTATCCCATTTCCTCGGCGCATCGGCAGCAAAAGCCCTGCCCGTCTTCAATCTGATGAAAAAGGGGATGGCGTTTGAATGGACTCCTGCATGCGAGGAAGCATTCAACCACTTCAAAGAAATCCTAGCAACACCTCCGGTGCTTGGAAAGCCTAAGGCCGGAGAACCACTCTACCTCTACCTAGCCGTAACGGAGGAAGCACTTGCAGTAGTGCTGGTACGAGAAGAAGGGAAGGCTCAACAACCAATCTACTTTGTAAGCAGGGCACTACAAGGAGCAGAGCTGAGGTATAGCAAATTGGAGAAACTGGCGCTGGCACTCCTAACCTCCTCCCGGAGGCTGAGGCAATACTTCCAGGGCCACCGTGTCATCGTGAGAATGGACCAAGCAATTCGCCAAGTACTCCAAAAGCCTGATTTGGCAGGAAGGATGATGACTTGGGCCATCGAGCTCTCCCAATATGACTTGCAGTACGAGCCCCGACATGCAGTCAAGGCACAAGCGATGGCAGATTTCCTAGTAGAGGTAACAGGTGATCCCCCCGAGGAAACAAGCACACGGTGGAGGCTCCATGTAGACGGGGCCTCCAACCAAACGTCCGGGGGTGCCGGGGTCATTTTAGAGAGCCCGGCTGGGGTCATATACGAGCAATCGACCAAGTTCAAATTCCCCGTATTGAACAACCAAGCGGAATACGAAGCCCTCTTGGGTGGACTAATCCTAGCCCGGGAAGTCGAGGCTACAAGGCTGGAAGTGTGCAGCGACTCACAGGTCATCACCTCACAAGTGAACGGAAGCTATCAAGCCAGAGACCCGCTGCTGCAAAGGTATTTGGAAAAGGTCAGAGAATTGACCAGGCAGTTCCAGGAGGTCACGGTCCAACACGTTCCAAGGGAGAGGAACACACGGGCAGACCTCCTATCTAAACTAGCAAGCACAAAGCCGGGAGTGGGCAACCGGTCTCTTATCCAAGGCATGGTAAAGGAGCCAACGGTTGCCCTCCATTTGGAAAAATCAAGCCCCTCCTAACTGGACCCCATCACAAACTTCCTGGAACATGGCAAAGTACCTGACGATGAGAGGGCAGCCAAAATGTTGAGGAGGGAGACAGCCAAATATGCAATCATACAGGGACAACTGTTCAGGAAGGGACTCAGCCAACCCCTATTGAAGTGCTTGCATCCCGATCAGACGGACTACGTACTTAGAGAAATCCATGAGGGATGCTGCGGCCACCACATCAGGGGCAAAGCCCTAGCAAGGAAGCTCATCCGAGTTGGGTATTACTGGCCATCAATGATGAAAGACTCCAGTGAATTTGTGAGAAAATGTGTCAAGTGTCAAGAGAACGCCAACTTTCACAGAGCGCCGACTTCCGAGCTGAGTCTACTGACGTCCTCCAGACCTTTCGCACAATGGGGGATCGACCTACTGGGACCCTTTCCAGTTGGCTCCGGTCAAGTCAAATACCTCATAGTTGCCGTTGACAACTACACAAAATGGATAGAGGCGGAACCACTGGCCAGTATATCGTCAGCCAACTGTAGGAAGTTCATGTGGAGGTAGGTGATAACACGGTTCGGCATCCCGGAAGTCGTCATCTCGGACAACGGAACCCAATTCGCCGACAAGAAATTCACAGAATTCCTCACCGGCCTGGGCATAAAACAGAAGTTCTCCTCGGTAGAGCACCCCCAGACGAATGGGCAGGTAGAGTCCGCAAACAAAGTCATCCTACTAGGCCTCAAGAAACGGCTAGACATTAAAAAGGGGGCATAGGCCGACAAACTTGCCTCCGTTCTATGGTCCTACCGCACAACCGAGCAAAGCTCCACAGGCGAAACCCCTTTTCGCCTGACATACAGAATCGATGCAATGATACCAGTGGAGATTGGCGAGCCGAGCCTGTGGTTACTTCTGAAAGGAGTAAAAGAGGTAGTTGAGAAGGACCTAGTGGATGAGGTCAGGGAAAGTGCTCACTTGTCGGAAGCGGCACTGAAACAAAGAATGGCGTTGCGCTACAACACCAAAGTACTTAGAAGGGAATTTGAAGAGGATGACCTCGTCTTGCGACGCAACGACATTGGACTACCGACACCAGGAGAAGGAAAGCTGACAACAAACTGGGAAGGCCCCTACAGAATCAAAGAAGTGCTTGGCAAAGGCGCCTACAAGCTAGAAAGGCTCGACGGTAAAGAAATCTCGAGAACATGGAATGCAGGTAACCTGAGGAGGTTCTATTCATAGCTTGGGCACACCGGCCAAGCGACCTGACGAGCTAGATAGATGTTTACTTTTGTCATGATAATTTCCAATGATTTGCTTTTATCAAATGCCTACCGTGTTCATGAATTTGTTTAGCTAACGACTAATGTTTACTTGTGTGAATTCTCCCATCTACTATCTCCCGATACGTACCGCACACCATCACGTTCTTAAACGGCAACCCGGGACTGATCACCCCGGGAGCCAATTGAACCATAGCCATAACAAACGGCCGTGATAATAAGACCATAACGGTTTCAATCGAGTTACCAACATGAACGGCAAAACGGACACAAACAATAAGTCCACCCCGGAAAGACGGTAACAAAAAACAAAAATGCTACCAAGATAAAGGCAATAACAATAAGCCGACCAGGCGACCACTAAAGTATAAAAGTTAATAGTTGCAACAAAGTATTCAACAAATCCACACAGAAGCACAAAGTTACAAGAGTTCACTTTTGGGGCATATCAACAATCTTGCCGTCCTGAATTGTTTTGAAGACACTAATAGCCGACGTGTCGAAGTTCGGAACCACGATTTTCACCTGAGCCTTAAGAGCCTCCTCAGTCATGAAGATCGCGTTCTTTCCTAGCTCCTTAGTCGCCTTGTGCTTCTTCTTAAGCTCTTCAACTTTGGCCTGGGCAGCCTTGGCTGATGAAACGGCCTAGTTGCGCTCCTTCTCCATAGCGACCACCCGACCTTGCGCGGTGCTAAGCTGGCTCTCCAGAGTCATCTCCCGTTCAGTTAAACGGGAGACGATGGCATCGGAGACCTTCAGTTTTTCCTCAAAAGACGCGGCCTTCTCCTCGGCACCCTTGCGCCCCTTCTCCGCCGCGGACAGTTGTTCTTGAAGCTTCTCAACGTGGACCTTGAACTCGTTATTGGCTTTGGCGGCAGTATCAAGCTTCCTTCGCAACGCCTGCATGCCCAACAACTCGAACTCGACCTTCCGGGCTATCACCGCTCCGCGAAGAAGAGTGCGATACATCCACCTCGCTTGGCTCGCAAGCTCGGTACTGAGAAAGTGGTCCTCCATACCAGGGATCAGCTGACTATCAATGAAGGCGCCGACATCGAAGTTCCTCTCCATGACGGTGAGAGTCCCTTCTGGGCTGGAGGAGGCCCTTTGCCTCTTGGGAGTACGAACAAGCTGGAAATCATCATGCTCCCGCTGGGTGGAGGACGACTGCCCGACACCGGCCGTCTCCTTAGGAATAGGAGAAGCCTGCATCCCGGCCGAATTCTTGTCGGACATTGCAGTGTCTTAAGGAGAGGGCACAGCCTGATCCTTCTTCTCCTCGGTAGGACCTTCCGACTTCCTGTCGACCTTCTCGTCCGCTTTCTCCTCGTCGCTATCCTCCAAAAAGGTTTGACCAAACCCTCAAGCCCTGTCATCGAAGCAGACATCTCCATTGCAACAAAGAAACAAATGTGTCAGTCGTAAAGTCGGTAAAAGCAAATTAAATGATAACCAACACAAAAGCACAAGGACAAAACAGCTCACAAATATAACTCTGGGCGACCTCCCGGTCACCCATAAGAAGGTGGGGGTTCGCGTAATTTTTTCCGAAAACTGCGAACAGCACGTCGGCAATCCTCTTATTTTCAGGGGACATCCCCTTGTAGGTCACCTTGATGAAAGTGTTAGACCCCGCCCCGAAGCTCCAATAAGTCGGGATGAGGCGTTCTCCCTCTAGCGACAACCAAAAAGGATGACAACCTTTGACGAGATGAACCTTGAAATATTTGTCCTTGAACCCATGATAGGAGTCCTCGAACAAGCCAAATATCCTCTGACCTTGGGCAGATCGGAAAGACAGGAACCCTTTCCTCGCTTTCCCCTCCTTGGAACACCGGCAGCTCGAGATATTCATAAACCATCTCGAAACAACGGATAGAAGCCCAGCTGTTCGGATGGAGCTGTGACGGCGACACGGATATCCGATTAAGATGCGACATCTGGAAGTCGGAAAACGGTATGCGAATGCCCACCTGGATGAACATGGCTTTGTAAAACTAAATCCAGTTGGCAACCCGGGGGGAGTGAAGATTGATCTCATACAGCCGCTCATGGGGGTCAGGAACGAAGACGTCATAGTTGGCCTCCTCGTCTGTCCCGCCACAGAGATACTTGGCTTGATGGAATTCCATCAACTCATCCAGCTCCATTTGATTTGGCGAGTCCTTCATATCGGAGGTCACCCAGGCGTAGGGGTCGTAGTTCGCAGCGGAAGGAGAAGCCCGGGAAACGAAGTGAGGCATACCTACAGTGGGGGTACCACTCCGTGAAGGTTGTGGTAGGCTTAGAGAAAGGGGGTTGAATCTATTCCTTCCTTTTAGGTTGCAGTTATTACCCTTTTAAAACAAATTTGCAATTCTGATTCTGTTTGAACTCAGTAGCAGAAATTTATGAGACAATTTATTTTTGTCTCATGAATATCAGAAAACAGAACACAATAGAGAAGAGAAAAGCTAACACTAGCATGTATTCTGGTTCAGTTGCCTTGTGCTATGCAACCTACATCCAGTCTCCTCCACAACTATGGAAGAATTTCACTATAGTTAACAGTATTACATACACCAATAACATAGGATTGACCCAATCCTTTCACACTCAAGTTCTAACCTAACTTGACATTGCCTATGCTAATACCTAACTATACCTTTTAGTGCTAACCCAACTAAGAAAGGGATACCTTACAGGTACAAGATACAAGACACTTAACCAACATAAAGAAATCAAAAATTAACTCTAGGCTTTTCTATCAAGTATTTCACTCAGCCTTTTTCCACTCATGGCTTTTACTTGAGTTTTCTCACAATGCCTTTTCTCACTAGAAATTACAGAATGATAAACATTGAAAAGTACATTACAATCAGTAAAACATGAAGGAGATTGACTTCATCAATAGCCTCTTTGCTATGTGAAAAACCAGCTTTGCAAACCACTGATTTAGTTCTTCAGTATTGGCCGAATGCTTCTTTGATAGAAAGCATTATCCAAGTAGAGGAACTTCACAGGGAATACTTCACAGAACACAACTCTCAAACTCTGGTTTTCTCTCCTTGCCTTCTGAATGAACAGCCAGCTTCTTTTATCTCCTTGCATGTTGCTTGGTTCTTCTTCCAAGGTCAACACCTTGAACCTTGAGCTTCACCAACCCACAGATTCACCTTTTTCACCTTAATCCTTAGAGAAGAAACTTTCCCTCTGACTTCCTCATCTTGACCGAAAGCCACAAAGCAGTAACCATAGAAATCTTCTCATGGTCAACTTGATCTGAGCCCTTGAAAAATTACTTGGTCCCCAAGTATCACTTGTGACCATAGATGTGAAGCAGAATAGGGCAGAGAACAACTTTTCCTTGAATGCCATTTTCGGATAGAGCAGAGAGTTGGGAAGAAGAGAAGAGGATTTGATGCAAGCAAGATGAGATGGATTACCTTTAACCTAAGCTTGATTTGGATTAGATTTTTTGCTTTAGCTTCTGTGCTTCAAGCTTAAACTTTCTCTCTCTTACTTCTTTGGTTACTAGCTTATGGAGGAAGCTTTTTCTCTCTTTCTCTTTCTTACTTTTCTGAAGTCTTGATTTGACTTGATTAGACAGGAGAGGAACGTTGCTTTGGTTGGAGCAAGATGGAGGGAATTGAAATTAAGCTGGGTTTGGTTCGGGTATTCATTTGAGCAACCCATCTGACTTCTTTCTTTTCTTTTCCTTGGGCTTCTATTTTGTTTTCAGCCCACTATTCTTTTCTGTTTGTTTTTCATTCTATTTGGGCTATGAAATTGGTTTTGGCCTACAATACATAATAAATAATTAGTAATATGCTATTTGTAATTAATACATACTAATTATTTATTTACCAAAAATAATGTTTGTCATCACTAATTACTTTAGTTAATTTCTTAACTCAACAATCTCTCCCTTGATGACAAACATGATTTTAGCAATAATAAAAAAGGAAATAAATTGAGTAAGGTATAGAAACTCCTTTTGATTTTTGTCATTTGCTTTTTTGTTGCTCCCCCTTTCCTTTTCAAGATTAGCTCCCCCTGAATTTGTGTGTTCTTCTTTGTTCCTGCTTTTTTTATCTTAAAGATAGCACAATAAAGAGCTAAAATACATTTATCTTGGCTAAGGGATATCAGATAAGCAACATCACATAATCACCCCAACATCAGGCTAAAACCATCAGCAAACTGATTCAACATGTGAAATCAAGTATTAATGCAGCAAAGAATATTCAGCATGAAAACTCAAGTATTAATGCAGCAAAAATCTCAAAAGAAGTACTAGGATCTATTATCCTATTGCTATTACTCCCCCTTTTGTCATCAAGGGTGGACAACAAAAACAGCACAATAAATCCTGCAAGAAAGGTTAGTGCACAGTCATAATAACTAACTAAACAACCAAAAGTGCATCAGTGTTCAAAGTTATTACAGTCATCCAAGACAACAAAAGAATGCCAAATATAAGCAAAATAAAACAGAGTTCATGAGACAAAAAATGAGCAACCGCAGCAGTTTTTATGAGACAAATCCTAGGCATCAGAACCACTCCCCTCCGAAGCAGCTTCCTCTTCAACATCAGTGGCAATGTCTTCATCATTTTGAAGGTTATCAATGAAAGGTCATGAGCACAGCCACCCTATCCCTTGATTTCATCAGAAAGTTCTCATGTTTGCTAGCTAATTTCCTTTGTTCCTTTCTCATGGCAATCAAGTGATTTGATTGGGAAACAAACTCTTGAGCGACATCCTTGACCACATTCAGCAAAGCAGATTTCTTCTCAGTGGAGATGGAAGTACCTTCGGTGGAAGGAGGAGGAGAGTCATCTGGAATGAACTCTTCATCATCATCATCTAGAACCAACATCTCAGATCTAGTTGGCCCTTTTTGCTGTTTCACTGAACCACCCCCTTTTAGGTATGAATGTCTGTTTTCATAATCCTCATTTGACAGGTCAACACCAAAATTCTCAAATATGCAAGTTAAAAACATGCCATAAGGTAGTGCTTTATCTTTCACACTTCTAACAGAATCAAACATATATCTAGCCATCAAGTAGGCAAAAGAGATTTCTGTTTTAGTGATTAGGGCATACAAAACAAGTGTGCCCGTGTAAGAAACCCTTTGATATGAACCACTTTGAGGAATTAAAATGTGGTTAACAATACGGTGCAACTGAGCACGTTCATATCCGAGGGCTTTGTGAGTGGGTGTGATGCCATCAATTAAGGAAACATGTTCACAAATGTGAGCCAAAGCATCATGGTAAGAGATACCAACACCTTCATCCCACTTCACAGATGTATAAGCACATGGCCCTACATCAGTATACTTCAAAGAATCACTGATCCTCTCATTATTTAAGATAATGTCTCTGCCCTTAACATAAGAATGCACACTTCCTTCATGGTAAGTCATATTTGCATAAAATTCTTTGACTAACTTAGGATATACTGGTTTTTTGATTTTGAAAAGGTGATTCTAGTCTAAAAATTCCAGATTTTCAACAAAAGGAAAACCTTTCTTTTTCAAATCAGGTAAATCAGCAAGAAAAGATGGACAAAGAGTGCGATACTTAATAACGCCCTCATAGAAATCATGGTTCATGGCATATTTGAAACGATGGGGGTTAAAGTCTGAGTGAGATGTCATGAATTGTGATTTGTGAGCAAAGGGATCAATGTCTGGTTCGCTAACAGATTTGAGAGGGTGATGAGGGTTACCTCTTTGTGAACGCACAGGAACAGACCTTGACTTAGGTTTTGTAGGCTCAGGAACAGGCTCTTCAACAGCATGACGCTTACCCTTGGATGAACCAGATTTTGTGGAACTTGGTTTGGATAGTGTTGCCTTCGATGGTGGCGTCGGTTTGGCAGGAGCAGGGTACCTTGGAATAGTCTTAGTGCGTGGAGGAGAGGTAAGAGGAGAAAGAGATGGAGTGAAGGTTTTGTCTTGTGAGCGAGTGGAAGGCTTGGATGGGAGTTTATACAACTTTTCACGAGGAGGCTTGTGTGCTATGGTTTTCTTCCTTATTTGGTGGTTTTTGATTTAAGGAGAAGAGGAGTAATGTGGGTAGTGGTGAAAACCGAAGGGATAAAGAAGAAGTTATGGAGGGAAGAGAGGGAGTGTTGGTAATCGCACCAAAAAGCAAATTTCCAAAACCATGCAACTGCATCACCATTTGAAAAGACTTGAAAAGATATGACCTCATACAAGAAAGATTTTATTTGATTTAAAAAAATTAAAATAGGAAGTTAATTTTAAATTTTGAAAAACAACAAAATTAACCTGAAACACTTTTTGGGCCAAAATTAAATCCTCTTGAAAACCTTTTGGGCCACAAAACATTTAGTGAAAACCTTTTATGAAAACTGAAACACACAAGTCATCAAAAATAACAAACAAGATTGTAACATTCATATTTGGGCCTTGAAGTGGTATGAATTTAATGAAACTCATTTGGACTACTCTTGATCTAAATATTGAGGTTGGCCCAGATTGAGGTTCATTTGAAACAAGCCCAGAACACGCTGACTTGAGGGAAATGTTCATCACCTGCCCAGAATTATCTCATGCCTATTTATGAGACAAAAAGCTCCAGCAAATACATCAGCATTTTTCAAATAAAGAGTCATAACTCAAAATTCCTAGACAAGTCCTAAGCATGCAGAATCTATCCTCAGCTAGTGGTTTTGTAAACATATCTGCTAATTGCTCCTCAGATTTAACAAATAGAATGCAAATATTCCCTTTTTGGACATGCTCTCTTATTGAGTGAAATTTCACTTCAATGTGTTTAGTCCTAAAGTGCAAAACTGGATTTTTAGAAATATTTATGGCACTCATATTATCACACATCAAAGGAATATTTTCAGCATTTAATTTGTAATCAGCAAGCTGTATTTTTAACCATAAAAGCTGAGAACAACAAGAAGAAGCAGCTATATACTCAGCCTCTGTAGTGGAAAGGGCCACTGTTGGTTGCTTCTTACTTGACCATACATTTAAGGACTTCCCAAGGAAGCAACATAAACCAGAAGTGCTCCTTCTATCAACTCTATCACCAGTAAAATCTGCATCACAATAACCAACTACAGAAAAATCATCAATCTTAGGATACCAAAGACCAAAATTGGATGTGCCATGAACATATCTAATGATCCTCTTAACTGCAGAAAGATGTGACTCTTTTGGTTTGGATTGGAACCTAGAACACAATCCAACACTTTGCACAATATCGGGCCTAGAGGAAGTTAAGTACATAAGAGAACCAATCATTCCTCTATACCTAGTCTCATCAACATCTTTCTCAGTTTCTCCCTTATCTAATTTAGAACTAGGATGCATGGGAGTTCCCATGGGTTTGACATTTTTCATACCAAATTTCTTAACTAATTCCTTGGCATACTTCTCTTGATGAATGAAAATACCTTTTTCAGTTTGTTTAATTTGCAGCCCAAGGAAGAAATTAAGTTCACCCATCATACTCATGTCAAATTCACCTGTCATGAGTTTTCCAAATTCAGAACAAAGGGATTCATTTGCTCATCCAAAAATAATGTCATCAACATATATTTGGACTAGAATAAAAGAATCATTAGAGTTCTTGATGAATAGAGTTGTGTCAGTGGTGCCTCTTTGAAAACCATTTTTCAAAAGAAAAGAGCTAAGTCTCTCATACCAAGCTCTAGGAGCTTGTCTTAAACCATAGAGAGCTTTAGATAGTTTGAAAACATGATCAAAATGCTCTTTATTTTCAAAACCAGGAGGCTGCTCCACATACACTTCTCTATCTATCACTCCATTCAAAAATGCACATTTCACATCCATTTGGTATAATTTAAAACCACAATATGCAGCATAAGCTAAGAGAAGTCTTATGGCTTCCATTCGGGCAACAGGGGCAAAGGATTCATCAAAGTCTATTCCTTCTTCTTGGTCATATCCTTGTGCCACTAGCCTTGCCTTGTTTCTTGCAATGCTACCATTTTCTCTCAACTTGTTCCGAAATATCCACTTGGTGCCAGTCACTTTCTTTCCATTTTGCCTTGGAACCAAAATCCATACTTGGTTCTTTTCAAACTCAAGAAGCTCATCCTCTATAGCTTTAACCCAAGAGGGGTCACTGAGTGCTTCCTTGACGTTTTGAGGCTCTATTTGTGAAAGAAGGGCAATGTTTGATCCTTCATTTGCCTTTCTAGTGGAAGACCTTGTTTGCACTCCATGAGAGACGTCCCCAATGACAAATTCCTCAAGATAATTCTTCAAGAATCTCCATTCACGAGGTCTGGTGGACTTGGAGGCAGATTCATTTACCAAGGGATTCTGGGCGCTGCTGGCTGCAGGATTTCCTTCAGATTCATGAGACAAAATGGAATTGTCTCTTGAATTTTCAGCATATGCAGTTTCTGGTTCAGCTTGTCCAGAATTTTCTTTTCTTTGATTTTGAGCAGTTTCATCCTCCTTTTAAGCTTGATTTTCTGCATCACAATCTTCTAAAATGCTTTGTACCAAGTTAGTATCACAAAATGTGACATGTATGGACTCCTCAATAATCCTAGCATCTTGATGAAAAACCCTATATGCTTTACTAGTTGTGGAATATCCTACAAAGAAACACTCATAAGCCTTTGGATCAAATTTACCCAAATTTTCTTTGTTATTTAAGACAAAACATTTGCATCCAAAGATGTGTAAGTAATCTAAGTTTGGTGGGTAGCCTTTCCAAAGTTCATAAGGGGGTTTTTTCAAAAATTTTCTTATGATTGTTCTATTCAAAATGTGGCAAGCCGTGTTAACTGGTTCAGCCCAAAGGAATTTTGGAACATTACTCTCACAAAGCATAGCTCTTGTTATCTCTTGTATGCTTCTATTTCTTCTTTCCACAACACCATTTTTTTGTGGTGTTCTTGGACAAGAGAAGTTGTGAGATATTCCAAATTCCTCACAAAAGGATTCAAACAAATTATTTTCAAATTCAGTTCCATGATCACCCCTTATAGAAGAGATTTTCAAATCATTTTCATTTTGAATTTTCTTGCAAAAAGGTTCAAAGGCCGAAAAGGCTTCATTTTTGTGTGCAAGAAATAAAACCCAACCAAACCTAGTGTAGTCATCCACAATTACTAAACCATAATGTTTACCACTTAGGCTTTGAGTTCTTGTTGGACCAAATAAATCAATGTGTAGCAACTCAAGTGGCCTTTTAGTAGAGATGTCTTTCTTTGGTTTAAAAGAACTTTTTGTTTGTTTTCCCATTTGGCAAGCATCACAAGTGATGTCTTTGTCAAACTTTATTAAAGGAAGACCTCTTACTAATTCTTTCTTTACAAGTTTGTTGATTTGAAACATACTTGCATGGCCCAATCTCTTGTGCCATAACCACTTTTCAGATTCTTTAGAGTGAAGACAAGCTACATTTTGATCCTTTAGTTCATCAAGAGTAAGTCCATACATATTATTGAAATGCTTGGCAACAAACATCACTTCATTTGTCTTTTCATTAACAACACAACATTCTAGCCTTTTGAAAACAACTAAATATCCTAAATCACACAGCTGACTTATACTCAAAAGATTGTGCTTTAAACCACATACCAAAAGTACATCATCAATGAAAGTAGATTGCTTATTACCTACTTTTCCAACAGCAATGATTTTACCTTTACCATCATCTCCAAAGGTCACAAAACCTCCATCATACTTATTTAGTTTGATGAAGTAGGTTGACCTTCTAGTCATGTGCCTTGAACATCCAATATCCATGTACCACATGTCCTTTTTGTTCTTAGATGCTAGGCAAATCTGCATGATGAGTTTCAAGTAGTCTTAGGTATCCAAATTAATTTGGATCCTTTGAAGTTAATCCATCTTGGTTGCTCAAGTGCATTGAAATCACAAATAACATTGTAGACTTTGTTTCCTACAACTCTCTTTTTAATGGAGCATTGTTCATATGAGTGACCAACTTTTTTTGCAATTTACACAATGATTTTCTTATGTGTGTCGCTGAAACTTAGGTGAGTTAAATTGCTTGTAGTGATTAAATGGTTGAAATTTTATGGTTTTTGGAGGAGATACATTTTCTTTAACAAACTGATTTTTGTTATCGTTGTTCCTCTTTGCAAAACTGTTTTCACCAGAATTTTTAAAACTCTTTGGATTTTTTGAAAATGAGGTTTTGTTATAGAAAAATGGTTTCTTGAAAGCAGCCTCATTTTTTGAAATATAACCCAAACCTGGCCGGTTTGAACTCGGCTCAGTTCTTGGTGAAGGCTCAGTTCCACTTGTGTATACTTCATCAAATTTTTTTTCAAAAGTTGAAACATATCCAATACCTGATTTGTTTGGTATAGGTTTGGTATTTGATGAAGAGGCCACAAATTTTATAGAGGAAGTGTTGGAAACTGCATCTTCCTTGGCTATATAGCCTAAACCAGATTTTTCAAACAATGGTCTTTGACTTGCAAGTAATTTGTTCAAGTTACTAGAACCTTGAGCAAATTTTTCTAAGTCACCATTCAGCCTTTTAATCATATCATTTAATCTTTCATTTTCAGTAATTAACTCATGAGAAGGATCCACAATGTGCTTTCCTTTTAATTTTTCAAGTTCAGATTTTAGAAATCTGTTTTCTTCACTGATGTCCAAAGCACATTCAGTTTCCTTCATCTTTTCTTTTAAAAAATCATTTTCAGCTCTTAACACATCTCTTTCAGATCTGCATTCATTGTATTTATCAAGCAGTTTTGATGTGTTTAAAGTGAGATCATCAATAATAGCATGTAAATTCTCAATGGTCAAATCATAATAGTTTACCTCATCAAGATTGTTGTTTCCAGCCATGAAGCAGTCTTTGTCATCTCCTTCAGATTCTTCTTCTTCATTTGAGTCATTCTCAAGATCCTCCCAAGCTGCCATGAGTACTCTCTTCCTTTCCTTCTTGCCTTTGTTCTCCTTTTTGAGCTTTGGACAATTTGACTTGAAGTGTCCAGCCTCCTTGCAATGATGGCACGTCACTTTGCTCAAGTCTATCTTGTGCTTCTTTGAACTTGAACCCTTGTATTTGCCCTTGTTCTTCATCATCCTTCTAAATCTCCTAGCAAAAAACAACAGCTCGTCATCTGAAATACCATCACTAGACTCACTCTCTTTCGGTTCTATTTGTGACTTGAGGGCTATTCCCTTTTTCTTTGAGACTGTGTTTGTGTGTGTGGCTTCATAGGCAAGGAGTTTTCCTCTCAGCTCATCATAGGTTATGGGACTTATGTTGTTACTCTCGGTTAGGACAGTGCAGTGTTTTCCCACTCTTTTGTGAGGCTTCTAAGGAGTTTTCTCACCAAGGTTTGTTCTGCATAGTTTGTACCCATAGCATCAAGGTTGTTGATTATGATTGAGAATATCTCAAACGCTTCATCAATGCTTTCTCCATCCTTCATGCTAAACATCTCGTACTCTTTTCGCAGCATATCAATCCTCGTTTCTTTTACTTGTTTGGTGCCTTCGTGTGTAACCTGGAGTTTTTCCCAGATTTCTTTGACTGTCTTGCATCTAGACACCTTCCGGTACTCTTCAAAGCTGATAGCACAATGAAGAAGGTTGATTGCTTTAGCATTCAGCTCTATCTTCTTCTTATCATCTTCATGCCATTCAGCTTCTTCTTTTGGAGTCACCACTCCATCAGCACTTGTTTTTGTTGGAATCTTGGGACCGCTCACAACAATCTTCCATATGTTGTAGTCAATGGATTGGATGAAAATCCTTATCCTTTCCTTCCAGTAGAAGTAGTTCTTCCCGTTGAAGAAAGGTGGCCGGTTGTTTGACTGGCCTTCAGTGAGGGTGTAGGCAACTGTGGTTGTGCCCAAGTTGTTCGCCATTGGATCTTTGCTCCAAGCGGTTAAGCTTGATTCTTGAGACCTTAGCTCTTGATACCAATTAAAGGTTGTGGTATGCTTAGAGAATGGGGGTTGAATCTATGCCTTCCTTTTAGCTTGCTGTTATTACCCTTTTAAAACAAATTTGCAATTCTGATTCTGTTTGAACTCAGCAACAGAAATTTATGAGACAATTTATTTTTGTCTCATGAATATCAGAAAACAGAACACAGCAGAGAAGAGAAAAGCTAACACCAGCATGTATCCTGGTTCGGTTGCCTTGTGCTATGCAACCTACATCCAGTCTCCTCCACAACTATGGAAGAATTTCACTATAGATAACAGTATTACATACACCAATTCCACATGATTTACCCAATCCTTTCACACTCAAGTTCTAACCTAACTTGACATTGCCTATGCTAATACCTAACTATACCTCTTAGTGCTAACCCAACTAAGAAAGGGATACTTTACAGGTATAAGATACAAGACACTTAACCAACCTAAAGAAATCAGAAATTAACTCTAGGCTTTTCTCTCAAGTATTTCACTCAGCCTTTTTCCACTCATGGCTTTTACTTGAGTTTTCTCACAATGTCTTTTCTCACTAGAAATTACAGAATGATAAACATTGAAAAGTACATTACAATCAGTAAAACATGAAGGAGATTGACTTCATCAGCAGCCTCTTTGACTTCATCAATAGCCTCTTTGCTATGTGATAAACCAGATTTGCAAGCTTCTGATTTAGTTCTTCAGTATTGGCCGAATGCTTCTTTGATAGAGAGCATTATCCAAGTAGAGGAACTTCACAGGGAATACTTCACAGAACACAACTCTCAAACTCTGGTTTTCTCTCCTTGCCTTCTGAATGAACAGCCAGCTTCTTTTATCTCCTTTCATGTTGCTTGGTTCTTCTTCCAAGGTCAACACCTTGAGCCTTGAGTTTCACCAACCCACAGATTCACCTTTTTCACCTTAATCCTTAGAGAAGAAACTTTCCCTCTGACTTTCTCATCTTGACCGAAAGCCACAAAGCAGTAACCATAGAAATCTTCTCATGGTCAACTTGATCTGAGCCCTTGAAAAACTACTTGGTCCCCAAGTATCACTTGTGACCGTAGATGTGAAGCAGAATAGGGCAGAGAACAACTTTCCCTTGAATGCCATTTTCGAATAGAGCAGAGAGTTGGGAAGAAGAAAAGAGGATTTGACGCAAGCAAGATGAGATGGATTACCTTTAACCTAAGCTTGATTTGGATTAGATTTTCTGCTTTAGCTTCTGTGCTTCAAGCTTAAACTTTCTCTCTCTTGCTTCTTTGGTTACTAGCTTATGGAGGAAGCTTTTTCTCTCTTTCTCTTTCTTACTTTTCTGAAGTCTTGATTTGACTTGATTAGAGAGGAGAGGAACGTTGCTTTGGTTGGAGCAAGATGGAGGGAATTGAAATTAAGATGGGTTTGGTTCGGGTATTCATTTGAGCAACCCATATGACTTCTTTCTTTTCTTTTCCTTGGGCTTCTATTTTGTTTTCAGCCCACTATTCTTTTCTGTTTGTTTTTCATTCCATTTGGGCTATGAAATTGGATTTGGCCTACAATACATAATAAATAATTAGTAATATGCTATTTGTAATTAATACATACTAATTATTTATTTACCAAAAATAATGTTTGTCATCACTAATTACTTTAGTTAATTTCTTAACTCAATACTCCGTTAGTCTATGAGGTCGGGAGTCCGGGAAAAACCCAAGAACTACGTCCATCCTATTCAACAGTTAAGATCAAGCATGGCTAAAGATATCTATCATGCAAGCTACCTAAAAGCCTACCCTGGAATGGTACCCTTCCCCTAACGCATCTATTTGGCACTAGAACACCATCTACCAACAAAAAACAAAGACCAACAATAGCAAAAACGCAGAGCAAATACAAGCAACAAACATACAGCAATAAAGCACAAGAAAGCAGGGATCGAGAGTTACCTAAATTGGTTGCAGGAACTTAGGAGAGAAGGAAGAGGCACAGGAATGCTCGAACGAAGTTTTGATATCAGGGAGAGAAGAAAATGAGAGTAGCAAGAATGGGAGAGAGAGAAAGAAGAAACTGTTTAAAAACCGCTAAACAAAGCGCAAAAGGGCCAGGGGCAAAATGGTCTTTGTGCGCGGGGTTTTGCAACTCATTATGAGCATTTAATGCTCAGCGCGAAGAACGAAGCGATGAACGGTCGCCTCAACAACCAAGAGACACGCGCGCAGGGGGCACGTCCCTCCCACGGGCGGCCAACCTGACGACGACGCACGGAACAAGAAATAACACGCCACTAATAGCTCTCACGACTATTACTGGCACGTGGGAGCACTGTTACGGCCCAGCCCAAACCCTCTACGGGTTGGCCCGAGCCGAGCGCCACCCGACCCAAACGGTCAGGGGCAGGGCGCCTCGCAGCCGACCCGGATACGCGTCCCTGACAGCTCACCTACAGTTGTGAGGAGAATGCCTCGAAGAAAGTGGGCCTGTTCTTGCAGGGCCCACCTCTGATACAGTATATAAGGGGAAGGTTTTACCCTTCCCCCAAGGTACGTCACACATCACTCTACCCCCTTTTCGCCTGCACATTTATTGACTAGAGCGTCGAAGTGTCTTTGCAGGTGACACCCTCCTTTCCACACGAAGTGCTCGGGACCTCGCCTACACCTGACCGGCAGCCCGTGACCAGACGAGATCCCATCCCCAACCAGGAAACCAACCCGAACCGTCCGATACCCGACCTACCGAACAATATTTATGTATAAATATATTAATAGTTGATTTTAGTATATAAATAATATTTTTAGATTAATATATGTATTGTCTTAAAAACAACGGTGAAAAAAAAAAGACACTACTTTTTACACAGTGATAGGCTTTTAGCATCCTATTCAAATATTTAGGTCTTTTTCTAAATTTTAAAAGAAAATGTTGCAAATCCAAATCCACCCGATTAGATTCTTAAATGGGATAAAATTCTTTCAATAATTAAAAAAAAACTCAAATCCAAATACTCTAATTAAGAAATTAAAACATCTGTAACTTTTACAAGTCCAACAAAGAGTTTTTTTTTTAAATGACAATTAAGGATTTAACTAAAAAATGACACTAATGATTTAGACGAGTTTTGTAAGTATTATGTATACAGTTGGTTCATATGAGGTGGAATATTTCTTTACAAAGCCTCCAGAATATGCTGTATGGAACCCGAAAATATTCTCGTAAATGTTTGTCATTATAGTCTTAGCATGATCTTGACATTGTAAAGTTTAACAACCCCAAAACCTTAAGGGCCCCATATATATTGATAACCTCAGTATAGATCATCACATGTCCAATCCCAGTTTCACCATTTACCCTCCTCTTCTATAATTGTCCTATCTTCCTCGGTTTTCAACAAAGGGTTTGGGCCCACCATTACTCAAATTATTTGTTCTCTGCTATCAATTTAGTGGTGTCCCTCTTGATTGAGACATGGCTTATATATTTCTCCCAATCCAATTCATTCCAACAGAAAGTTTTTCAAGTATTTAGTTTTAATAATTTTAGTTACTAATAATTTCAAGATGAATGTTATGGTGTTTAAAAGATAGTGTCTATTTATTAAAAAAGATTAAAAATAATATTTAATTTAAAAAATATAACAATAAATAATTTTTAAAAAATTAAAATTTATTACAAAAAATAAGTTAACAAAATTTAGACACTAATTCATAAACACTATAAAATTAGTCTAATTCCAATCATAAAATATATACATGGTTAACATAACAGTAAAACTGCTGGCATACTTGGAATTTTTTCATTCCAACATCTATAAGATGGTATAAATTAGTAAGATGAAATGGACTTTTTATTTATTTATTTATTGTCTTCTTATATCTATTCTCAAATATGTTGAACTAATTTTTTGTATTAATATTTTTTTATAGAATTAAAAATAAGATTGTTATATGGAAAGTTATACAATTTTTACTAATATTTTTATAGACAGAGTTCATAATGCATATATGATTATGATAACAATAGTAGTTATACACATATTGTTAAATTTTAAATTAATTTACTTTTATTTTAACAATATTTTTAAAAATACCATAATTACTATAAACACTATAACATGGATAATTTTTTATGTTATCATCAATATAATTCAAGCCCACAAATCGAGTATCTAATTATCTATAACACAATCAATCAAATCAAATCAAATTGCAAGCTTATCTCCTTTCATCAGCCAATCGTCAAATACAAACCAACTTTATAACCTTACCTTTAAAAAGAAAACATTTAACAAAAAAAATAATAGTGCAGGGCTTTGATCATCTCAAAGTCTACGTAAAAACAACACCATTGGATGGAGTGATTTCAATAAAATAAACAAATCAATCCTTTTACCTAGCCTTATTATTAAATCCAACTAAACATGATCATTTTTTTAATTAATTTTTGTCCAAAACTAACCTAACTTAATCCATGATAATTTGGTAGGTTCTCATCAGAAACATGGTAACAATTGTGGTAAGTTTTGGTGACTTGGCTAGGGGCATGGAGAAAAGAATGAGCATGTGCATTATATGCAGAAACTTGACCCAACAAGCCCTTGAGAGTTGAAACGCTTCACTTAGGGTGAGTACGGGTAGCGAGTACCCGATTACCTGTTTGAATCCGAATTGAACTAATTAAATTGGTTCTAGAACCAATAGGTAATCGGGTCCAATCCGAACCAAACCGATAACTTTTTTTAGTAATTGGTTCGGGTGCGGAACCCGAACCAACTCACGAATCCGATCATATATTAATTAAATAAAAAAATAAAATATATATATGACTTTTCTATTAGACAATTATTATTCACTATATTAATATATTTGGATTTTAATGAGTTTAGTTTTTAATGTATTTGGTGTTTAATATATTTGAATTATTTCTATTGATGTTACATGTTTATTGTACTTGTTGAATTTTTAAAATAAAAATTTGTTTTTTTTTTATGAATTTCAAAGTCATCGAGTACACAATTACCCGAACCGAACCAATTCGTTCTTAATCGGTTTGGTTTGATTCAGTTACATGTACAAAAAATCGTAAATTCGAACCAAACCGAATCAATTATATTTTGATCGATTCGGTTCTAATTTTACCATAAACCCAAACCAAACCGATCCGTACTCGCCCTAACTTCACTTAAAAATCCCCAATTATTGACATAATAGTGTTATTTCTGCATTTCAACTTCCAGTAATGTAAGTTTAAGTGATACCAAATATGTAAAGTATGACCCCAATTTTTTTGGAAGTGCCAGAGGAATAAATTATTTTTATAAATAAGTTCAACTAAGAATTTTTTTATTTTTCGATTAAAGTTTATTGTGTCAATAAACTATTAGACTAACTTAGTTGAACTCAAATTACGTTTGATTTTGAGAATATGATAAAATAAAATATTAAGAACAAGACACAAAAAACAACGACAAAAAATTAGAATTTTTTATTTTGTTTGGTAATAAACTGAATAATAAGATATAACAAATAATAAAAATCTAATTTACCTTATTTTTTTCTTCACGTAATTTAGAATAAAAAATATAATTATAAAAATTTGAGAGTGATAATAAAAAAAAAAGTTGTGTTTTCGCCCAGTGTCTCTATATCCTTTCTGTCAGGAATAACACTGTTAGCACAAAAATTCGACAATTCAGATAACTTGACCATGATCGTTTAATCTAAAAATAAATCGACAATATGTAAGTTGAGATGTCATAACATGAGTTGTTCTACGAGAATATAGGTCGAAATATCATAACATGGCTTGTTCTATAAAAGTGTGAACACAAGGATTCGACTTATTGTAAAAAGAGTCGAGTTTAGAAATAAGATAATAGTACGAAGGCCTCGTCTAGAAGCACTTTATGGAACGTAGGGATTGAAGACCAAGGTAAGAGAAGACATGGGACGTTAAATTTGGGAGTCAAGATTCTTCATAGTTAAGGCAATGTCGTGACGTGAGAAATAGAAGGAAGCCAGATTATGGGAAGAGAAAAACACTCTACAAATCTATCATTCTAGTCTATGAATAGAAGAAAGGCAGAAGTGAAAAAGAGACTTCAATTGAAAACACTATAATATCACACGAAACTCTACAAATCCACAGTCACGCTGACGCCATGGATATCTATGGAGTGCCGGTGCATGCGAGTGTCTCGAGTCAATTTTCTTTGTTCATTTTATCTTCATTATTTTAATTTTCTCTTTCATTTCATTTTATTGTTTTTAATTCCTTTTTTAATTTATTTTAGATAGTTTATTTTAAACTTCAATTTGTTTGTTATTTCAGTTATAATTCTTATTTATTCCACTTCTTTTCCTTCTTGTTATTCTGTTTTACTTTATTTATTTTTTATTTTTTCTTTCAAAAATTTTATTTTCAGACTTTTCCTTTGCTTTATTTATATTCTTACTTTGCCATTTATCACAAATATTTTGACATACACAGTTTCGATACCTACCCTAAGTAATTTTCAGGTTGAGCTCTGTAAACTTGGAGAAAATAATAAATAGTTAGCGAATAAATTAATTATTAATCAAAGTGATTAAAAAATAGGATTTGATAGTTTAATGTGATAGAAAAATTAAAATGAGAATTTTGACACTAATTTTAAAGAATTTGGCCCAAGATTAGGCCGAACGGACCGAATCGGTCGAACTGGGCCCAGAATGGGCCCAAGCCCAACCCAACGGCCCAAAATCACTTAAGAAGAAGCATTCTTCTTCCATCTATTCAGCACAAACGCTGAAGCAATACCAAGGAAGGGGAAGAACACATACAAATTCACAAACCCTCACCACAAATTCAAATTCACGTAACTTTTGATCCGGAGCTCCGATCGTTGCACCGTTTGCGGTCACGTAACTACTGCATCAAGCTCTACGATTATATTGGATCAATTTTATAGGTAAGTTTCAATCTCACCTCAATTTATCTACTCTTTTGATTTTCGAAAATTGTGAGCCTCTATGTTGAGATTTTGTCGATTTTGGTATTCTAGGTTTATTTTAACTTGCGGAACTAGTTGGGTTTGATTCATTTGGTCTTTGGATATGGTAAGTACCATTAACCCTACTCAATCTTTTGATTTAGTGTATTGAGAATTAAATTTT
>NC_029776.3:92509748-92519448 GCF_000817695.3 Arachis duranensis
ATTAGAGATGAATTCTTGGTGATTGAAGCTTTGCCCTTTTTGCCTAAGTGGGTTGCTTTGGATAACACGTGGAAATCGTTCAAGGTATGATTTAGGTTTTTCGTATTTAATATATAATATTCTGTGAAAACTTAGGTTAGGTAACCATAGGATAGGTTGGAATGTATGAATATATTTAATGTTTAGTAACCTTGATAAGAATTGTGATAAGGATTTAGTGTTTGTTGAATAAGTGTTAAGTGATATATTGTGAGTTTAATGTTGGTTGGATAAGTGTTTAGTGATGAGTTGATGATGATATGTGTTTGTATATATATACATATATATAATGATAGGACGAGGAGATTGTTATTGTTTTGGATATGGAAATAGCATGTTGAATGATGTGTTGATGGTAGTTGGCAAGTTGATGGTAAGGGAATTGTATAGGAAATGGAGTATAGATGATTATGTCGATATAAGTGAAGTTAAAGCATTAAAATTGTTGAAAATTGAGGTTTAATGGGTGATGATTAGATGTGGAGTGATATTGCTATGATATTGTATGAGTTTGCTGCTGATTTTGAATGTTGTAGGTTGGTTTTTGAAAGGAACTTGCAAAGAATTGAGGTTTGAGGTTTTGTGTAAAAAAAAATTAGTTTTTGGCCGAACTTTGGCGAGTCATAATTTGGCTTCTGGATTCTCAAATTATTTCAAACTTGTTTCAAATGAAAATTGGGTGCGTGGAGTTTACGTCCATTCAAAGAACGGAAGAAAAATGATTTAAAACGAAAAAGTTATGTGCGCCGAAAGTTTGGGATTTAAAATAGCAATTATGCAGCTTTTCAAACTTAGTTAAATTTTTGGAAAAACGTATTTTCACGCGTACCCATGCGTACGCGTGACATGGAATATTTTGCGTACGCATATACCCCATTCGTGGACAAACGCTACTGCCCGGTTTGCATGCGTACGCGTAATCAGGGGATGCGTACGCGTCTTGGCCTAAATGCATATCGATGCGTATGCGTGACCCACGCGTACACGTGGCCCTGTTTTCAGCAAAAATAGATTCTGTGTTTCTAGGATCAAACTCGAATCTCTAGATTTCTATTTTCATTTCTTTAGTCTAAATATTGTTAGTAAGCTTAACAATAGGATGAAGCTAGGAAAAAAGAGGTAACTTAGAGATGAAGGAAGATAACTAAACGAAGGATTGGAGAAGATGGCTTTTGTTTTGATAAGATGATGGAAGAGAGATATATGAGGCAGTTAAAAGAGTAATGTAATATTGAGATTAATGAATGAGATAATCGTGGATATTAACGAAATGAGGACGATGAGACGAGCTATGAATTTATAATTGTGTATTATAAAATATAAGAGGAATGAGTAAATGCTTATGATTTATTGAGAAAGTAGAGTAGTATCGCGAGTATGCCGAAGATGCATATGTAAGCTAAAGATTGAACATTATTGAGCTTGGGGTGTTGTCTCCCCCATGTCAGCCAAGGATTAGTCCTATGGATAACATTGAGCTTGGGGTATTGTTTTTTCCATGTCAGCTTGGGGTGTTGTCTCTTCTCCCCATGTCAGCTTGGGATTCGTCCCATGGATATCATTGAGATTGGAGGCGTTCTCTTTCCCATGTCAGCTTGAAAATTCTCCCCATGGTGTATTTTTTTTAGCTTGAGAACATGTTGGAATGGCTACGTAACCGATAGTTGATATCAACAACCATAGGACAGGCATGCATCATATGCATTTGTATGTATTGCTTGTTTGTGCATTAATTAGGATTGCCTAATTGATTATAATATGCTAATTGTCATAATTGATATCTGTATTCTACCTGTGTTTGCTTTGTCTGCTTGTTTGTCTTTGTAATTACCGAAGATGGAGGAACGGAGGAAAGGCGGAGAGATTGAGGATTCTATTTAAGTTCCAGTTAGATTTAAGGAATTGATTTAGTTTAGAAAGCCTTAGAGAACCACCCTGATTTATGGTTTCTATTTAGTTCTTTAAGTTTTATAATCTGAGTGTCGGCGTTCTAGGATTGCCTCTAGCATTCCCAAGACCTTATATATTATGTGTGTGGCACCTTTACCATGCTGAGAACCTCCAGTTCTCATCCCATACTGTGTTGTTGTTTTCAGATGCAGGTCGAGAGGCACCTCGCTAGGCGTCTGGATTCCTGAAGTGGAGGGGTTTCTGGGTTCTTTTATTATGTAGCTTATGTATATATGTACTTAGTTTTCTCTCCAAGAAACTTGTTTATTTTGTTCCTCTTAGAGGTTAAAGGAGAGCTAGGGTTCTACCTATGTATTTGGAGTTTTTAGGATATGTATATATGTATGTAAATATTCTCTGGCCAGCCTCGGCTTCGCAGGCTGAGTTAGGAGCTAGTTATTTTGTATCCTTGACTCTCTATTCTCATTTTCTATCTATTTATACTTATTATCTTTAGATTTCTTAGCACGCAAGTTATCTCGTTTCCTGAGCGTTGCGCTTTTACTTTGCGTTTTTGTTTTACCCATTTTTCAAGGCTCCTAGTTAAATATCTCTTTCACTATTATTAACAAGCTCACTCTTTTTTCAGAGGAGTCGTATCTGCTCTCCGAACTGAGATCTTGATACAAGTTTGATTCGACACTCTGTCAAAGTTACCAAAAATCAAGTGAAACAAACACAAAATACACTAATATAGTCTTAAGATACAATATTTATATCCATGTTTCACCTAGCAAATACAATTTTTTATTTCTGTATCTATATCTCAATATCCTGTCCTTATAAATAAATACAGTCATAATTATCAAAATAACTTAGTTACATAGCATATTCTTTTAATACATAAAAAAATGATTTGCTAATTATTAAATAATCTATAAATCAAATTCAAATTATATCATGAAGAAATATAAATGGAAGGTGATTAGTTTTGTCAAATCTCTAGTTCATTCTTAAATATATAAACTAGTTTATGTTCTCATGCGCTACAGGAAATAACACATACAATTATATAAATTTTTATTAAAAATTAAATAAAAAATATATACAGTAATTATGATTATAAATATTTTATAATTTGAAAATATTAAAAATAATTTGTATTTGTCTTAATTAATTTAGATTAGTTGAATGGTCATCTCATTTGTCTATTTAAACAAGTATTTAAAGTTTAAATATCACTTTGTGTATGTAAAATCTATTAGTTAGCGACAGGTATAATACCCTAACTAATAAACCCATTATGCGTAGGCCATAATCGGCTATTAGCTAAAACGTTACAGTGACCTTTAACCTTTAATTTAACGTATCAATAGTATTAACAATACATAAATAGGAGCCTGTGAACCAATTTTTTTTAATACCATAATAAAATTGGTAAAATAGAATTAGCATGAATATATGAATGAAAAAATTTAAATAAGAATCTCGAATTCAATTAATAATACGAATTATATAATACATGATGATTATTCGAAATCAAAATTTGTACCTTAGTTGACGACAGTTCCAACTTCTTGATCCTTTTTTTTCGGCCAATTCAAGACTCAATCAATCCCTCACCAATTCAAATTTCAATCAACATTATTCAATTTAATTTCATTCAATTCATATAATGTTCATGCTAGGGTTTCACATAAATTAGGAAAAAATAGAGGAAAAAAGCTCCTTTACCTCAGTCTACATGAACATGGGTTAAAATTCTGTTAGAGTTTGAGTTTGAACTTTCTCTAAAACATACAAATCATAAACTCAATACCTCACCCCCAAAAATACGAAAAGAGTGAGAAATAGAGAAATAGAGGGAAGTTCTCATGATTACTCACCACAAAAGTGGTATAGAAACGTAGACGAAGGTGAGAGCAACGTGTAAGTGCAAATGAGTCGTCGATCGGATCTCCGATTTGTGAGAAAAAGTGAATTTAAAGGTGAAGGTGAATAGCATTTTAGGATTCTTCTTCTCTTCCTCTCCTCACTCTCGAACTCTCTATCTCTCTTGTGGAGGAAAATGAATGAAAAAATGAAATGAAGTCACATTTTTGACCCCTTAAATGAGGGGTATTTTTGTCCTTTTTTCCATTAGCCCTACTAGGGACAAAATTTTAAATATATATGTTTCGATTTGTATTCTAAATATTTTTCTGACATTTTTATATTTTTATTTTTCTCATACACAGTACTAGACAGACCTAAGCACGTCCAGTTAATTATAATGCAAGTACGTATCTTTTTATAAATAATTATATTTTTATATTCAAAATAATTTTTTGAGTTCAAATTTTATCCGTAAATTTTTAAATTATGAAATTTATATTTTTAACCCAGATAGAGCATTTTCAAACCCTCTTATTTTAATTTTAATTATACAATTGGTTAGTAAATTTCTCGGATCTTACTGCAGATCCTTAATAAATAGAGTATTAATACGTGATGGATTAGTCCTCGGCCCCCTGAGTTAGGAATTATGTAGAAAAAAATTGTATTTGTCTTTAAAATCGAACAATTTCTCATTAATAGCAATACTTATGGAGTTTTGTCTTTGTTAAAATTTACTTAGGTTAATTTTATTTGTTGGTATCGTATTCATTCTTGAAGTCAAATAAAATAATATAATCAACATTGTTACTTGTTAAAACTTCACATTTTATGACATGATTTTCAAATTTTCAAATTTATATACTTCTATCATTACAAAAGTTATTAGATTGATTAATATTTCTTGTTAACATGGTGTACCGAAACATCATCGTGGAGTATTAGTTACTGTGAAGAGAAATCCATAACAACTTTTGTTATTCAATATATAATTTATTGTATTAAAAAATAAATTAGTATTTTCTGAATTGGTAAATACATTTTCTTCTAATTTTTTACACCATTTTATTTGATAATATTTACCATTAAAGAATAACAAATGACTATACTATCCTACAATATGATGTACAAAGTAATTTCTTATCTTAAAATTAATCCTAGTTAGTGAGATAAAATTAAAAATATATATTTTTTATTTTATTACTCAAATTTACATTTAAATTTAAAAATTGATTAACAACTCATCTCTTTTTAATTTCAATAACAAAAATAAAATTAGTTAGGTACAAAATATTCAACATTTAATCATTTCAATTTTAGTTACCAAAAATTAGGTTAAAAATTAATTATAAGCTTAATAATCGATAATATATATATTATATATATTATATTAGTACGCAAATAATAATATCTAATATTAATTATTTATTTTTTTTACAAGACTAATGTATAATCTATTAATGATTGATTTATTGTCCAAAATTTTTTTCATAAACTTTGTAGTATTTGAAAATGGTGATCTTATTTTTTATTATTATTTAATAAATTATTCATAATTTTTTAATTATGTAATTAACTTAATTAATAATTTTTATTATTATTATATTAAAAATATATCAATTTATACTATTTATATATTTTTTTACTATTAATAAATAAGTAAGTATATTTGCACTATTATGGTTATTGTCCTAGATGATGACTTAAGTTATTTATTTTGTATGTTAAATAACATCTTGTACTTTAAATTCATTAAATATTAAGATAAAAAAAATATGCAATAAATTATATACATAGTCATTACAAAAAAAGTATTAATAATCCTTGTTATTTGTAGTGTCATGTATATATTAGAATTATCTATTTTAATTATGTGAGTGATTATTATTATTTTCACTTTTTTATTACATTAGTAAATAATATTCAAAACTAAAAAAAAATTAATTTTTTTAATTTGAATTAAAAAAATCTCTTATAAATATATCTAATTTTTATATATATTAAATATTATAACATTAAATAATATAGTATTTGTTAAAACAATGACTCAAAATATTAATCCAAGATATACCTGAGTCTAATAAAACCTTAATGAAAGCAAGATCAACTTAGGTCCATTGTTAGGGTCCCAAATCCGACTTAGGTTCATTACCTTAAAGGTCCAATATAGATGAAGTCAATGTGTTTTCTCTCAAATAGGCTCAAATTGAATCTATGTTGCTAATTAGGTATGGTGTCGTTAAAATCACGACTCTACTCGTAGAATCGCACGATTTTGCAATTTTGTTTCTCCCTCCCGTCTCGTTTATGTTTCTCGTCTTCCAGGAAGCAGCTCCATGCTGAATCGCCGAGGAAACACGCTCAAATGCTGGAATCGCGAGTTTCTGGCGACGTTGCATTCCAATTTCAAGAAAGCTTTTTCTTGGCCCAAATTATAACCAATTCAAACTTTAAAGTCCAATCTAAAGCGAAGAAGGTAAATGTAAAATGTCCCTACAAATTCTTCTTGAACTGTTTATCCTAACAATTTTTTCTCAATCTATGACTGTCTTTTTAGTTTTTACCTCATTCAATCTATCACTTTTTCTCTCTCTAAACTCTGAACTCCCTCTGAATTATGAAATCACCAAATCGGAGAAGAAAAGTTGTTACTGTGATCCGTAAGGTTTGTTGTAATGCCGCCTGTGAGTGTATCTCTGTCTTTCTGGCTCTCTCTAACTGCAACTGTGACTGCATTGGAATGTTGCTGATTTAGTGTTGCTGATGGTTTGTGTCATTGACTACCGGTGTTCATGGTTGGTTGTTGCTGTCTACTGCGCTCTTTGTCTACCTTGTTCAGTGATTGTTCATTTTAGTGCGGTTTGTGTTCACAAATCACAATAAAATTGTTCTTCACTTCTTTGTAGGTTGAATTTTTTTTGTTGAATTTTATTTAGCTGAAAACTTGAATTGTTAATTTATTATTATAGCATTGGACATAATTTTTTAAAAACTAAATACTTATGCTATAAAATGAACGGATACTTTGTGAAGGATGATTGAAATATGGTGTAATGCTCAAACAAAGGTAGCAGATTTTTTTATGTCATAATTAGTTATTCATTGCAATAATTTAATTGCTTTATTTATTACTTAACTTTATTTTATGTCATATAAATATGTGAGTTGTGAATTTGTGTTTTGATTTGTGATTGAACTTTGTTATGAGTTGTGACTTTTAACTTGTGAATTTGTGTTATAAGATTTTTTATAATTTATAATTTTATATTTTATGAGTCACATTTACATTCTGTCTTACGATTCAATGACTTACGATTTTGAACTAACTTTTCGAGTCGAGGTAAAAACTACAAGTTTACTACCTTGGTAACGGGTACTTAGGGAAGTGTGACAGACCCTCTTTTCATCCTTCACCCCTGTTTAAAAAAATATTCCCATCCCTTCTCCGTCTTTGCAAATCCCTATTTAATTGCCCCTATAGAGAACGCAGATCTCCTCGGATATCTACGAATACTCTTTGAAATTTTTTTAAAAAAATTAACACAAAAGGTATGGTATAATAATCATAAATAATCAATTCAATATAATTTAACACAATTCACAACATATATATTATGAAAAATAATATTTCAAAAGGAAAAAACATAAAAACATCTTCCAACATAATAACATAACATAATTTTTTGGAACGATATTGAGCGACGTAGCGATAGATTTGAGAGGCAGAGAAAATGAGTTAGAGAGATAGAAAGAGAGAGAATCGAGGCTGAGAATGAATTTGAAAGAAAAAAAAATATTCGAGTTGGAGGCAGAAATTAGAGTTACTAAATTCAAGAAATGGATTTATGTATAAATAAATTAGGATAAATTAATAATTTTATATTCGCGTATATTTAATAGGTTTCATGGGGTGAATACTTATGTCCGTGTTTCCATTAGAGGTGGCAAACGAAAAAATCCACCTTGTCTTACCAAAAACCCACCATCTGGTAGGTTGGCCCACCCCCACCTAGTAAGACGATCTTGAATTTCTCTCCCGCTCCCCCTAATGGTAGGCTGACGGGTTGGCAGATTCTCCATTTTTTTATAAATCATTAAATATTAAATAATATATATAATTTCACAATAATTTCAATAAATTTATAATTTCTAAAAATATTAAAAAATTATAATTTTTAAATTCACGTACATTAAAGTTTTATAATTATAAATATGTAATAAACATAATTATAAACCAAATTTTTTGAAACAAAATAATAAAATCAATATTGTCCAAAACAAAACAAATATTGTCCAAAATATATAATTAAACATCTTCAAGTTTATAATCAATCAAACATAAAAATATAATCCAAAATATAACTTAGAACATCGCCCCTATTCATTTCGCGAGGGCGGGTCGTGGGGATCTCATGGGCTCTTACCTAGTCCCAAAATGCGAATAATCCCTGCAAATACCTGTTTCGACTATTTTTATGATCATTCCTATTGCTAGTATTCTATAGTTTGTGACGTGGAGCTATTCCATCCACTTAGTAAATTCTTAGATAATCAAAGTCTAGATTATATTATGGGTAAAGTATATTTTTTGTCCCTGAAGTTTGGCAAAAGTTTCAAAAATACCCCTAAATTTTATTTTGTTTCAATTTTATTCCAAAAGTTTTCGATTTGCATCAAATATACCCTCAACGGCTAAATTTTTAAAAAATTTAAGACTAATCTAACAATAATACATGAAAATTATGCTTGATTTGCTTGTGTTGAGGGTTGTTCTTATGATATTGTTGTTGAATTGATCTTAAATTTTTTGAAAAATTAGCCGTCAGAGGTATATTTGATGCAAATCGAAAACTTTTAGAACAAAATTGAAACAAAATAAAACTTAGGGGTATTTTTGAAATTTTTGTCAAACTTCAGGGACAAAAAGTATACTTTACCCTTATATCATTCATATAAAGTCACATGTATCCTTGTTATAACAATATTAATAGAAGATAAATGGATAAACACTAAATAAGTCACATTTTTCATATATATATAACAATAACTAATATCACATATTACAACTTATGAAATTATAATACTTTAAGAGGTGATGCATAGATAACTTAAATGTTAATAAGTCTAAAAAAATTTTAAAAAAAATAAAAATATCAAAAAATTACATGTTGATCCATAAGATTTTTTTTAAAAAATTTGTCCATAGTCTATAATTAATAACTTTGAAAATACATATATGTTATTTATCTTATATATTTTTTATTTTATGAAGACTTATAATTTTTTTTATCAACAATATTAGTGGTTATAAAGAGATTTTTATTTTTAAATAAAATTATAAAAAAAATTAAAAATAAAATTAGTTGCTATTTTTTTGATACTTTATTTAGTTTTTATCTTAAATAAAATTAATTATGTATTTAATTTATATTCGTTTGTTTATCCTAATAATTGTATATAATAGATAATATATTTAAGCATATTTTGAAAGAAATTATTTAGTTTTATATAATTGAAAGTTAACAATGAAATTGAGATTAAAATGAAGTAAAATATAATAAAAATATGAAGAGTAAAAGTAAACAATAAAAAATTAAATAAGGTAATAAAATAATTAAAAAATAAGAAAAGACAGAAAAAATAATGTGTGTAGTCAATAAAAACACCCATAAAAAAAATTTAGTATAATCAATGAATATAAGATGAAAGACAAAAAATTAAGATATGTTTTTATTAAAAAATTTAAAAAAAAAGCATTATGAAGAAGAATCTATTAACCAAGTTCTATGAAAATATTATAAAAAATTTAAAATATTAGTAAATAAAATAACTCTTTTAAGAACTAATAATCAAAATACATAAAATCTCATTCTCTTTCATATATATAGAAAATAAT
>NC_029776.3:92519520-92520650 GCF_000817695.3 Arachis duranensis
TTGTTTATTCTAGTGGTATAATTGAAACATATTAAAACTCTAAAAGGTAAAATTAAAACAAAATAGCATTTGCTATCTTGTAATATTTTAAATAAAAATCTTATTTATACATCTTTAAAATACATTACTTTAATATAATGATATTTTTTATTAAAAATAAACATTATGGTAAATATCACATATATTTTTTAGTAAATTATATACAAATATTTTTTTGAAGTATATCACTTTTATTATATGAAAATAATTTAGATACCTTTAAATGTGATTATGATAATTAACTAAGTATTATGTATTCTTTACTAATTTATATTTAATAATTTACCTCTAATAATACATTTAATAATGTAATAATTAGTTTGTTATATCTATAAAATTTTTAATTATAGTAAAAATATAAGATATGATGCAGAAAAAAAGCTAAAACGACATAATTTTTCACTAAAAAATATATTTTGTGTTCATTTTTTAGATATGTGTCTATTTTTTTCAACTCGTAAATTTTAATTGATATAAATTAATAACAGTTAAGTGTACAAAAAAAATAGCAATCAATACAAAAATAAAATTTAAGTAAGACAAACATGTTCTGAAAAATTGAAATAAAATAAAGGCTTTCAATTATGATAATTAATTATAATCATATATATTTACTTCAAGCTAAGATTTATACTTCGAAACTCAGAATATTAATATTTTGTATTTTTATTTTCTCAATTTTTAACTATTATAAACATTAGTTATTCTCTAATAATGACAATCTTTTTTAAAAATAAGCATAATTAAACAATCTTAAAAATATATAATAATTTTCAAAATAACAAAAAAATGTACAATTACTTAAAATATAATATTTGTATAGCAACTGAAATTTAATTGTCAATATAAAAATTATATATAATATCATATCGAAATCAAATAAGTGTTTACTCAGATAATTTAATATTTATATAATATGACAAAATAAATTGAAATTTTAGCTTAACCATAGTAAACGTTCAAATTTAAATTTTCATAAATCAAATTTTTTTTCTTTTTGTCAAAGTGAATTATGCAATAAAAAAATTTATAAGAACATTATTGATGTTCAAATAATAGAAATAAGATCATATTAATTATATTTATACAAT
>NC_029776.3:92520657-92534866 GCF_000817695.3 Arachis duranensis
ACCTAATTAATTAGTTATAATGAATTTGATTTAATAATTTAAAAAAATATTTGAATAACCCTTTTTAAAAAATGTCAATCCAAATAATATAGATTGATAAAAAAATATAACTAAATTATATAATACAACATAATATTTCTAGAAGTTTGTTTTATAGCAGATCTAATGCTAAGATATTTATCATTATCTATGGTATAATCTAATTTCACAATTATTTAAACTTTGTTTTTATAAAAAAAATTACATTATTTATTTAAAAAAACAAAAAAATACTTACTATTATAATTTAAATAGAATACAAAATAGATATTAAACCAATTTTTTTAATAATTACTCAGCCACAAATATCCATCGGAGATATAAAGTTTAAAAGCATACAAAGTAAATATAACACCTACACCCTTTACACTAACACGATAAGATAATCATCATAAGTCTCTTTAACACAAATTAAACAGAACAACATATAATAATAAAGAAACAATCAAATCCAAAAGATTTATAGAACACATATCATGTCTTACGACTGATAATATTAAAGAAACTTTAACTATTTATTCTTTTATTAATATTTTTTTATCTACTCTGTACTTCATCTACGAATATGCCAAGAACCAAACCTATCCTTAAACCTTTTAAAATATCGTATATTCTTGTCAAACACAATATCATTATACGTCATCCATATACACCAAAGAACTGAAAATAATAAAATCATCCATATTTTCTTTATAAAAACTACTGAATGGAAGAACCGTTGGTCAAAAGATGAGATTCTATTATAATATATATGACTTTTTATGAAGATAAGATAAAAAAGAATGGTACAGAATAATATTATATATATTTAAGTTAATTATAATCTTTTTTAATAACCAAATTTGTTGTAACGTAACCGATAAACAATAACAGTTAATATAGATTAGATATGCTTTGAGCATAGTATACGTTTTATTATTTTATATGAAACAATATTAGTTTTAATTTATATATTTATTATTGGATATTAAAAATAGAAAGTATTTGTATTGTTAGTATTTTTTTAATTTGTCTCAACTCCAACCATGATTAGGCCTAAAAGTTCACCCACCTCATTAGAAATAAATGCAATCTAATCAGTTTTTATCTGATAGTGCTATACATTGGCATAATCATAGAAGATTTAATTTTAGCGAGTTAACAATATGGTGTTTAGGTATCCCATGAGTATTTTTATGCATAGAATTATCAATCAATTATGTATGGCTTCTGATGAAAATAATATATTCAACATGGATGTTGTTTGTTAGGTAAAAGATAACAGATTAACAAAAAAATAATTACAATGAATATATTCATTTTAACAAATATTCTTCTATCTAATACTAAAAAAATACACTGACCAACCTAAATTATTATAGGTTCAACTTCTATTGACAACGGAAGAATGCCTAAATTGAGACATTTTTAGGTTATAGTATTTGTCAAACAAACAATTAATGAAACAGTCATCCGTACCTTCTCATTTTGAGTACATTTATACATAAAAGAAATTATACATTGAAAAAAAAAAGAAGAAAACAATAGTTAAAATAGCGAAAGCGATAAAAATGATAATTTTTATAATTTGGTATGGCCATCTATGTATAGAAAATCAGAAGACCATGATTATCTAACAAAATTAATTTGTATTCATTGCATTTAATTTGAATAAATAAAAAATATCTTATTTTAGTTTAGTCTTTAATTCACATAATTTGAATTTAGCTTAATATATATGATTTGATTTGATTTAATTATTAGTGAAAAATATCTTGATTGTCTATTTTATTCATAGATTTATTATTTTAATAATGAATAGATTTATCAAATCAATTAATTAATACACATAATTAGTATAATTAATTTAATTTAATAAATTAAAAACAATAAATTAAAAAACATTAACAAAACACTAAAAGAAATAAATTAAGAAATACTATCAAATTAAATTGATGTAAATTATAATAAATTATATGATATTAAATATCTAATCAAATTAATTAGTTGATATATTTAATTTATTATAATAAATTATATTTAATGAGTTAAAAGAAATAAATCGCTAAACACTCTCAGAAGCATGACATGTCATCTCCATCATTAAGTGTAGAAACCTTATTTTTATATAATAAAATAGATAATAAATAGAATAGATGAAAATATAACATGTGACATATTTTAATTATAAAATTGGTAATATATAATAATTTTTTTATGAATCTTTATTTCTTATTTGTTGTTAATTTTTACGTTATTACTTAATAATTTTCGCTTATGAAACTATCAACTATCTAATATTATGATTTAGTTAATAAGAATGATGACATTAATATTTTTTTTTCTAAGTCTTGTTATTATTTATAATTAGGAAAGAGCCATAAATAAATTTATTTTCTTAATGAATGTTAAAATTTTGTTGTGAAATTTATTTTAATGACTAATGTAAACCCCGTTAAATTAGTAAATAATTAGTCAATAAATTAATTTTTAATAAAGAAAATTAGAAATATGAATATTATATTAAATTAGGATAGATCGCATCAAAACGAGAATTTTGGCACAAATTTCAAAAATTCAGCCCAAGATTGGATCGAACGGGGCCGAACCGGTTGAATCGAATCCAAACCGGACCCGTGGGCCCAACCGGCCCAACACTTAAGTTAGCCAAAGCTCATTTTCTCCTCCAAAATGCAACAGAAGCAGCACTAAACGCAGCTGGAGAGGAGAAGGGTATGAAACCCTTACGTTAATTTCAAAACACCGTAACTTTCCAATTCGAGCTCTGATCGCCGCACTGTTTGCGGTCACTGATGATCGGATTTTTGACGGTTTAGAATTTCTCAAATAAAATCTCGTTGTAAAGTATAGTTTCTAAACCCAACAATAATTCTTTCATACAAAAAGTTGTTTGTCACTAGTACAAACCCCTAATTTTATAAACCAAAGTATTCAAACCTCGGGTCGTTCTCCCTAGGAATTGTAATGAAGTGTCTTGTTATTGGTTGTGATGTGTTTGGGGTTTTGGATGAGAAGCATGAAAAGTAAATGGCAATGAAAATAAACTAACAACTATAAAAGGCTCTTGGCAAGGTATGAAAATTAGGCATCCTATCCTAGTTATCCTTCTCAATTGTGATGAGAATTGTTCATTGCTACCACTTAGTTAACCCTTACTAAATAAAGGAAAGTCAAGTGGATGAATTGACTTGAGCCACAAGTCCTAGTCAACTCCCAAGGAAAGACTAACTTTAGTGCACTCCAAACCAATTAGTAATTTCTCCAATTACCAATCAACAAAGGAATTAGATAACTCAAGTGTCACTAATTACTCTACCTAGGCCAAGAGGAACAAAACCTACACTAAAACCCAACCAAGCATTTCATCAAACACTTGGAAGGCATAAAAGAAAAGCATAGTAAATTGATAACAAGAATAGAATCTAACAACAATTATTGCAAAGAATTAATCAACAACAATCAAGGAAATCACAATTATCATGAATTACCTCAAATTGCATTATTGAAAGGAAACTCAAGAACAACAATCTATCCAAAACAAAATGAAGAATTACAATTATTAAAGCACATAACTAGAAAGAGGAAGAGGAGAAGATTAAGAATTGGTAAATGAAAAGTGAATCAAAGCATGAATTAAACCTAGATCTAAGAAGAGAGATTAACCTAAACCTAATCCTAATTCTAGAGAGAAGTGAGAGCTTCTCTCTCTAAAACTAATCCTAATTATGCCCTATGCTAGATTGATTGAATTACTCATGCCTTCCCCTTAATCCTTCATCCTTTTATTCCTCTCCCTTAGCCATTGGCGCAAAAAATGGGTTCAGAAACCCTCTCAAATCGCCAGGCACGTGTTGCATTAGTGAGGTCATGTGCCGTCATCGACGCGTGCGCGCACGGTACGCGTGCGCGTCCCTGACCTGCTTTGCAAATGTGCGCGCGAGCGCCTTGTGCGCGTGCGCGTGCATGGCCTAGATCAATTCTTTGGCTTTTTGTGCTTCTCTCTACTTACATGCTTTCTTCCTTGCTTCCTTTGATCCATGCTTAGCCTATTTCAACCTGAGATTACTAGCAAACATATCAAGGCATCTTATGGAATCAAAGAAGAACTAGAATTCATCAAAATAAGGCTTAAAAAGCATGTTTTTACACTTAAGCACAAATATGGGAGAGATGACAAAACCATGCTAATTCATAGGCTAAATGTGGCAAAAGGTTATCAAAATACTCTAGATTCAATACAAAATAAACCGTCAAATCGGGGTTTGTCAGTCACGCGACCACCACGTCGAGCTCTACGTTTCTACCGGAACAATTTCATAGGTAAGCTATTTAATTATTCTCAACCACTCCTTCCCCCAATTTTCAAAAATTATGTGGAGGTGTTGAATTTCTTTTCTCTTTGATGTTTTAGGATCTAATTAGCTTGAGAAAAGCGTTCACTCTTGCTTATACGAAGTTTGGGTAAGACGAGGATACCATGATTCTATTTAATTTTCTGAATTTATGCCTTGGGTATTAAATTGGGTGTATATGTGTTATGAATGTGTATTAGGTAGTGAATAAATAATTGGAGATTGAAATTGTGGATATTGGAACTTGGAGGAGGCTGAGCATTAGTGTTTTATTGAAGTTTTTGGGGCTATGTTAGTTTTAATGAATTGTCTTGATCATTATGAGGATATCGGCCAAGGTATGGTTTAGGTTTCTTGCATTTAATATATAATGTTCTGTGAAAACTTAGACTAGATGACCATAGGATAGGTTGGAATGCATGTGTATATTTATTGTTTGAATTTATATCCTCTAAATTTTAGATTTTTACTTTAGAGAATAAAGTGAGATCTCTCACTATTGAATGCTTTCTCTCTCATGTTTTCTCTTGATCCCACCTATGAAATAAATGGTGATAGATCATACCTTAATTTCTAAAGTAAAATTCAAAATTTAGAGAATCCAAATTCTTATTGTTTAGTATCTTGTTGATAAACATGTTTGGTTTGATGCTTGTTGATTAATTGGTGATTTGGTGAATATTGATTTGAGGTATGACTATTGTGGAGGTTGTTGTGATAATGAGGAAGGGCATATTGTGTTATAAGCCTAGGATTTATAAGCTATGGTTTGGGTTGATGGATTTAAGTGGTGTATGTGTATTATTGTTGATTTGAGATAGGTTTATTGTGGTGATTGTTGTGATGATGAGGAAGAGTATATTGTATTAAAAAATGTAGGTTTGGTGATGAAAAGGATGGAGTTTTTGAATGAAAATGAGGTTTGGGAATTTTGCAAAATTTGGTTTTGGGCCAAACTTCAGCGAGCCATAACTTGGCTTCTGGACCCTCAATTTGTTTCAACTTATTTTAAAATGAAAATAGGATTCATGCAGTTTATGTCATTTGAAGAACGGGTGAAAAATATTTTAATTCGAAGAAGTTATGGGTGTTGGAAGATTTGAAAAAAAAATTGTTTTCTTTTCAATTCTACAGCTTGCTATCTAATCAGGTTTTTGGAAAACGTACGTCCACGCGTACGCGTGACATGGAATTTTAAATGTACGTACGTGAATAGCCCTATGCATACGCGAATAGCCCTATGCGTACGCGTAATGGGCCAGTATGCATGTCCACGCGTACGCGTGGCCCACGTGTGCGTGTGACATGATGTACTCACCTACGCATATGCATGACAAGGAGATGCGCGCGCGAGCTGCCTTTTTATACTCCCACGCGTACGTGTGAGCCACGCGTACACGGCGCCCCTATTCCAGCAAACATGATTTTCTAAGTTTTAAACCCTATTTCAAACTTCTAAACCTCTATTTTCAATCCTTTGGTCATAAATAAAAGTATTAAACCTGATAATTAGATGGAGCTAGGAAATGGGGATAACTTGGAGGTGAAGTAAAGCTGAAAAAGTGATGAATTGAATAATGATTATGTCTGATATTTGGCTAAATAATCAAATGATCTGAGATACGAGATTCCCTGGGTAAAGTACCGTGGCTTGCCACCACGTGTACCAGGTCGAAAACTCGATACTCTATTGACCCTACGACGTAAGGGTGACCGGGCACTTATAAATTCCCGAGAATGTTACACCCATTGAGCAATATTGATTATTTGAGGAAAAGCTATGCATAGACTCTTGGGGATGCACGTCGAGGGACAGTCCAAGGGTTTAGCAAATCAGACTTATCGGGTTGGCTTGATAATCGACAGATAAGACTCATCAGCCATAAGATAGGCATGCATCATATGCATATTACTTGAATTACTTGTTTGTGCATTAACTGGGTGTGTCTAAGTGTATTTGCTATGTTAAATGTATATTTGTTACCTGCAGTATTTGTAACCTTCTTGTGCTTGCCTTTATCTGCTTATTTGTCTGTGATATGTTGTCGGAGATGGAGGTATAAAGGAAATGCAGTAGGACTTAGATTCAAGATTAAGTTAAGTTAGGCTTAGATACTCTTAGAAGACCACCTTTTATGGTTTCTGTTTAATACTTTAAGCTTTACAATTTGAGTGTCGGCGTTCTAGGATTGTCTCTGGCATTTCCAGGACCTTATATCTTATATGTGCGGCACCTTTACCATACTGAAAACCTCTGGTTCTCACCCAATACCATGTTGTTGTTTTTTCCAGATGCAGGTTGAGAGATACCTAGTTAGGCGTCTGGACTTCTGAAGCGAAGTGGTTATCGGGTTACTTTTTGATTGTATAGTCGTGTATATATATGTACTTAGTTCTCTCTCCGCATGACTTGTTCCTTTTGACCCTCTTAGAGGCTTATGGAGAGACATGATTTTGTTTATGTAAATTTGGGTTTTGGATATATATATATATATGCTTCTATTCTTACTTTTGTTATCTTATACTTGATAGTTATAGTTTTCTTAGTACGCAAGTTAACTCGTTTTCTGAGCATTGCATTTTTATTTTCGCTATTTTTATTACACCTGTTCTTTAAGGCTCCTAGTTTATTATATTCTTTCTGCTATTATATGTACACATTTTACTTTAGAGGTCGTAATACCACACCACCTCTATTTTACGACTTAAGCGTAAAGCTTCATGTAGTAGGGTGTTACAACTAATTAATTAATTAATTAATACACATAATAAATTTGATTTAATAAATTAAAAGAAATAAATTAGAAAATACTAACAGGATATTAAAAGAAATAATTAGAAAATACTACCAACATACATTGATATAAATGATAATAAATTGTGTAATATTTAAATATTCAATTAAATTAATTAGTTGATGTAGTTAATTTATTGTAATAACTTGTATTTAATAAGTTAAAAGAAATAAATCGAAAAATACTCTTAGAAGTATGTCATGTCAGCTTTATTATTAAGTGTAAAAATTCGATTTTTATATAATAGAATAGATAGATAAATATAACAGTACTTTTTAACGTGTGCATTTTAAGATGTGTTTTCTTTTCAGTAAATTTTATCACAAACATATCAAACTCTTATAAGGAGTTAAGGCAGGGTATTCAAGTTTGAGCAGTATCTGTTCCGGCCCAGCCCCGATGGTCCAGCGCCCCGCCCCGGCTGACCGACCCAACGGGTATGCAACACCCGAACCAGGCAGAAACCCAGACACCACTACTTCCCCAGCGAGGCACATGACAGCTGGGGAGGGAAGCTTCCTGGAAGGTGGGTCTGCTCCTGTGGGACCCACCCTAGGTGCAGACTATATAAGGGGAGGGCCCTACCCCTCCCCCAAGTACGTCACGATACCCTCACTTTTCCTACTACCTGGTATGGATTCTGACTTAAGCGTTAGAGTCCCTTTTACAGGTGGTTCCCCCTTCATCACTCCAACAACCCGGGGTCGTGAAGCCTCATTCCTCACTCACTAACACCAGCCAGGGAGATCCACTCACGCACCGGCAACCCAGATCCAGGTCCCCTCCAACCACACGTTCACTCATAGTATCTCTGACCCGTTTAGGAACCGACATCCCGAACATTGGCACCGTCTATGGGGACTGGCTCTGGCTTGAATGGATTTCCTATCGGGGCCAGTGGAAGGGCAAAAGGGAGGCGAGCCGCGAGTAGAGGAGAACGCCCACCGAGCTAGTAGGGCGGCCTGTTTGGCTTCTTCTCACGCACGAACGAGATCCCCCTCCCGTGGGGATGAGCTTCACTCTCGTTCCTGGAAAAGACGCCACAGGGTGCAAAATCTCAAGAGGGAGTTGGTGGCTAGGGACCGCTACCAGCCCGGCCCAAGTCAACCCCATCCTTAGTCTCCCAAAAGGAGAGGGGAAGCACAGGGAAGAAGCCCGTGGAGGAACCACGCCAGGCGTACACCGGGCTCCCGATCCCCACCGACCCGTGCGCAGTCGGAAAACCAAGGGGAGAGTTGGGAGATACCTAGGAGACGACAAGACCCCATAATTTACACTCGGCCCATAGCAAGGCGCACCGAGGAGGAAGACCAAGAAGAGAGCAGGGAGAGACCGAGAAGGCGATGAAACCCCATAATCAAAGGAGCAACCCCTTTCCACCACTCCATTCTCGAGGTTCGGCTGCCGAAACACTTCGACAAGCCAACAGACATGAGATATGGTGAAACTTAGGACCCCCAGGAACACCTAATGGCCTTTGAGGCCAGGATGAACCTGGAGGGTGTGGGTATTGAGGTGAGATGTCGCGCCTTTCCCGTGGCCCTGGCGGGACCGGCAATCCGGTAGTTCAACGTGCTCCCTCAGGGGTCCGTGACGACTTTCACGGACATAACCCGGGGCTTTCTAACACAGTTTACCACCCGTATTGCGAAGGCCAAGCACCCGATCAACCTCATAGGGGTGACCCAAAGAAACGAGGAACCGACCAGGAAGTATCTGGATAGGTTCAACGATGAATGCCTAGAGATTGATGACTTGACCGACTCGGTGGCCAGCCTTTGCCTGACGAACGGGCTGTTGAATGAAGACTTCGGGAAACACCTCACCACCAAACTGGTGTAGACAATGCAGGAAATCCAGAATGTGGTGAGAGAGTACATCAACAACGAGGAGGTCAGCCAAGTGGTGGCAGCCAACAAGCGGCAGCCCGCCTATCATCCTATTCGTCAGCCCGAGAGTTGGGAAAGGCCTAAGGAGCACTCCAAGGACGGAGGGTCAACTAAACCCTCCAAGCCGTTCTCCTAGGTAGGAAAGTTCACTAACTATACCCTTTTGACGGCCCCGATCATTGAGGTGTACCAATAGATAGCCGACAAAGGCATCTTGTCGAAGCCTCGCCAGCTCAAGGACAGAACCGGAGGGAACAAGAACCTCTACTGTGACTACCACAAGGGTTTCGGCCATAAAACCCAAGATTGCTTCGACTCGAAGGACGCTTTGGAACAGGCGATCCGAGAAGGTAAGCTAGCGTAGTTCTCACAGTTCATAAGAGAACCCAGGAGGCGAGAGCCCGACCGATCTGACGAAGACAGAAGCCGTGCTGTGAAGCCAAGGCAAGAACCCGAAGAGGACGAGGACAACGACCGCGACCTCACCGTCGTGAATGTTGTAGTCGGGAGGGACGCTGCACCGAGATCAAAGTCGGCGGCAAGGAAAGACACTAAGGTCCTGGCCGTGTCATTAGCTAGTTATGGGCCATCCCCTAGGAGAGTCCCAACGATATCGTTCGGAGCGCAGGACCAATGGTTCCATGACGTACTGGAGAACCCTCCCACGGTAATCACAGCAAGAGTGGGAGCTGGTTTTGTCAAGCGAATTCTCGTTGATACCATAGCCGAATCAAACATTATGTTCCGAAACGTGTTTAACGCCCTGGGTCTCCGAGAAGCTGACTTAAAAACTCACCAGCACGGGATGGTCGGCTTAGGGGATAATTTTATCAAGCCTGATGGAATAATCTCCCTCCTGGTCTCCATAAGAGAAGGTCAAGGAAAGAGGTCGCTAATGGCGGAGTTTGTCGTTCTGAGGGACTCCACCGCTTACAACCTTATCTTGGGGAGGAAAACAATCAACGAGTTCGGGGCGGTAATATGTACCAAGCTGCTGATAATGAAGTTTGTAGCTGACGATAGGTCGGTGGGATCCATCAGGGGGATCTGGAAATGGCAGTCGCGTGCGACAATGCCAGCCTCTCCCTAAGGAAGAAGTCGAAGGAGGCGTCTGGGGTTTTCCTAGCCGATCTGGACGCTAGGATTGACGACAAACCAATACCAGAGCCTGAAGGAGACCTGGAAAAGTTTACGGTCGGCGACTCAGAAGACAAGTTCACTTTTGTAAAAAGAAACCTCCCCCACAACTTGAAACAGCCTTTGATGGAGATGATTCGAGCAAACAGCAATTTGTTTGCCTGGACATCAGCCGACATGCCGGGGATCGACTCCCAGTTCATGTCACACCACCTAGCCGTGAAGGCAGAGGCCAAGCCCGTAGCCCAAAGACGAAGGAAGATGTCCTAGGAGAGCCGACGAGGTGGCCAAGCAAATGGCTAGCATGTTAGAAGCAGGGTTCATCCGAGATCTATACTACTCAACCTGGCTGTCGAACGTAGTCCTGGTTAAGAAGGCCAACGAAAAGCGGAGGATGTGTGTAGACTACTCCGACCTTAACAAGGCATGCCCTAAAGACTCCTTCCCCCTCTCTAACATTGATGCTCTAGTGGACGCGGCTGCGGGATATTACTTTCTAAGTTTCATAGACGCATACTCTAGTTACAACCAGATACCGATGCACCGGCCAGACGAGGAGAAAACGGCGTTCATAACGCCAGGTGGCACGTACTGCTATAGGGTAATGCCGTTTGGACTAAAAAATGCAGGAGCTACTTATCAAAGGCTGATGAACAAGTGTTCAGCAATCTTATCGGGAGGTCGGTAGAAGTGTACATGGATGACATCCTGGTAAAGACCACCCAATTAGAAGACCTGGTTGGCGACCTAGAAATTGTGTTTGCGTCCCTCCGACGATACAATATGAGGCTTAATCCTCTCAAGTGTGCTTTCGCCATGGAGGCCGGGAAGTTCTTGGGTTTCATGATAACCCAGAGGGGAGTCGAAGCCAACCCTGAGAAGTACGAAGCAATTTTGCGAATGACGTGCCCTGGGTGCATCAAGGACGTGCAGAGGCTGGCCAGAAGACTCACGACCCTATCCCGTTTCCTGGGCATGGCCGATTTCCTGGTTTAAATTGCTGGAGACCCTCACGATATACCAAACACACGGTGGAAACTCTATGTGGACGGAGATTCCAACCAAACGTTCGGGGAGCGGGGATAATCCTAGACGGCCCAACCCCGATGGTCTGGCGCCCCAACCCGACTGACCGACCCAACGGGTATGCAACACCCGAACCAGGCGGAAACCCAAGACACCACTACTCCCCCAGCGAGGCACATGACAATTGGGGAGGGAAGCTTCCTGGAAGGTGAGTCTGCTCCTGTAGAACCCACCCTAGGTGTAGACTATATAAAAGGAGGGCCCTACCCCTCCCCCAAGTACGTCACGATACCCTCACTTTTTCCGCCACCTTGTATGGATTTTGACTTGGGCGTCAGAGTCCCTTTTGCAGGTGGCTCCCCCTTCATCACTCCAACAACCCGAGAGGTCGTGAAGCCTCGTTCCTCACTCACCAACACCAGCCAGGAAGATCCACTCACGCACCGACAACTCAGATCCAGGTCCCCTCTAACCACACGCTCACTCATAGTATCTCCGTCCCGTACAAAAACCAACGTCCCGAACAGTATCCACTGCCAAAAAGAGGGGAAAAAAAACACAAACACGATAAGGAAGTGACCACCAAGAATGGTGATAATTGATGATATCTCATAATTAAGTAGGTTTCAAACTTTCATGTGATGAATACTTTTTGAAGGGCCCATTCTGCATGTTGAGTATTGCAGAAGATTCATCTACATACATTATTGTATATTGTCGAGTGATATATGTGATGCAACAAAGAGGAACAAGTCTTGGTCAACATTTTCATTCAATTATTATTTACATACAGATATGATTGTAATATTGATCATTCCGATAATGGCTATATATATGACCACTAATGAGAGATTCATACTTCATTTTGAAGTTTACTTCTCTTTTGAAGAACACGACTTGCTTGGTCCAACTTTTGTTAATGAAGAGGATTTCTTGATTTGGTTGTCTGGCTTTAAATGCCAAATTGCAAGACAACAAATCTCATGTAACCATGATACTAGAAAGATAAAAAAAAAAAGTTAAAATATGTTTTATTTAATATAAACANTTATCAAACAATTTTTCTCATGTAATTCACTATAAAGCCAAGCATTCTCTGTATCTATTATAGGACTTCCATTCGCTAGTGTAAAATTATGTAAAAATTTGTATTATTATATGATAAATCAAATTCATCTTACTATATCAAAATATTGTTCCCTTATTATCCCGTGAACTTACTATAAAGTACTTTTCAAATTAATTTTTCATTATGTTTATTTGAATATGAAATCATACATAATAATGAATAATATTAAAAATAGATACAAGCAATCACTATAGATAAATGGGATCCCCCAATTAGTAGGCTATGACCAAATTTAGCTAAAACTAAATTTGGTATTGTTATGACTCTCAGAGTAAACGGCTTTTTAGAATCTTCAAAAATTATTTCTCAAATGCTGCTGTGATAATATTGAATGGTAAATAGAATAAAGTAAAAGCTACTATTAATTAGCAAAAGTTATAAGAGTAGTGTTAGATAAAGGTACACTCATATTTTAAAATAATGATAAAAAATAAGAGTTGAGATAAAATTCAAACATTGCAATCCTACTTTTTTTAAAGGAAAAAAATACCTTGTAAAGTTATCAAAAATATAAATAAAACGTTATAAATAAGGGAATTATGATAATGAAAAATATTCCATAAACATTAGAAATCAGCCAAAAATAATAATTATTATGTATTTATATATTTATATTTATTGTTTTATATATTTTTCTGATAAAGTATCAACTACAAAAATAATTACACTTTTATTTCATATAAAATAAGTCTTTCTTAAAAGAATAATCTAATTTATTCACAATATCAAAATTAAACTTTTTATGAACAACAAAAATTAAATTAATTAAATAATAATAAATTCTTAAAAAATTTGACTAAAAATTAAAATTAAATTGAAAAAAAAAACTAGTATTTCTGAACAAGAAATAATGTGTGTTTGGAAACCAAGTGGCATAGTCAAGAAATTAGGATGTTTGGGGATAAAAGAACAAGTGAGCAAGTGAGAGTGGCAGGCAATGATGGGTGGTGAGTTGTTTGGGATACAGAGTATTTAATATCACGTGTCCCACCTACTTGTGCTTTGCACGTGTCAATTCCCATTTCCCATCTCCTAACCAATACCTACTCCCTCCGGCTAATTATTTTCAAACTCCATTCCTTCATTCAAAACCTTATCAAATAGAGGAATTGCTCAACGTCTATCATCCCAAGAAATTTTAGATGTGAATCAATATTTTTTCTATTAAAGGATAAAATGATTTAATTTGGTTTATTTTAAGATTTTATTAATATTAGTTACTTATAAAACTTTTATCTTGATTTCATTATGTTAATGATAATGTGTTCTTATATACTATACACTGCATGACATATTAATAAAGTCTATCAGTATGGTATACATATAATCACAAAATAATTTGTTAACGAGAGACATATCATGTGTTATTTGATGTGTTTAGTAGCAGATACTTAAATTGGATGAGAATAATACTTGCAAGGAATTTCAACGAATAAGGTAATCAAAATCTAAAAGAGGTATAAAAATTAGAATAAAATAATATATTACAAAATAGGTATTTTATCTAATATTTATATATATCTCCTGTAAAATTAAGGAAAGATTTATATAAATCTTTTTATCGAATTTGGCACGATATGATTGATTCAAGTGNAAATATTTGGCATTAAATTTTTCGCTTTTTCTCATATTTCCTTTCCATCAATTTTAAACTTTTAAAATATTCATTATACCTAATATCTCCTATTTTCACTAGTTGTTATATGGATATCACCCATAGCAATCGTATAAAAATATATGTATTTACGCCACTGCCATGCATTTGATTATTTTAAAAATTGATTATTTTATTAAAATAGATATAAAATAATATATAATAAATATACATAAATATATATAATT
>NC_029776.3:92534890-92553719 GCF_000817695.3 Arachis duranensis
CAAATCGATCCAAAAATTACGAATATGGATCCGATTTGCAAGGCTATCGGATCGAATCGGATCTAATTCGCACACTATTAGAATCAGATTGCGGATTTTGTGTAGGTATCTGCGTATCCGCGTATTCTAAAAAAAATAAATATTTTTTATGTTTTATTTCAACTAATAATTATTTTATATGTTGTATTATTTTAATTTATTATTTAAGAAAAATATGTTTAATATTATTTTAAAAATAAACATATTCAAAAAGAATAGAAAAATAAATTTTATTAATATTTTTTAATAAAAATAAGCTTTTAAAAATATTTTTGCGTTTTGCGAGTATATTCGATATCTAATTCGATCCGCAAATACGTGGATTGGATCGGATCCAAACTTAAAAATTACGGATATTAGATTTGATTCGATCCAATAATTTTAGTACAAATCAAATAGATATTTTAACCATATCCAATCGAATCTGATCCATATTCAACCTTAATTACTATTATTAGTTATTACCATTAAGTTGAAACCTTGTCATATCACACGTATCAAATGATTTGAGTACACCCAGAATATGTTGTTGTTGCAGAAGAATTTATTAAGATCTTTCAAGAACTCATAAGGATCTCTCATGTTGATCTCTCATTCTTTGGTGAGGTTATTCTCTACCAATAGTTATAATAATTAATTGTTTATTTATTAGTTATATCCTTTTTAGAACAATTAATTTATGAAAAGTGGAAATCAAAACATACATAATAGAGAAAAACATGATAGCACAATTAATTTATTCTTAATTTTCTAAATAACTAAATAAATCATGCATGTTTAGAAATGTGACCTTTTGGATAAACTTTTATCTCACAAGTATTTATATTGTACTTATGGACAGTTAAATGCTAAATTAGTAATTTAGTACGGTTATATTCTACGAAATAGGTTCAATTTTTTGGAAATGGGCATGTGTGTGCTTTGCTCCGATATGGTTTAGGGGTGAAACAGACATATTTGTGGGACAGCTTTTTTGTCAGTGTGGGCAGAAAGAAATCGGATCCTGCGTTTTCTTTGAATTTTAAATTTTTAGTAACAAATTGAAGGGTCCAATTTGTTTGGGTGAGAGATAAAAATTCGTATGCATGAAATCGGATCCAACGATATCACAAAGAAGAATTTTGCATGCATATCACAGGGTCCGAGTTCGCTGATGAGGTTATGAGTTTGGCAACAATGAACTCGGACCCTCCGTTTTTGTGAGAGCTTGAGGGAACTCGGATGGTCCGAGTTCGTGGACCAAGTTTTTTTTTTTATTGTTTAACCTAGTCGAAGGGTCCGATTTCAGTAAAGATGATGATATAAAAGTGTGAGGTGAACTGGTGGGAGTCTTGTGCCGTCTTCCTCCTTCGAGCAACTTCTTCTTTCTTCTTTCTGGTTCAGTTTTAACTTTGGAAGTCTAGTAGTTAGAATTAATGTTGTCTTTTTTGTGGTGAGTGAGGAAAAATGAGTGATAGAGTATTACTTAAAATATACTATTTTGGTCAGATTTTGTTACAAACGACTGAAGGAGTTAAATTTATTTGTGAAAATCCGCTAGATATTGTCATTCCTTTTATTATCTCATTTGAAGAGCTGAAAGGTGTAATATGTGAAAAGATTGATTCTGAGAGGGCAAGAAAGATATCGTGTATACTATACAGATATCCCATTCCGGTGTTTGGCGGATTCGTCCAGTATCAAACCAAATATGTGACGGACGAAGCGAGCATGCAGGAGATGTTTTCAATGTATATTGAAAACCGGTCTCAGATCTCGTTCATCGAGTTGTATGTTGAGTTTGAACAATCTGAGGCTGACCGCAATATTCTACGGGAAGATTATAATAGTGACAGTGAAGAAGAGTTCGAAATCAACTATGAATTTGTTGCTCCAAATGGAGATGAAGATCAAGGTGACGGAACCATGGCCCCAGATGTGACAGAAGTGGCAAATGCACTCGCGAACGAAGTTCCGTTTGAGGAGCCATCCTTCATGCGAGTTTTAGACTTGGAAGCCATGCATGTTCCAGAATTTCCAGAATATATGACTGCAGGTACGTAAACATGGTGTGAGTCCTATTTTAGTTAGACATTGATTGAGTTATGAGGAAGCAAGGTTAGCTCTATTTGATTTTTTTTTTTTACTTTTATATGCTAGAGGTATTAATTAGAAAATAATAATTAAATTGTCCATAGTATGGTTATTACCGATTGGATGACTTTGTAATAATATTTTGCACTGGTTCTATCCTTGTTACGGTTCAAACACATGAACTGGACCGGTTTGGTCCGGTTTATTGGTTTGCCGGTCGAACCAGCTTGACCGGTCCGGTTCGTTTTTGTATGCCGGTCGAACCGGCAAATCTGGTATGGTTTTTAAATATGCTGCTGCTGTTATTTAATTGTCTAGAGTGACATCATAACATGTTGTTAGGTTTGGAGTTATAGCGTACTGGATTCAGTTAAATTTGATTAACCTTTACAATCGTTTTTGAAATATGTACGTGTTAATGAAATTTTTGTTGTGCTTGTTGTCCCAGCAGAAATTTCTATTGTAGAAGACGGTGAATTTCGTGTAGGTATGGAGTTCAGTTCAAGAGAAGCTATTATTAAGACGGTAAAGGACTATAGCATACGACGAAGCGTAGACTACAGGTTGTTTGAGTCTGAACCGTTGACATTTTATGCCAAGTGTACACAGTATGGGTCAGGATGTGATTGGCTTATTAGGGTAAGCTTGATCAGCAAGAAGTATTGTTGGGTTATAAGGAGGTATAATGGTAGTCACACATATACAAAAGCCACCATTTCACAGGATCATTCGAAGCTGGATTCTATCACAATTGCAGAAGCAATAAAGCCATTGGTTGAGGCTGACGCATCCTTAAAGGTAAAATCGGTTATAGCAGAAGTCCAATCGAAGTTCAACTACACCGTCAGTTACCGGAAAGCATGGTTGGCTAAGCAAAAAGCAGTTGAAAAAATATTTGGTGGTTAGGAGGCATCTTATGAAGCGTTGCCAATATGGTTTGAGGCCATGTGTCACAAGGAGCCATCAGCTGTTGTCCATTTTGAGATTATGCCTGCATATCAAGGCGATGAGTTGGTGGGGGATATTCGGGTCATGCATCGTGTATTTTGGAGTTATTACCCTTGTATTAGGGCATTCAGACATTGTAAGCCAATTGTCCAAGTAGATGGGACTCACTTGTACAGAAAGTATAAGGGTTGTTTGCTTGTGGCAGTTTCACAAGATGGCAACAACAATATCGTCCCAATTGCATTTGCTATTGTGGAGGGAGAGACCTCTGATGCATAGCATTTTTTCCTTAGTAACCTGCGTCAACATGTTGTAACTCGTGATGGTGTGGGTCTAATATCCGACAGGCACGAATCCATAAATACAGCTGTGGAACGCAGTAACGGAGCGTGGTCACCTCCAAGAGCTTTTCATATGTTTTGCATCCGGCATATAGAGTCAAACTTTTTGAGAAAGTTCAAGGCACCGTACCTCCAAAAATTGGTCGTCAACATCGGTAACCATTTATGAAATTTAAGCAATTTATCAATATATTTTCCTTACGGATTTCCATTGACCTCCATTCCTTTGCTTTGCATATGTTGTTATCTACCAGGATATTCTAGGACGGTGCGGGAGTATGAGGTGCGTTACCAGAGGTTAAGGGAACGTGGCGAGGCATACACAAACTGGTTAAACCGCATTCCTCGCGAGCAGTACGCATTGCTCTTTGATGGTGGGTACCGATGGGGGCACATGACAACGAATCTTGTGGAGTGCATCAATTCAGTGTTGAAGGGTGCACGCAATCTCCCCATTACTTCTCTTGTCAAGGCAACATTCTACAGGTTAAATGAGTTATTCACCCGAAAAAGAGCGGAGGCGGAAGCAAGGACCAATGCTGGCCATGTATTTTCTAATATCGTGACCTTGAAGTTGCATGCAAACCAACTTGCATCAGGAAATATTCAGGTTAGTTGCTTTGACCGCCAGAATGAGGTCTTTGAGGTTCGTGAGATGTCAAGAGGACTGGAGTTTGCAGTCGATCTACGTGGCCTACGATGTGACTGCGGTGAGTTCCAGGTGAACAGGATCCCCTGCAGGCATGTATTCGCATGTTGTGCCAATCAGCGACTGGATTGACAATTGTACGTGCATGATGTCTATAAGATGAACCAAGTGCGGCGGGTGTACCGAGCAAGGTTTAGGCCACTAGGTAATCCGGCTACATGGCCTGCTTACAACGACTCAAACTGGCTAAAAAAACCTCCTTCACCTGGATCAAACTGTGACATACCCCAATATTGTTGCTGCGTTGGAAATGATGGGGTGAACTGTGTCTGAGGTAGATACTGGGTTGAGGGCTAAGGTTGTTCTTGTTGAGGCGGATTTGGAAGTGATATTTGTGGCTCCTGATCTTCATTGTCCTCATCCATATCCTGACTACCCTCATTTGAATCCTGATTACCCCCTTCCATATCATCATTACCCGCATCCATGTCCTGGTTACCTTCATCATTCTCCTCACCCACAACATTCGACAAGGATAAGCGGTTTCCATATTTTGTACGGTACCAGTTCATGTAACTATCCAAAGGATGCTGTGAAGGCATGGGAAGCTCATCAAGAACGTAGTGATACCTATTTGTCCAATGCATCACCCATTTTGAATGACTCGGTGCCGTGGCCCAGTTAAGATTCTTAGGACCAGTCAGAACCTCTCCATGCGCCTTAGCCAAATTCTGCTCTGGATTAGGTACTCCCTGAATGAAACCGAACTGTCGCCTGACCCTATCGGTGGCATGCCACTCGATACATTCAAATGACACTAATGGAACTGTAGCGCTCCAGACAACCGATTGCATGTAGATTTCAGTAGGAATTATGTTTGGGTCCACACGATCCACAGCATAAGCAACCCAGACAAACTGGAAAAATTCGGGATACTCATCATTACAATCCACAATTCAAATAAAAATTAAAATGCATTATGCTTTGGTAGAAAACTTGTTAAAATAAAACACATATGTCCTTCCTGCAGTTCATCAAAGGCCTTCCTAAAGTGATTTAGCTTCAAATATCTAAATCGTCGGTCAGTACGCTCCCAGTTACGCCACCTAATATGATGTTCTCAATTAGCTCAACTGAAGCTTAAATATCAAGAAATGGGTACATTATAACATAATATTACCTGTTTGCTAGTGGAAAACTGCGGGGTTCTCTAGGAACCGGCGATAGATATGGCAGTCGGATCCAAGTCCATCCGAGCAGAAGTGTTAGTGGACCATCTATTTCCTTACAGTTATAACGAGATGCCCTGCATAACGCCCTATAAAGGTGTGCTAGGCATGCCGAGCCCCAACTATACTGTCCAATATTGACAAAGTCACGTAACAAGGGTAGAAATTTCCAATGAACACCTGCTCCTGACTTATCCCCAAGCAGGATCGTTCCGATCAGCAACATAATATGGCACCTAACATACCTCTGTATATTTATTTCATCAGTCAATTCTATATTCTCTTTTAGATTCCTCAGCCACGTCAGTTTTATGCAGCTAGATCTACAGTCCTCCCTTCGCGGTGCAACGCCAAACTGAAGCAAACACTCTGCCTCCAAGGCTTCAAAACTACTCATAGTCATTCCTGTTACTGGAAGACCATCTGTGGGAAGACCAAGAATTAAAGCTACATCTTCAAGTGTCACAGCACATTCACCAATGGGAAGGTGAAACGTATGTGTGTCTGGGTGCCAACGTTCGATTAGAGCATTTACCAATGCTTTCTGACACTGCACTATCCCAATCTGAGACACATGATAGAACCCGGTAATTCGCAAATGATCCTCCACCCTATCGTTGTACCGATCCGGAGGAACTGGATGGTTACATGTCAACATTCTTAATTTCTACAAAAAAAACATAACAACTTACCAGTCAGATAATTAAAAATACTAACTTACCATCATCAATCAATTTTATTGAATCCTTATACAACTAATTCTTCTAACTTCTAAAATTATTTAATTAATCCTAAAAATTATTCATAACTGCAAATAAAACTCATTACAAACACATATATTCCTAATCGATATTCTCAACAATATTACAACATCTACAATAAAATCTAATGTTAATTACTCTTTTGTTAAACATTTTTTTCTCTGTGTAAAAAAATAGTAACAATGAGTATATCCCATCATTCATACTCTAATAACGGTAATAATTAGCTTCCTAATAATAATTACTACAATTAAAAATATTTCAATTTTCTCAATAAAATAATTATAACATGGATTAATTAAAATAACGCTACTAATCATTCAGCATTACAACTTTATTGTACTAACAATAAAATTAACATTTAACCAAAATCAATAACAGTTATATTAACCATTTAAAAACGCATTTAAATAAGATTGACTTACATATAATATACTAAAAATAAAATTAAAAAAAAATACATAATCTACTACATATTACAGTCGAAAAAACAAAACATAACAACAACATAATCATAAACGATTTTCTTATCATGATATTTTTAACTAATATCCAGTAAAAAAAATTTTAAAAAAATATAACTAATATTAAAAAATTCGTCATAATCATTCTATTTTTTTTGTTCAACTGCACCGCTAACAACAACATAATATTAAAAAATTTTCTAATCATAATTTATATATTTAATAATCTGTAATATTAATTTAAACAAACCCAACAAAAATTCATAAAATAATCATAATCTTTCTATTTATGTTCTTTAACACCATGTCTAACAATAATATAATCATAAAAAATTTCCTAATCATCATAAACATTTTTAATAATCTGTTAAAAAATTTTTAAATTAATCTAACCAAAAAAATTTATAAATTAGTCTTAATCATTCTATTTCTATTCTTCAGCAGCATCTCTAATAAGAATCATAATAATAAAATTTAAAATATTAATAAATATAAATATAATAAAAATTATAAAATTTAAAAAAATTTAAAAAATACTTACATAATCAGGATCACTGAGATAATGAATAATATGAAGCTCAGATCGATCAACATCTTTGATTTTGTATTTTTTTGGCATTGTTGATGCTCCTCCACCATGCAAAACCCAGAGAAAGGAAGAAGAAGGAGACTGTGAGAGTGAAAGGTGAGTCAGTGTGTCTTCGGATGGTGAGAGAGTGGCTTCTTTGTGTGTTTTCTAGGAGCACCATTTGTGGATCAGCGGGGATGCGACGCGTGTTCCTCCTTTCACGCAATTCGGACCGTGCGATTGGGTAATGCGGAAATCGGACGGTGCGTTATCCTTGCCAACTCGGAGGGTCCGAGTTCCACTCCAAGCAGATACAAACGCAAACAAATCGGACCGTGAGTTTTGCTTGCTGAACTCGGAGGGTCCGAATTCCTACTCCCCTGAACCCACATTTTTGTTAGACACCTCCCACCCCCGTATCATTCTCATACACCAGCATGGGTCCAATATCAATATTAAAAAGCGCTACGAAATACAGTCATTTTACAAAAATATTATATTTATTTATTTAGACATAATATTTATCGATATTTATCTGACATAAATATTTGTTATATTCAATCGCATTTTAATAAAAATATAATTTTTTTAATATATTTAAACACATTTAAATATCATAAAAATATTTTATATTTTATATATATATCTTTGTGTGTTATAAAATTTTAAAATTTATATATCAACATATTTTATATTGTATTATATCTTATCTCTGTATCAATATTCTTGCATTATAGATAACAATTAATTGACATGGAGAATTTTGGTTTAATTAAATTTATAAACCAATGCCGATGGAGTAGTATTTCATCGTCCTTATCCGTATTACACAAACAGATGTGAGACTAAAGTTTGACTAGAAACTAATAAGAGGCTTAAGAGCCACAACCCACAATCTTGGAAATAGATGATTTAATTTGTCATTTAAAAAGTTAGTAATCAAATTAATTCTTCCTTAATTAATAAGAATCACATTTTTTAAAAATAAAAGCCTTAATTGATCATTTTAAAGGGAAAAAAAATCATAAATTGAATTTACTCCTTTAATCCCAAAATAAGTATCTTCTCATTATCCATTGAATGATTCTTTTATTCAATACTAGTAACTAGTATATGATTTGAATGATTGTTTTTTAATAGGTAACAAGTTTTTTATCATTCAATAAGATTGATTGCTACATTAATAAAAAAAAATTGACGATTTAGTTAAAATGTGAACAGATGATAAAAACTTTCTGAATTTTTTATATATAGTATATTCAATAGTAAGGAAAAAAAATTATCCTTTCAATAACTTTATTATTTCTTTTATGATAATCTTACCCAATATATTTAAAATAAATGTTGTCAATATCCATAAAAAAAAATGTTAATTAATGTAAAGTGGTCATTATTTGACCTCAAATTTAATGTTACATAATGACATAGTCAAAATATTAATTTTTTTTATGAATCATAGTCAAAATATTAAATGATGAACATATCCAAATTTCAGTTTCTAAATTCAGTTTCCAACACATTTTACTTTACCAAATTTATTTTCAAATTCCCATATAAGTATGTAGATATAATGATATAAGAATTTTAAAAAATTTTAAAGACTTTTATGTATTTATAAAATAATAATAAAAATTGATTTATCTAAATTTTTTTAATAGAATCTAACATATAATTTATGGCGTAATACAATAAAAAGATTAAAAACTAATTTAGTAAATAACATTTGTTTTTTAAATACTAAATAGATTGACTAAAACATATTTGGGACTAAAGACTAATTTTTGGAGTTCATTATTAATTTATTATTATAATTGATTTATAGTCTAGTTCAATCTAAAAATTAATTAGTCACCAAAAAAAAAATCTAAAAATTAATTAAAAAATAAAAATGTCTCGTATTTATAAACTTTATAAACACCGTACTTGATAGAAGCACAAATTGCGATAATTGTTTAAAAAAAAAAAAAGGAATATGCCATATGTAACACACTAGAACCTCAAATAAAATGTGCTGTGCATGAGTTAAAGGCAAATTACCAATCCTCCAAGGCTCCAACTAATGCAAGAAGCTTACCTCCAAAAAATATATGTAATAAATTAATATCCACTAAAATCACATTCCTTAACCCCACCGCAGGCAAAGCCAAATTAATGAATCACTAAAAAAAATTAGTATATGTACGTAAAAAAAATCTGTCCCTAAATTACTGTGTATTTATATATAGAATAAAATATATTTTTTATTTTTAAAATTTATTAAAAATTATAAAAATATTTTTAAAATTATTTTATTTTAATTTTATCTTATAAAATTTTTATTTGTATCAAATATATCTCTACTAGTTAAATTTTTTAGAGTAATCCAACAATAATGTATGATAATTATATTTTTATTTGTTTGTATTAAAAATTATTCTTGTAAAATTATTATTGAATTGATCATAAATTATTTAAAAAATTAGTTGTCAATAATATATTTGATACAAATTAAAAATTTTTAGAATAAAATTAAAACAAAGTAAAACTTAGAGGTATTTTTAAAATGGATAAAATATATTTTTTATTCTTGAAATTTGTCAAAAATTTCAAAAATACCTCTAAATTTTATTTTATTTCAATTTTATTCTAAAAGTTTTTTATTTACATCAAATATACCCCCAACAGCTAAATTTTTAAAAAAATTAAAATCAATCTAATAATAATACATGAAAAATATATTTAATTTGCTTGTGTTGAAAGTTGTTCTCATGAAATTGTTATTGAATTAGTTTTAAATTTTTTGAAAAATTAGTTGTCAAGAATATATGTGATGCAAAAAAAAAATTTGGGATAAAATTAAAACAAAATAAACTTTAGGAATATTTTTAAAATTTTTGTCAAACTTTAAAGACAAAAAATATACTTTAACTTTTTAAAATTTTTAATAAACTTTAAAATAAAAAATATACTTTACTTTGATTTATAAATACATGTTATTTAATTTATTTTTAAAGTGTATATTTTATATTAATAATTAATTTAATAATTTTTTTGTATATTTAGCATAATTATTAGCAAAATAAAAATAAAATAAAAAAACAAATGCTAGTTCCCCAAAGGTGGCACCAAATTTCTATGCCCTCATTTGAGTCATTTCATTCATTCCTCTTTTGTTCTGTGTAGCAATTGACAAACACAACACACACTGCTTGAAAATAAAAATTGAAGTTTTCTCTTTCATTTCCCCCTTCTCTCTCTCTGTTCTATCCTTCACGCATATATTCCTTCAAATTCGTTTGCTTTCTTTCTTTTTCTCTCACTCAATCATCAACAACGCACACACACTCTGTTCTTCTTATCTTTGCTTTCACACATTCTCTGTACCACTATCTGTTTCTTTGATCTCTCTTCCAAGTTTCCTGGGTCTCTTTTTTCTTTTCATCTCATCATCAGTCTTACGCACTGTGATTGTATTCTTATGTTGAATTAGTGTTTGGTTGCTGAGACAAAAAAAAAAATTGAAAAAATTAAAATCAGAGTGGTCCAGTGCATCGCTTTCTGATCCTCTGTTTTCCGAGAACATTTACTTCTGAGTTTTGAGTCTTATACAAGTCGACCCAGTTCTGAATTTTTCAGTTCTTAGAACTAAAAACTTGAAAAGATAATATTTTTGAATTTGGGTGCTTCTTGCTGCTGCTTTTTTTTTTTTTCTCCTGTGAGCAAACGGGGTTTGAGAACATGCTTGGAACTGCGCTTCAGTTTGGGGGTGTTGGTGGCGATGATCGGTTTTACATTCCAGTGAAGGCAAGGAAGAACCTGAATCATCGGAAACAAGCTCAGAGAACCAAAGGTGGTGATGGTGGTGAAGTTGAGAGTGGAGATTCAGCTTCAAAAGCCAAACTTGTTGCTTTTGAGAATAGCAAATTCAGTGAAGAATCTTTATACCCTTTGAACATGCCACCACCTTCTTCCTCTTCTTCCTCTTCTTCTTCTGTTGATCATGGTAGTAATATTGATAGGTTTATTGAGTCAACAACACCTTTAGTACGAGCTCAGTATTTCTCTAAGGTTTGATCTCGCCCGTTCCTTTATGCAATTATGCAGATTTTTTATTCAATTATCCTTATAGTGTTGTTTTTTTCACTATTAATTAATCAATTAATTATGGTTTACTTTAATGGACTTGGAGGGTACAACAACCTCAATTTACTGTGTTTGATCTTGTTTTCAATATCTAACTATTGGTGTGTGGAATATGAACTCTCATAGAAACAGATACTAGCTTCAGAATCCACTCATGTTTAGAAATTAGAATTCTGAACGACTTTGTGATTTTGACTTGTTTCTTGGTGCTTTGAGGTGCAGACAACAATGAGAGGCTGGAAGACTTGTGATGTTGAGTATCAATCATACTTCGCCTTGAACGATCTCTGGGAATCGTTTAAGGAGTGGAGCGCATATGGTGCAGGAGTACCCTTGGTGCTTGATCAAAGAGATTCTGTTATACAATATTATGTTCCTTATTTGTCAGCTATTCAGCTGTATGGTCGATCAGCTAAGAAATCAAGTCCCAAGTCAAGGTACTGGAAAAAATTTCATGTTTAGATAGATGCCTAACTTTCTCTGTCTATATGTGTGATTTATGTGTTTTGTAATGTGATTGTATTGATTTTATGAGATATTGTCTATAAATTATAAAGTAATGCTTTTGTAGCTCTAGTTTTCACAAAAATATGCTCAACATATATAAAGTAAAAGAGATGAACATTTATGTTTGAAATTCGGTAATGGTTGATATTGTAAGAGATACCGGAAATGTAATTGTACTGTTTCATGGCTACTGCTATTTGTTTTTTCAACATGTAGTTCCTTAGATTCGGTTGATTGATTTGCAATTCTATTTTCATCCTTTGGATAAAGGATTTCTATCTGCTTAATATCTAAGTTTCTTAATTGTAGTAGGCTTTGTGGATATAAGTCAAACCAGAAGTTCAATGAAATGAATTTTATCTCTGAAGAATGTGCTGCCATGCTTCAGTTTGTAACCAGTTCTAGTTTTCTTTATGTCATTAGGTACAGTGGTGAAGATAGTGATGGTGATTACTACAAAGATTCAAGTAGCGATGGAAGCAGTGATTCTGATTTCGGAAAAAGGACTGAACCTTTCCCGGCACAAAGAAGTAGTCAACATAGGGGAGGCAATGTTTCTATTCAAATGAGTGGCTTATCTGTCAATGATAAACTCAATGCAATGCAAGAGGGATTTTCGAGTGATGACAGCGAAGGTGGAAACACTCAGGACCTCCTCTTCGAGTATTTCGATCAAGATCCACCATATAGTCGCGAACCGTTGGCTGACAAGGTTGTTACCAATCTTAATTTAACTAATCTGTCTCTTATTTTGCAGCTGATTTTAACAATCCATCTTACATTTCTATAACATTTCCGTCATTTCGACAGATACTAGATCTTGCACGCCACTATCCTAGCCTAAAGTCAATGAGAAGTTGTGATATACTGCCAGCAAGTTGGATGGCTGTGGCATGGTGAGAGAAAATTGATCTATGGCTTTAGCAATGAATCATTATGGCAATTAACATTTTTGTTTAACTGCATCTTCTAGGTATCCAATATATCGGATACCAACAGGACCAACATTGAAAGATTTAGACGCCTGCTTTCTTACATACCATTCACTCCATACTCCCTTGACAGGTAATCATGGAACTTTAAGCCTAGTTTTGACTTGGTGGCGTCGACAGCATAGTTCTTGCTAGTTAATATTCAACATTCATTTTGAATCATATTTTTAGTTGTTGGCTTTGGCTATTCTCTTTATTTGATGCCATCTGATCATATTTTCAAGTATGAGACAAAAACAAGATTTCATGTAGTAATCCTTTCTTGCAAAAAATAAAATAAAAAAAAAGTTGAAAGCTAGTATAAATCTGCATACAATGTAAAGAATTTTTCTTTCCCTGAAGTTTCTTTTTGATGCAATTTTCAGGAAACGGAGGTACTCAAGCTCCAATATTGGTTTACCCCAATGAGATGGAGGATGGTGTACCGAAGATTTCTTTACCGACATTTGCAATGGCATCCTATAAGCTAAAGGGATCCATTTGGATGCAGAATAGGGATAGCGAGAGTCAAATAGCAAATTCTCTCTTGCAGGCTGCAGGTAATTGGCTAAGGCTGCTTCAGGTGAATCACCCTGATTATCAGTTCTTTGTATCGCATGGTACATACCGCAGGTGAACCGAGCAAGACGACATGTTCATTCTGTTCTCATGAGCTGATGGCTAAGGCTTAAAAGTTGCACAAAATTTTCTGTTCATTGCTTGGTGCAAATCTGGTATAGTCCATGCATCTATATTGTGGATTCTTGTTTGTCACATGCATAAAGCAGCACAAAAGATGAGATAATCTCCCAGAAAGAATGAAGTAGAGATTTCTAGAGTGAAAGCATAAAAGGACAGAAGAAAAAAGGGTTCATTTTGTTTTGGGAAGAAAACAGCAAAAGAAATTGTCACATAACTGGAAGGCCCTAATGGAAAAGGAGATAATGTTAGAATATACTGCAAGCCTTTTTGGGTTCAATAATGGCTGAATTTCTAAACTTTATTATGCACTTATAGCTGTAAATCTGAAGAGAATGGGTAAAACATGTAGCTTTGTATGTATATTGAGCTAAGGTTTTGGCTCTATGATAATGAACATCTTGTTACTATGATGAGGCAAAATAGAAAATTAGTTGGTATTATTACATTATTTTACTATCTCAACATTGATGTTATATGGTTCATCTAAATGCGCCTTGCAAATCAGACAGTAAAGTGCAATTTTTTATTTTTTTTAAGCCGTTGATGGAAACCTATTAATCTATTGCTAATTATAGAATTTGAAACTAGTGATTTTTTCTACAATGATTCAGATACAAAAGTTTAATCATTAGAGGGAATCAAATTCTTTAACCTGAAGAAAGGGATGTATTCCTTGAAACCCAACGTTTCCTTCCTTTTCATAGAAATCAAATTGTTGTCGCGGTTGAGTTTTCATGTTGATGAATATAGATATGTGCTTAGAAATTAGTATGCAACTTAATGCAAATGCATATTGTGTTGATTGTGAGATAATTTCTCTTTCTTTATTTTTTTGGTTGTATTCTTAGTATATTATTATTATATGAGGAATGTCACCTGAATGCACTCAAACTCAAAGGTAGCGTTTGGTAGAGAGACAGATACTAAAAGAATGAGACTGAGAGACAAAGATTAAGAGTCAGATCGAAATAAATTTTAGCATATTGTTTGGTGCAAAGTGAGAGATAGAAATTGAAATAAGAATAAAACTTTAATTTAATTTGTACAAAGAATACAATTAGAATTAATTAATTGAAATGAAAATATTTTAGGTATAAAATATTATTAAAATTTTAGTCTCCGTCTTTAAAATTTTCAGTTTCCTGTGTCCCTATTTTTTGGAAGTACTGAAATACTGAAATTTCAGAGATAAAGACAGAAATTTTAGAACCAGTCTCTGAGTCAACAAACATGATACTGTGTCTCAATCTCCCATTAACATGATACTGTGTCTCAATCTCCCATTCTCTGTCCCAATACATCAAGCCATGAGAAGCAGTACCACTCACATATCGTAAGATTTTCTTTACTAACTTCCAATGCATGCCTCCAGTGGTGCTTGCATAAACTACGCTACTCTATGTGCACTATACGACAATTCTAGCCTTGTAACTGTTAAGTATTGCAAACTTCCCACAACTAACCTGTAGCTTGCAATTTCACAATGGGGAAGCGCATATGGCAAGACTTACCGTAGGAGCCTTGAAAGAAAACATGAACAAAACAAAAGGCGTTAAAATAGAAGGCTTATACAAAAAATCGAAGAGACATATGTATATATAGAGAGAGAGAATTCCAATACAGAGATACATAATCAAGTCCTAAACTCGACTTACGAAGCAAAGTTCGGCTAGAAAAAAAAATATATACAACCAAAAAATAAACCAAAGGATAAAATACCAATCTTGAATCTCTAAATCAACCTCTAGGAAGACAATACAAGTTTTAATATAATAGTGGGAAATATACACATATATATAAGCTAAGTACATAAAATGAAAGTCCCAAAAGTATATCTTTGCTTCTGAAGGAGTCTCCAGCACGCTCAGTGAGGTGCCTCACGTCCTGCATCTGAAAAATAACAAATACATATGGAATGAGAACCGGAAATTCTCAATATGATAACAGTGCCCAATAAATAAAATATAAGGCTCTAAAAAGTCAAAGGCAATCCTAAACTTCTACAACCCAGCTCAAAGCCCAGAGTTCTCACTAACCAGAAATATGATAATTCTACCTAGGGATTCTAATCTGTCTCTTCAATTCTAGTTCTCTACATGTAACACTCTCACTATCAGAATGTTACGCTTTCGACTACGCCACTCTAATATCAAGAAGTATTATGACGACTTCATATAGTTAATAATAAAATATGAGCCTTTGACTCGAAACTGTATTGCTATTTTCTTTGAAAAAAAAAACAGAAAAATATTTTATCTTGAAAATAGACAAGCATATACATATATACAAAAGATCTTACATAAGTAGCTAAGGAATATAATATACATAAATCATTACAATTCCTATTCCTCTTACAAATTATAATATTGATGGCGAGGAAAAAAATAAATAATAACTAAAACAACAACATCGAATAAGCAAAATGAAATAAAACTCTTCATGAGCCTCGTCATCCGTCTCCTGAAAAGATAAAGTTGTAGGGAGTGAGAACCTAACCACACGGTCTCACCGAGAAGTTTCAGAATTGTCATAAGAAGATATTTAATAAGAAAATCATTTTCAATCTCAGTGATTATCGTTGTCTTATGAATCCTTTGAAAACCAATGGTTTAACCATAAAAAATTCAAAACCTTTTTAAAAGAAATCAGTTAATTAACCAGAAATCCAAACTCCCTTTTCAGATAAAATAAAAAAAATCTTAAAAGTTTCCTAACAGTATGAATGACCAACTTGTTCCAAACATAAGTTCATTAAGTCTATGCTAAATCAACTTGATATTTTATACTTTACTAAACCACAACTCAAACCAATCCCGGCCTCTGGCCCATTACATAATCAATCACGACTTCAGGCCCAAACAACTCAATCAACATCCAATTCAGCACAACCCAACTAATTTCAGTCACAAATACAAGTAACGAGGTTCAAACACAATCAAGAGCAGTTACGTCAAGTACAACATTTAGCAATTAAACAGAATTATTCACATAGGCAAACCAATTACAATATGCACACCCAAACAATGTCACATAGATGCATATGATGAATGCTTGCCATATGACTAATGAGCTCATCTGTCAGTTATACAGCCAACCCGACATATCCTGGTAGCTAACCATTGGACAGTCCCTCTGTTCGCACATCCCCAAGCTCAAATATGATGTTCCATGGAGTCAAACTCCAACCTCAATAATATTCCATGGAATTAAACTCCAAACTCAAATATAATATTCCATGGAGTCAAATTCCAAGCTCAATAATATTCCATGGATTCAAACTCCAAGCTCAATAATAAAATATTCAAAATTCATATATATATGCATGCCCATGGGGAATCCAGGGAGTTAAAGTGCCCGATCACATCTTGTGACAGAGGGTCAACAGAGTATCGAGTTTCAACCTGGAGCAAGTAATGGCAAGTCACTGTGTCTACCCGAAAAAACTCGTATCTCAGATAAATTTAAAGTCATAAGCCATATGAATAATTCAATCAACATTCATCAATAAATACATCATTCTCAATATCATCATCATTCATCAATTCATATCTCTTTTCCAAATTCATTCGAAAATCACAGTTTAAAATCAATCATCATCATCTTTCATTCAAATTCAATCATCATCATCCATGCTCCTATTCTGTTCATCAACAATCCCAATTCAAAACATAATTCATTGTTTTCTAAATAAATCAAACTTAAAACATATAATCTTTTAAACCAAATCTTTTTAAAAGATTAATTCAACCGAAACTTCCAATTTTTATAAAATTTCGACAACGTCTCCTATAAAATTCGGACTCTACCACCCTTACAGGTCCCATCAAAACCATATTTTCCAACCCGTTCTCATCCAGCTTCAATATCAAACAACTCCAATGTCAACTCATTTTCAAAATCGAACCAGATTCAATATTAGATCATTTCCAACTCTCAAGTCATTACCAATAAATTAAACCAATAGTTTCTCAAACTCTTTTCAACAATTTCAAATCCAAGTCATTCCTTAATTTAATATATATATATATATATATATCATATTCCAAAATAAAATCACTTTTCAGTATAAATTTTCAATAACTGCACGCAAACTCAAGAAAATCAATAATCCAATCAAGCAGACAATTTCATTTATTCAAAGCAATTTAATTCAGTCCATAAAACTCGTGTAATCACCAAAAATATATTTTTGAATCAATATCAATTGTCGAAACTCAAAACACTAAAACGCGTCACAAGCTCATTTTCTCTCGTCCCGTAACGGCGGTAGCTGTAATCACAGCTTCAAACCACTTTCACAACAACCACAACAACTCTAATCGCAACATATGATAACTGAAACTCAATCTTATAGAAATTAATACAATAAAACCTCAGCGTAAATTAACAGAACAACGACTAAAAGAATTTTCGGAATGAAAACGCTTACCATATTAAGGAGTAATGACTGAACCAAATAGCAGCAGTCACTGTGGTGGTTTCGACGGCCACATGAAGTTTCTCGATGACCAGGCACGGCCACAAGGCCTCCTCTTTGTCCGGCGAGTCTGTCTTCTCCCTCCATTCACATCTGGTTGCGTCTCCCTCACTCCCACTCGAGCTTCTCCTCGTGGCAGAACCCGTCAGAGGTGATGGCAACCATAATTGCGGCAACAGCGCAGTGACTTCGTCGACGTCGTGGCGGTCCTAGGCCCACAACCTTCGCTCTCTTTACGGCTCTGCTCCTCAATGGTGATGATGGCTTCGTGGTGAGGATGCGACTGGGTACGGCGGCAACGCGCGGCTTCTCTCCTCATTCACGTCTCTCTCTCTCTCTCTCTCTCGCCTCAGATCTGATACGTGATGGCGGCAACAAAAGGACGCGGCGGCGGGGAGCTGGGGTGGGACGATACGCAGCTTCCTCCTTCCTCATCCCTTCTTCTCCCTCGCGGCGCAACTCCCTCTCTTCCCAGATCTCCTCTCTGCCATGCGTGTGTATGTTTGTTTATTATGTGGGTTGATGAATGAAAATTGAAGGTGAGGGTGTGAGAGAGATGAGGGTGATGGTGGTGAGTAATAGGGGGTTTGGCGGCTGCTGAGGGAGAAAAAGGAAAGTATGGCGGTGAAAGGCGGTGGAGGTTAAGATTTGTCGGGTTTAATTTGGGAATTAGGGTTTAATTTTGGGCAAAAGTGAAATTAGGAATTTTGAATAAATTGGGATTTGGGTAGAATCAAAATCGGCAACGTCATCTCCCCTTCCCACATGCAACGGTGACGATAGGGGCTCCGGTGGCTAGCCCTAGCGACACAGCGGCGTTACCCACCCCCATCAACCTTTCTTTTCCATCATTATTCCTCTTTTCTTGGTGAGGGGAGCTTCGGTGGCGGCTAGAAGTGCGACGGCCTCTCTGTGCTTTCTATCCAATAACAACAGCAATAACAGTGGCAGTGACACCCACCGGCGCTACTCCCCCTT
>NC_029776.3:92553724-92555417 GCF_000817695.3 Arachis duranensis
TTTCCCTCTTTCTCTATTTTTCTTCCCCATTTTTCCTTTTGTTTCTGCTTTCTCAAATCCTCCCTTTTTATTTCAAAAATTTTGTCATGAACGTATTGAGGAAGGAAGAGTAACGTGTGGGGGTGGTTTACGCGTGTGTGGATAAGTAAGAGATGAGTGTATGCGTGTGTGTGATTAATTGGTCAGGGAGTATACGTATTAAATAATAACGTTATGTATAAAATAAGAAATGTAGGACTAGGATTAAAGTAAAATATATTCCAGTAACTTAGAAATTCTACAAAATATTTAAGATAAAATAACAATTTATGATTTAAATATAATATTGTAAAAATAAATTTCGAAATACATAATTTTATTCATTAATTTATCAATGAATTCAAATAATTGTTTTTAATTTAAATTATAAAATGAATATATTAATCACATTTTATAAGATACAATTTAAATCTAAATATCAATTATCTAAATTAAATCATATAACTTTTTCATTATCTTTCTATCACCAGAACATTAAAAAAAATTGAACATATATATTAATTGACTTAAACTTAAAGTATTTATGAAGATCAATTTAATCATTTTTAATAAATTAATCTTTAAGAGTCTAAATTAATAAAATAAGTAATAACTTTTTCATAATAAAAGTTACTTAAATTAAATGGTATAATTCTTTTCTTATTTTTTCATTACTAAAATTATGCAAAATAATCAATTATAATAAAATTACCTAAGAATCTTAATTGATTTAAAATGAAATCATCTCTGAGTCTATTTAATTACTTCTAATAAAATAATTTCTAAAATTATAAAGTCTAAACATAATAAGATAAAATCACAATTTATTCATACTGAAATTTTCAAAAATGCGGGATGTTACACTACAAACCTCCCAATCGCCAGTTTGGAATAACTCTCAACTTTACCTCCACCAAAATGAAAGATCTCTCAAAGTAAACACATACAAGGCATACAAATAATATACAGTTAAGAAAGCAGATACAACATTTAAGTCCCATAGCATATAAATATAGATAAACAATTAGGCAAACTCAAACACAATGTGCATACTCAACCAAATCATAAAATGCACATGATGCATGTCTCCCCTATGGCTGATAAATCTCATCTGTCGGTTATACAGCCAAACCCGACGTGCCTGGTAGCGAACCTGGAAAGTCCCTGCGTGCGTGCATCTCCAAGAGTCTATGCATATATATAATCATTCATTTATCATCTTATTGGGAGATTCATTCGTAAAGGTATAAGTGTCCGGCCACATCTTGCGATGGAGAATCAACCGAATCTCAAATCTTAACCTGGAGCAAGCGGGAGCAAGCCACTGCGTTTACCCAGGGAGACTCATGACCTAGATAAAAATCAATTACCAACCTGGAGCAAGTGGGACAAAATCACAACCCTTGTATCTACCCAAGAAGCTCAAATCATCTTAACCTGGAGCAAGTGGGGCGAACCACACTCTTGCATCTACCCGGGGAGTCTCAACAACCAACCCGGAACAAGTGGAACGAACCACACCCTTGCATCTACCCAAGAGGTACATTCTCATATATACAGGACGAACAAAGGAGGAGATCCTAATCTCCTACCATCTCGTTGGAGGCAATTTTACAATACTAGGAGGAACAAAGAAGGGGATTCTCATCTTCCACCATCTCACTGGGGTCGGACT
>NC_029776.3:92555432-92564203 GCF_000817695.3 Arachis duranensis
GTTCAAGATAAAACAATTATTTCCAATTCAATTTCATAATAAAAATATAGTTTCAGTATCAAAATATGCTTTTTCAAACTTATCTCCACTATACTTTGATATGTCTTCTTTAATCCACTCAGTACACTCCACAAAACATTCTAGCAAATCCACCTACAATACTCTATAATCCTAAGTCACCGGCTCTAAATTCATAGCCAAAAAACCCTTTTATTTCACCTAATACTCTCTCGCTCGTCCTAAAACCTAAGCACTAGATAGAGAATCTTAAACAATATTAACGGATATTTAGAAAGCTAGAAGAAAAATTGAAAGCTCAAAATTGTAATTTCAGCAAAACAGAAATCATGTGTATGTGAGCCACTTGCCGCATACGCAAGATTAAAAAAAAAACAGTGTCGCGTACGTGAGACCCTGTCCACGTATACGAGATTTTGAAAAAGACAGTGTCGTGTATGCAAGACCCTGTCTGCGTACGTGAGATTTCTGGGTGGAACCCAATACTTGCGTCGTCTGACATATTCGCGTACGCAACACACCAGTTTTCCTAAAAAGCTGTTTTGTTACAAAATTCAATATTTTACACCAAACTTCAAATGCGCATAACTTTTCTGTTAAAAATCATTTTCAATCCGTTCTTCGAACGTTATAAACTCACGGACCTAATTTTTATTCAAGATAAGTTTTACAAGATTTGGAGGGTCCGAAGACCAAGTTATGATCTGTCGAAGTTAGTTAAAAATAGGATTTTACCAAAAATTGCCAAATCCTCTAGTTTTCAAAACTCTCAATTTAAAATCAACCGAACTACACCCAAATCAATATCAACTATACCAAATTCAACCCTCCAACACCTAATAAGTATTATTTTCAAATTATCAACCCATTCAAGCCAAACTTAAACACTCACTTTCAAACCAATTCAATCGACCATTCAAATTCCAACCAAAGTTTCCATCAATCATCATTAAAAATCAAAATCATCATCATTCAATAACATCATAATCATTATTCATCACATTCAGATTTACTTTATCAACTTCAATCTTCAACATCAACCTCATTCAACAATTTCACTCACAAAACCACCAACTTCACAATTTACACATTCAACACAAAATTCAACAATTTTCATTCATCAATTAACTAATTCATGTAATTCAAACCTATCTTAAGGGCTACTAGCCTAAGTTTCACACAGCATTATATATTAACTACAAGAAACCAAAATCATATCTTGATCGATTTCTCCCAATGTCAAAACACCATAATTCAAGCTTCCAAGGCTCTGAATCAAATCCAATAAGTTCTAGCAACCAAAGCTTTATTCCAAGTACTCCAATTCACCAATTCAACTCCAATTCATATGTATTCAATCTAATTTCATACAATGTACCAAAATCAAACACTAGAATTTACTAATTCGTCAATTCACAAGAGTTTAGTGGATCCTTACCTTACCCACCAATGATTGGGGCTAAATTCAATAATCACTCAATGTTAGGTTACCCCTAAGCCACCAAAATCATGACAATCTTTCAATACACAAATCAAATTTATACAAATGAAGATAATGGAGAACTGGGCACAAAATTCAGAGATCCTTACTACTTTGTTCTGATAGAATTGAAGAGCTCGGCGAGGTGAACGCATGCCCGCAAATGGTACAGTGATCGGAACTCTGGATTGAAAGTTAGGAGGAATTGAAGTTTGATGTGATAAGGGTTTAGGGTTCGTCCCGTTGTAGAAATGAAAGGGGAAAAGTGGCTGTGTTTGGGTTATATATGTTAGGTCTTGAGCCCAATATGGGTTAGTAAAATCGGTTGGTCCCGTTGGCTTAATTTTGAACCAAAACTTTTAAAATTAATGTTTTAATTCTTATTTTAATATTTTTACTTTTTCAAATTATAAAATTTAATTTTCTAATTTCTTTGGCTCAATAATTAATTTACAAGTTAATTATTTATTTATTTACCAGATTTTACATTTACAGCCAGTCATGCCTGCCTTGGCTAGCAAATCCTGAACATATTTGGTTTGGGACATCAACATCCCTCCATTACGTGTCCTGGTGACTTGTATACCAAGAAAATAGTATAGATCCTCATATCCTTTAGAACAAAGGCTGAGTTTAACTGTTGTGTTACTTTAGTGATGACCTCTTGTGAGCTTCTTATGATGAGTATATGGTGCGGTATTTTATAACCCACAACTTACCGACAAGTGCACCGGGTCGTACCAAGTAATACCTTACGTGAGTAAGGGTCGATCCCACGAGAATTGATGGACTAAGCAACAATAGTGTTTGATAGGCTTAGTTAGACAAACAGAAAATAGTGTTTAGATGTTAAAAAAAGCATTAAAGAGTAAAGAAGAGTTTGAAGAGACAGGTGAATAAGTGAATAAATTAGAAATAACATATGGAGAAGATAGTTAAGGCTTCAGAGTTATCTATTCTTCCGAATTGATTTTTCTTACTAACTATTTTAATCAAGCAAGATTTAATTCATGGCAAATTATATGTTACTAGACCCTAATTCCTTAGACCTTCCTAGTCTCCTCTAAAATTTATTAACTGCCAATTTTTTGGTCAATAAATTCCAATTAGAGGGTGATGATCAATTTCTAGTTTATATGCCAAAAGAATCCTAATTATCTAAAAATAAGGGGATTATATGTCACGTATCCCGTTAAATAAAAACAATTAGAAATTCAGTATAATATGTTTTCAAGCTGTTGTTCAAGTAAAGAGCTTTTCCAAGTTTCACAAGAACTCAATTAGAACATGGGTCATACTTCCGTTCCACCCATATTCATAAAATAAAGAGCAAAAACTATTATTGAAATATAAATCAAAACATGGATTAAATTAGAAAGATCAAACGAATCAATCCATACAAATAGACAGAGCTCCTAACCTTAACAATGGAGGATTAGTTGCTCATGACTCAGTGAAAATAAGGATTCTGGTAGAAATGTACCGTGTCTAAAATGTACAGCCTCCTTCTTCTGATGGCATCTAAATTCCTATTTATAACTAATCCTAATAAATTTAAAATCTAATTATCTAAAAATAATATCTTTTCCTCAAGATAAGATTTGAATTTAAATTCGAATTAATTAACAAGTCTTCAGCTAATGGGTGGGGACCACTTAATTTGTTCATTCTGCAGCTTCTAATCTGTGTTTTCTGGACTGGAAACTGGGTCAAAACAGCCCAGAAATCGCTCCACAGCATTTTTTGCATTTTTCTGCACGTGGCGCTTGTCACGCGTACGCGTCAGTCACGCGTACGCGTCGATGGTATTTTCTGCGAGTCACGCGGACGCGTCGCTGAGCAAATCTTCAAATCACGCATACGCGTCAGTCACGCGTACGCGTCGCCATGGATACTTCCAATTCACGCGCACGCGCCAGGCACGCGTGCGCGTCGCTCTGCGCAGTCATCTCTTTTGATTCTTGTGCTGCAAAAACTCCGTCAAATTCTGCCGAATGCTATCTAAAATAAATAAAATTACCTAAAACTCAAAATAGCATCCATAGTGGCTAAAATATAATTAATTATTAATTAAACTTATCAATTTATATGCAAATTCACTAGGAAAAGATAGAAAAGATGCTCACACATCAGTATATCATCAACATAGACGAAGACATAATTAATTGAAGCTTGTTCCTTTTTAACAAAAATTGATACATCCGATTTTGTAATAGCAAATCCTAGGTTTCTCAGAGCTGTTGAGAGTTTGAAATACCATGCCGTCGGAACTTGTTTCAACCCATACAGTGCCTTAGTGAGCTTACACACTAAAGTACCATCTCCAATCGTGTAGTCTTGTGGCTGCTTTATATAAATATTTTCAGTTAATTCACCATGCAAAAATGCATTATTGACATCCAATTGCCTTATAGACCACGATTTAGCTAGATCCAAGGAGTGAACAATTCTAATTGAGGTTGGTTTAACAATCGGACTATAGGTTTTAGTGAAATCAAAACCTGGTCTTCGTGAGAAGTCCTGAGCTACAAGCCTAGCTTTGTGTTTTTGCAAGCTACCATCTGTATTATACTTCAATCAAAATACCCATTTACTGGCTATTGTTTCTCTGCCGATTGGGAGAGGACAAGTTTTCAGGTATTGTTCTTTTGTAATGTTACAAATTCAGCATCCATAGCTTACTTCCATTTAGGATCTGCTAAAGCTTGATGCACTATCTGAGGCTCAACACATGCTTGAAATATCTTGGGCTTGTAGATTCCAACTTTGCTTCAAGTAACCATTGGGTGGTTGTTGGTGAAGAGGCTAAAGTTCACTTGTATTATTACAAAGAAGAACAATTTCCAAGTCTAAGATTGGAATTGGAATTGGAATATCTGAAGGGACAATATGTGTTGGATGTGAATTAATTATTGGGTGTAAAATTATAAGGCTGGCTATAGAGGTTTGCTGTTGAGTGGTTGTAAATTGCATTAATTGAGTGACTGGTGCTATAATTGGCCTAGAGACTAAAGGAGGTTGTGCAGGAATTGGATGGTGTAGGTTAAGAGGAATTGAAATTGGCTGGCTTATGATGTGGAAAATTGAGCTTGAAGAAATATTAGGTGGTTCCTGAGTTAGCTGAGACTGTGTTATAGAAGAGGAAATAACGAAAATTCTTGGCATGTAGGTGATTTGTTCACTTTGCATTCTTACTTCAGAATTAGTAACAAAACTAGAACTTGCCTTTTTGAAAGGAAAACTACTTTCTTTAAATACCACATTCTTGGGTGATAATCACCTTACAGAAGTTGTAAAGAACTTATAGCCTTTATGATTGGTTCCATACCCAAGAAAGACACTGGAAGCGGACCTAAAGTTCAACCTATTTCTGTTATAAGGTCTTAGGTGAGGGAAGCATAAGCACCCAAAAATCCTCAGATTCTCATAAGATGGACTTTTCCCAAGTAGTTTCTTAGTTGGTGTAGGCAGTATGTTGATTAGATGAGTAGCTATTGTAAAGGCTTCTCCCAAAAACTTAATTGGTAGAGATGCTGGTCCCAACATGGTTACTCCCATGTCCACTATATGTCAATGCTTTTTTTCAGTTGTACCATTATGTTGATGAACGTCCGGACTTGAAAACCTGTGAACTATTTCCTGCTCCTTTAGCGATTTAGATAGGCTAACATATTCTGCAGCATTGTCACTTTGAAATATTTTTAGTTTGGCATTAAGTTGTAATTCAGTCAAGTGTTGAAAATGAATAAGAAATTATTTAAGTTAAGCTCTATTTCAAATTAAATACAACCAAGTGAATCTAGAATAGGAATCAATAAAATTAACAAAGTAGTAGTTTCCATTAGTATCACTAATAGGAGCTAGGCCCCAAATGTCAGAGTAGACTAACTCTAAGGGAGCACTGTATCTGGTTTGAGACACTGGAAAAGGCAATTGATGAAACTTGCTAATACAACAAGGTTCACAAACAGACTTATTAAAAGAAGGCACTGTAACATTACACTGTAGCAGCACTTTATTGATAACATTCTGTGATGCATGCCCCAATCGAGCATGCCAAGGCTGAAAGCTACTTGACTTCACAAATTAGTGCAGAAGAAGAGTGAATTGGTTGAACATTGAACAACCTATACATGTCTTGTACCGCATTTTCTTTTAGAATCGATTTCTTAGAGTCTTGTGATTTAATGTAACAACCATGAAAATAAAACTCAAAGAAGACATCATTGTCACAACAAAGCTTATAGACACTAAGCAAGTTTTTGGTTATATCAGGCACTAGCAATAATTTTCACATTAGAAACTTTTTAGAGCTCAAATAAGTTTTAAACGAGGTTTTTCCAACACAATTAATGCTCAAACCTATTCCATCACTAACCACTACTTGATCATTTCCTTCATAGCTTTCTTTCTTAGCAAGATTTTGTGGATCAGTATTTATATGATGTGTGGTCTTAGAGTTTACGTACCAGGCTGTATCATGAATTGTAGACGGTTTTGCTAAAAAACTTGTAAAATTAGCCCTTGGTTGGTTCATCGATTTCTCTACATAACCATGTGAGTATTGCTAATCTTTTTCATATTTAAACCAGTAACTTCTTGTTGTATGCCCAATTTTGTTGCAGAGTTGACATTGTGGTCTCTCTTGTGATTCACCTCTGCCAAAGCTTGCTCTACCATAGCTCTGTTCATAATTCTATGACCTTCCATAGCCTTGTCCATAACCTTGGGATCTTCCTCTGTCACTGCTGAACTGTGACTGCTAGTCTCTTGCATAGTTCATGTCTTGTCTATCGCCTCTAAAAAATCTACCTCTTCCTCTAAAACATCCTCTAAAATTCCCTCATTGAACCGTGTTTGCTTTAAACTGTTCTTGATCACTTTGTTGAGTAGAAAATTGATTGTTGAACCTAGAGTGAGCCATATTTGCTTGAATAAACTCTAGATCAAGCTTTCTAAACCTTTCTAACATGTTTTCCTGAGCTAGCAACACAGTCTCTAACTCACAAACAGTGATACCTTGTGGTCTTGTCAGCAATGAAGCAAGTAATGGAGTATAATCTTCAGTCAAACCACGCATTCATATGATTACTTTCACTCACTATCTCAGCAACATTCACTAGAGCATCAATTGTTCCTTTGATAGAAAGCACATATTCATTTACCGAGACTCTTCTTCGAGTATTGCTCAATTTGTTCTTCAATTGCATCACTCTAGCCTTAATTTGCAAAGAAAAATAATTTCTTAACCTGTTTCAGATATGAAATGTGTAAGTATATCCAACTATTCTTGTAGTAAATTCTGTGATACTGAAGCCAGTAACCATGATTTTCATAGAGCATCTTGCCTTTTCCATCTTTGAAATTCTGGATTAATCTCACCGTTCACCAATATTTGTTATGGTATTTCATTTCCAAAGACATGACTTAATAAATTGTTACCTTCAATCATCACTTTTGTTTGGTATTTGCAAGAAATTGTTGTTATCAAGTTTCATATAGATCAGAGTTATAATAAAGCCAGGAAAGATCATTGTTGGAACTGAGCCTCAAGAGTTTATCATATCTACAGAAAGTGTTCAACTTGGATCCATCGAACTTGTGAGCTCTGATACCATAAAACGTATCAGAGGATAGTTGAAAACTAGAACTAGTAAAGGGAACAGAGAAATAGAGGGTTCAGAAAAAAAATAGCAGAGCCCAAAATTAGCATCTGCATCTGAGTTGCTAAAAACATTTATTACAAGTTGAATGATAGCGTATAGAAATTATATATACACAGTTGCAAGTGTGACAGAATTGACAACTCAACACTCTAAATGTAGAAGGTGGTTAGGTAGTATAACCAATGTAACTAATTAACATGTTAGAGTAACTTCTATATACTTTTTGTTCAAAAAAATAAAATAAAACAAGAATATTCCAAGTAAATTCAACGAAAGAAAAGATGAAAACAAAGATTAGTTAGTGTATTATGAATGCTCTCTTTTGCATGATCCAATTTTTAGATGAGTACTACCTATATAGTAGAGGCCAAGCTGTTAGAAATTGAATTTTAACCCTTTCAAAATTTGTCCATATGCTGCATATCATTTGAAAAAAAATTGCCCACTGCAGGAATTAACAAGATTGAGATGCGTGATGTGCAAATAGCTAAATTAATTATACCATATAATATATATATTTAAAGTGCTATATTGTTTAGGATTAGATCGGATAATATATAAGTTAATATTAAACTTGAAAGTTAATTTGTAAAAAATATTGTACAATACATTTATTTAACAATTTATATATGATTTAATATTATTAATCAACAAAAAAAAATGCATTATTTTCCATGAATCATGACAACATATATTTTGAACAATATTATTATATCTAAGTGATATTAAAAAAAATATAAATGGTTGAAAAAAAGTGATATATAGACAACAAAACACTATATAATAATACATTCATACAATTGCCTGGTACATATTTAACAAATTAAGAAATATAAAAATAAAAATTATAGTCATCAACCAAATTCGAGTTGTTTAAAAAATTAGCAAGAGTGAAGAAGGAGAAAGAAGAGAAGCATGAGATTATATGGGAGGAAATAAAAAATATGTGTGAAGTAAAATATTGATTTATATAATAAATATAAGGAGAGATGAGTATGAAAGAAAAGAAAGAATTTTAACTAAATTTATACCTATTAAAACGAGTTAATATTAACATTGAAAGTATAAGACCCAAAATTTTTAAAAAATTTTATTATGAGTTAATTTTAATTAATTTATTTATTAAAGACTTTAATTTTAGAAGTAATTTTATTAAAGGTAATTAAATCAAAATTTGATAATTAAATTAGAATTTGTATCTACTTTTATAATTATTGGATAATTTCTATATTTAAATTATAAAATTTAGTAATTTGTAAAATAATAAGAATTTTATATGATTCAATTTGAATTTTGAGATATTGAATTTAATTTTTATGAATAAAACAAAATTAAGTAGAGTATTTCTAATTTTAAATTAGAGTAATTTTTAATTACTTTGTTATCCCTAATTTTATTAAAAATTAAAAATTACGTTTGCTCCTTTTTAATTGACAAACCCTGACCCTTATGTTACTCTAACACTCGCTCACTATCCACTATTCACTCCTTCAGCCGCCACCCCCTTCCCAAAGACTCCACACCGCAGCACACAGACGCACGGACTCCCCCTCACGACACCTACACTTAGCCTCACACACCTCCGTCACCCTCCCTTGTTGTCGCGC
>NC_029776.3:92564292-92568660 GCF_000817695.3 Arachis duranensis
GGTCACCGCTGCCGCCAAATCGTCGAGTCGTCGTGTCCTGCCACCACTGCCACCACTGCCACCACGAAGCTGCCGAACTGAGATGAAGAAAAGGGAGATCGAAACGGGCTTTGAGGCAGAGTGTCGCACGAAGTCGCGGAGGAGGAGGATCGCCGTCGCTTGTGCCGCCGTCTCCGAGGAGAGGAAGGAAGGAGCTACTGCCGTGGTTGTTTTCACGTTCCTGGTCGCCGCCAAACTCGCCGTCGCGAAGGAGGGGGAACCGTCGCTGCCAGAGGTCGCTGTCACCGCTGTTTGGGGTCGCGGTGGTCAAAGCCACCACTGATGGAGTTCGTCGCAGCTCTGTCATCGTTCTGCTCTCTGAGAGTCGTCACCGGAGCTCCCGCTGCTCTGTTCTTGGTTTTTTTTTTTTGGAACAGTAAGTGTCTCTGCTTCAAAAACCCTTACCGTTGTCGTTCTGTTGTAAGTTATTAAGGATTTTGCAATGTTGATGTCATAGGATTGAGTTTCGGGTCTTGCATGGCGCGTTTGATGACTGTTGCTGACTGTGGGGATGGTCGGATTTGACGTCGTAGCTGCGAAATCAGAATTTTAAGGGTTTTGTCGCGTAGTCAAGTCGCAATCAAGGTAGGGGCGCTTTTCTTAAACTTATTTTACTTTTAAGAATTGTTACGAGTTGATATTAATAAAAATATATTTTTATGATTTCGTAAGTCTTATGGACTGGACTGAACTGAGTTGCTTTGAATAAATGTAATTGCTTACCTGGTTGATTGTTGTTGAAGTGGTCACTTGATAGTTATATTGGTTTCTTGATTGGGTTAGAGTCATTGAGAATTTTGATTTTATTGATTTATTTGGTTAAATTGGTAGTTGCTGAAATAATTTGATACTTGTAAATATTTTGATATTAGAATTAGTTTTGTTGATTTATCGGAAATGATTTTGAAAATTGGAAATGATTTGAGATATGAAAATAATTTGATTTTAGAATGATTTAATACTGGAAATGGTTGAGAAGAGGTTGATAAATAGTTTGGTTGGGACCTGAGAAAGATGGCAAAGTCTAAGTTTAAGGGGAGATGCTACTGGAATTTTTATAAAACCTTGAGATTTTGTTTGAGGCGTTATTTAAAAGAAAATTTGGTTTAAGAATCGTATTATTTGATTTCGATTTAGTATGGCAAGATGATTTTGTTTCTTTGGAAAAGTATTCAACTTGAAAATAAAGTTGATTTGAGACTTTTGTTTTGGTGAAAAGGAGTTTTATGAAAGGAAAATGGATTTGAATTGTTATTAAAGAGAGATTTTGATATTTAAAACACCTGGGCAGTACGTAAGGGTTGTGACTTAGTCCCACTTGCTTTGGGTCAATATTTTAGAAGATTGTGGTTTTGAATGTGAGCTTTGACCTGGCAAGGATCGTGGTGGTGTACCGCTTGTCCAGTGTCGTGATGGACGTGCGGATCATGGTTGTTTACCGCCACGGGTTGTGAAAATGTTTGTGGGGATCGTTGTTATTTACCGTGCCGCTCACGGGTGTGTTTTTCAATTGAAAGTCTTGCGAGGATCGTGGTGGTGTACCGGTCACAAGGTGGGGATCGTGGTGGTGTACCACTCACCAGGTGGGGATCGTGGTGGTGTACCGGTCACCAGGTAGGGATCGAGGTGGTATACCACTCACCAGGTGGGGATCGAGGTGGTGTACCAACCACTAGTTTTCAAGAGCTCACGGCAAAGTAACTAACATGTGAGCTCACGGCTAATAGGACAGGCATGCATGTTGCATTTGTTTGCTTTGTTTGGGTGTGCTTTAAGTGTTTTGGTTTGCCTATCTGATGAATTCTGTTTAACTGGTAATAGTGATACTTGCTGTAACTGTTCTTTAAATGTGCTTGCCTTGTATTTGGTTGTGCTTGTGAATGATTTCTATCTTGAGTATTTGATGGTGGATTGATAATAGCGATGATTTATTTTGAATCAGGCCGGAGGTTGAGTCGATTCGTATGGGCCAGAGGCTGTGATTGGTTGGATCAGTGGTAAATTTTGATTGGATTTCTAGATCTGAGATTTGAAATTCTGCTTGCTCTGTAGATTCTGTTGAGTCTTCTTGTTGTTGCTGTGGCTGAACAAGAAAATCAAAAGTGGTTGTTGTTGAAGTCCCTGATGAATTTGAACCTTGATTTGCAAATTGTTTTTCATAAAATTTTGCCAAAGATAAAGCACAGAGAAGAGATTTTGGATTTTCAGTGACAACTTCTCTATGAATCTGGATCTGTAGCCCATTGATGAAGCAATGCAGCAAAATTTCATGATCATTCATATGAACAAAATTTGCATAAGCTGTGATAGTTTGGATGATGTTTGAGTCCGTCAAACCATTCCAAAAATTAGATGGAGTGGTCAATGAAAGCACCATTGTTGGAGAAAAAAATTGAATAGAGAAAGAATTAATCAAACAGAGGGAATTTAGAGAGAATTAAGAGGGAGAGAGATAATTCCATTGATGGAATTCCAGAAAAGGAAAAAGATACAAATTACTTAATTCCTTCCCTGTTACATTTTTACTCTCTCTATTTATAGTAAATCAATTAGTAATTAAACTATCCTAATTGGGCCTTGGCCTATATTTTACTCGCTACAGATTCTTGCCCTAATTGGCTGCTACAAGGCTTTGCAGTCTTTCCATTGAAGAAAATTACTCAACTTGTGATCCAACAGAGGTTGATGTGAGTGCTGTGCTCGTGTTTCTTTATTTGCTGAATTACTGGAGTTTATTATTTGTTGATGGAGTTGTTTCCATAATTTTACTTTCCTATTTTGCTTGGCTTATGCTTAAATTAATGTAAAAATTGAATTAACACTGTGATCATTGGATCTTTCCTTTTCCGAGTTTAGTCCTTAGTATGAAATTTTTCCTACTTGCTTCTGTCTTTTATTTACTTATTTAATTTAATTTTTTTAGATAATTTCTTTTAAAAGTAAATTTATGCGACTTGTTGATGGAGTTATCTTTTTAGAAAAGGATTTAAAAATTCATTAGCATTTGAGTTTTGAGCATGCTGCAGTGAATCAGTCCTATATTATTGTCATATATCATATTATAATTTGAAATTTTTGGTTCTGTCAGTTTCAGTTTGTTTTTTACTTCAGTAGAATAGAGTTTTTTAATTTCAGTAGAGTTGAAATTTTATGCTTACAGTTATAAAGTTGCTTGAACTTGTGTATAAAGTTATCAACTAAGAGTGTATAATTATCTACTCTTGATTAGTGTAAAGTGCATCATGGTCACTTTAGCCCAAAACAATCGGGTCCATATTTCTGATAATTTCATAACTATGATTTATCTAGATGATGATTATTAGAGCACCTGGAACACCAGCTTCAAAGATAGATAGGACACCAGTATCAACCCAGGAGGGCCTAGAGACAGAGAGGAGAAGATTATAGTTACTGTAAGGCTAAGTTCTTTAAACAGAAAAGAACATTTGGCTAAGGAGTAAGGATCAGGTGGCATGGGATTGCATTGATGATTTTACGATTGTGTATAAACCGCCCACAAACGAATGTGCTGCTCAACCAGCATCGTTTACCGTTGGTATCAGATAAATTCATACTTTCCTTCATAATTTGATGTCCTCGCTTTATTTATTTATTAGTATTATTTATTTTTGTCAATGTGTTCTTGTAGACAAAGTTTTTGGTCCTGCTTGTTTAACTGAGGCAGTGTACGAAGAAGGGGTAAAGAATGTGGCTTTATCTGCATTGATGGGAATTAATGGTAATTTATTTATTTTTTGTAGCTTTATGCCCTGATCACCCTGGTAACTTGTGCCTCTGCTAGTGACCTATGAATGACCAAATGATTGCATGCATATTTGTTGCAGCAACTATTTTTGCTTATGGACAAACTAGCAGTGGAAAGACGTATACAATGAGAGGAATAACAGAGAAGGCTGTCAATGATATTTATAAGCACATAATGAATGTAAGTTTCTCCAAAGATTCAATCTGGTACTTAATCCGTATATATTGGTCTGTAGATTTGCTTTTTTATTCCTTCAGCGAAACATTTTGAGTCTTTTTTATTACTAAAAGGGCCTGTTTTGTTTTACTTTTTGGCTCAACTACATTAAGACAATATTTTCTATCTTTACCTTCTGTACTGCAATTCAATCCAGTTATTTTTAATGGAAGTATGATTATGTTATTTGTCAACAAATTTATAGCAAGTTTTTGCATATTTTGATGATTAATTACATTTTGTTGGTGATATTTTATGTAGGATTTTAAATTTGAAAGATATTTTCGAATGATTATTTATAATTTATTTATTATTTTATTATAGAACGGTTTTTTTGGTTGAACCAT
>NC_029776.3:92568779-92618892 GCF_000817695.3 Arachis duranensis
GCGGTTCGATGATCGGTCCGATTTTCAGAACCTTACTTATAACAACTTAATGGATGGATATTTTTTGCTTAATGAGGTAAATAAGGTAAAGTATATATTCCGTACAATGACCCAAGGGGGAGTGTCTCCTGATATTTGGAGTTACAATATCATGATCCACGGCTTGTGCAAAAGTGAAATGGTCAATCAGGCATTCGAACTCTTCGACATAATGTGTTCGAATAACTTGGTTCCTGACGAGGTAACTTTCAGTATCCTAATTGATGGCTTGGGAAAATCAAGGAGAATCGATGAAGCTTTTGAGCTTCTTCAAAAGATGCAAGATGGAGGTCACCCAGCTGATTTAGTCATGTAAAATCCATCGATCAAAATATTGTATGTCCAAGTGTGTGGATTATAGCCTTTAGTGGAAAGATGTTCAAAAATCTCTTTTGCATCCTTATTTCTTCCATTTTTTCACTGGCCATCTATAAGAATGTTGAAAGTGACTACATCAGCTGGATGACCTTCATCTTGCATCTTTTGAAGAAGCTCAAAAGCATCATCGATTCTCCTTGATTTTCCCAAGCCATCAGTTAGCATACTGAAAGTTACCTCGTCGGGAACCAAGTTCTTAGAACACATTATGTCGAAGAGTTCGAAGGCCTGATTGACCATTTTACTTTTGCACAAGCCGTGGATCATGATATTGTAACTCCAAATATCAGGAGACACTCCCCCTTCGGGCATTGTGCAGAATAGTAGGATGGATTCGAGTAATAATGCAAGTGGGGGGAAGAAGGTGAAGTTTCAGCACCCTAAATGCAAGTGTGGAACTTATGCGATCATCCTAGGATCTGGAACTGTCAAGAACCCAGACAGAATTTTCCTTGGTTGTTGCTATGAACATGTAAGTGTTCCTCCATGTTTGATTCTTAGATTTAAGTTTGCTTGTGTTCTTTAACAAATTATGTTCATAATAAATGCAATTACAGACAGAATGACCTCACTGCAACTATTTCGTGTGGCTGGACGAGTTGATTTCTTGTCATGTTGAGAAGAATGATGATGCTAGAAAACAGATTGGAGCAACTGGCATATAGAAGGTTGATTTGGGAATTGAAGGAAAATCAAAGAAATGGAGTAATCAGTTCATAGTCTCTGTTATGCTAGCCATGTTAATTTCATTAGCAACAGTGAAGTATCTTGTAGTTTGGGATATAGATATTGTATTGCAATCATTGATGTATGGTTAGGGTTGATAAATGGATTGTTATGCCCCTATAATTGCATATTCTATGTGAATAGATTGTGACTTTGTTGCATTAATGATAATATAATTTTGTGCAAGAGATTTGGAACTATGAAATCCTGGAGAATGATATATTTCCAAAAACATAGTAATTACATTCATAATTCTATGCACATAGGCATAATTTAGGCTTAGTTTGGTAAAGCTTTTGCTTTTTAAAAGTAGCTTATGAAAGCTGTCTTTTAAAAGACAGCTTTTTAAAAGCCGCAGCACTTACGTTTGGTAAAATCAAATTAAAAATGGCTTTTAATAAGTACAAGTACCATAATTGTGTTTGGTAAAACAGCTTTTAAAAGTTGAAAAAATTATAATAAACATGTTTATAACAAAAAAATAATTTTTTTTTTTAAATTCTTTAAAATTTTATATAATATTTTAAAATAAAATAATGTTAAAATAAAAAATTCATAATAAACATAAATATAATAAATAAATTCTTCTATTTTTTAACTTTAAAATTTTATATAAGTATCATAAAAATTTATGATTGGTTTTCATCAACCTCTTCCCGTTTCAAAGAACAGAAAAAAACAAACAAACATAATAGATCTACTGAAAAAATACAAAATTAACGCAAAAAAATAATATAAATAGATAGAAGTTCATACCTAATATGTGATAGAGATGTATTTGTGTTGAAATTTGTGAAGATTAGGTTGAAAAATAAAAAATATATGAAGATTGTGTTAGATTTTATGAAGGTTAGGAAGAGAAGTTAGAAATATATGAAGATTTTAATGGCAATATAATAACGGGAAATATGTGCGGGAAAATGAAAAAAATTTGGTAAAGCATAAGCCAGCTTTGAAAAGCTCCCTCCTAGGTGCTTTCAAAAGCACCCCTAACTTTTAAAAGCCGCAAGCACAAGCACTTGAGCTTTTTAATTTACCAAACGCAAAATGACGTGCTTGTGCTTTTCACCTCCTGAAAAAGCTTTACCAAACCCAGCCTTAGTCTGCTGATAGCTTTCCAAAGACATAGTAATTACATTCATAATTCTATGCACATAGGCATAGTTTAGTCCGCTGATAGCTCAGCACGAAACAAGAAAACATGTTGCATCTAAATCGATACACCCAAAAAACAATAACCAGGTCTGTTACATATTCCATAATATTAAACAAAAGGTCTCAGACTAGCAGACATCCAAGATGCATAACGAAAAAAAAAAAACAACAGATCCTTTGTAACCATGGACATCAGTTCATCATTTCTGCTTTGGTGGCCTAAAAGGCATATGTTTTGGCTTGAATCTCGGGGGTACATTTAGGTTTGGTATGGGAAAAAATTTGAAGGTAGTTGTTGCGGTTCCTTACTACTTGATTCATTAGTGTGTTGTTGCTCCTGAGTAAGTGGTCTTGTGGATAAGGGTTTGGTCTGTTGGAGGGTATGATTCATTAATGGACGGGTGACTGGATTGTGTTGAATTGGAGGTGCTAGTGGCCTAGTTATTGATTGCTTGACTCTAAATTGTGATCCCTGAAGTGGAGTATTTGGGCTAGTATACACGGAGGGGTCAGCATTGATATCCAAACCCAAAAGCAAAACTGAACAATAATTTTTATTTTGATAGATTGGGCTATAAATTTTTGGAGTGTATAAACAATATGACAATTAATATTACGTCTATCTGTGGTGGTGCAAACTGTAAGAGTTTGATCTTCACTCTTGGTTCTTGGATTACAGCAGGTGTACTCCTGAGCTTGGGCACCTTTTTCTTTTGTTTTTTGCTTTAGCTTATAAAGTACAACACAATAGTTGGTTTTAGTCCATATCAGTTTCAAATGGATCAAAATACCTAATACAAAAATGAGGAGGTGGGTATACCAGTGGGTCCAGAGGTTCCCCAGCCAGATTGTTGCTTCCATTTGATTGAACTCCATCCGAATTCTGTGCAATTTAAAAAAGGTTAACATATCACTTATGTTGGCTTAGGCACAAAAGACTTCACATAGAGTATGCTAACCAAAACAACACAATTTTTACCTGTTCTGAGTTCTGATTTGCAGGGGTTCGTTCTGATTGATTTTCACTTGGTTATTGCTTTGGCTTCTTTTTTTTTTGTCAATTTGAATTTGTTGGTGTTCCTTTACATGTCCTATGATAGTGGCTCTTCTGTTCACATTTACTGTATATCACCTATAAGGCTTTCTTGATTTTGTGACCTTGTTCTTTTTATCCGAGACTCAGCCACCACATCAATACTCCTCTTTTTAGTTGGTCTTCTAGAAGGTTTCCTAATTTTGTGTCTCAGGACGCAGCAAATTAGTTCCCTCCCAAAACTCTTTAGAGTTAACTAGTTTGATTGATTCCCCGTAAGTAGCCTTTATGGCATTCATTGTAAATCAATTATGTGCAAAATTCTCGGACTTTAAATTTTGACTTACGTAATAAAATTAGTATATTTATTAAACTTGCACAAATCTAACTTCCGTTGCTATAGCTAGCCATATATCTAATATTTAAATTAGATACATATTTTTTTCTTTTCGTATTAGTCTTATTTATTCAGTATAGAGCATGTCGTAGTCAATTTTTCAATTTCTATTAAATTTATTTTTTTAAAGAAAACTTCTTTCAATTATGGAAGCACGAGAATCTTATTTTAAATTCTGGTATATACGTATCATATGCGGAATACGGATAAGATACCCAATAAATATTATCTCTGTAACAATTTCTAGTTATATTCTAGGATTTACATAGACTGACAGTTACTGTTATCATTAAAATGGAGAAGGTTTACAGTCCTAACACAAATAAGTTGAACAAATGTAAAATGGGAGTAAATCCTCTCTAATGAAAAAAAAAATCGGATGGTATCAATTGTTTTTTTTTTGTTGTGACCGGATAGTGTCAATTGTTTAATTTCACCCTTCATTACTCTCTCTCTCTCTCATATTTATTTTTAGTCCCCTTCATTACTCTCTCTCTCATATTTATTTTTAGTCCTACTCATAAAATTAATGGTGAGAGATCACACTTTATTCTCTCAAGTGTTAAAAAAATTGAGAGAATAGAATAAAGTCCATCGCAGATCAAGGTGGGGTTCGAACTCCCGACACTTGCTTAAGCGAACAAGTGAGTTGACCACTCGACCAACTCAAGTTGGTTGTATAAAATCCATTATTAATTTACCTCAAAATTACTTACTCATATAAATAGCACTACTATATTTTTGGCTCTCTAACTCACCAATAATACATTTTAAAAAAAATTAAACAACTTAATACATTTTCATTCATATGAAAAAATCTCAAAGTATAAAAGCTTTCATGCCATTTTATAGATAAGATAACATGCTAATACAAATAATAAAATAATCATTCTTAATTATTAAAAATGACATAAGCAGTGCATTACTTCACCAACTCGCAGTAACATTCTTGCTTCAAGGAACTTTCTTCAACTTGTACATATTAACCATTCAAACTTTTTCTAATTGTTTGATAATAACTATTAGTCTATATCAAGTGGCGATAACTTGAGCTTCTCAATTCCAATTTAATTTGTACAGAAAAATTATGATTGAATGATGATGATAAAAAATTAGGAATTGGAAGGATATGTGTAGAAAAAATTAGTATTTGGAGGCAAAATTAGCGAACCCTCAAAATGCTAACTTTTCTTTAGATATTGAACGAAATTCTAGTTTAGAGATAAGTGACCATGATAGCATTATGAATAAAGATTCTTTGAGAAAGTAAAAGCAAACACAGAAAATAAAGCCAAGTGATCTCAATAAAAATGAGATAGATAAATGTTTAAAAGATGACGTAAGAAAAAATTTTAATAGATTTGATATATTGAGGTGGTAGAGAAAAAATATTTTATATATACTAGTGGTCACTATTTATAACACCAACAATTGCCAGCAACATCACAAGTATTATTATCACATCTTATTTCACTTTATTAATTTTAATCTTTAACATCAATCTCATTTAACAATCTCATTCACAAAATCACTAATTTCACAATTTACACATTTAACACCAAATTCAATAATTTTTATTCATCAATTAACCAATTTTTATAATTTAAACATATTTTAAGTACTACTAATTTAAATTTTACATAGCATTATATATTATTAACTAAAAAAAACCGAAATTATACATTGACATTTTTTTAACTCAAAACACCACAATTTAAGCTTCCAAGACTCCGAATCAAATCCAATAAGTTTCAGCCACCAAAATTTTATTCCAAGTACTCCAATTCACCAATTTGACTCCAATTCACATGTATTCAATCTAATTTTATACAATGTACCAAAATCAAACACTAGAATTTACGAATTCATCAATTCACAAGGGTTTAGTGGTTTCTTACTCTACCCACTAATGATTGGGACGAAACCTAACAATTACCAAATGCTAGATTGTACCTAAACTACCAAAATCATAAAAATCTTTCAATACCCAAACCAAATTCATATAAATGAAGGGAATGGAGAATTGGATATGAAATTCAGAGATCCTTACCACTTTATTCACATAGAATTGAAGAGTTCGGCGAGATAAACGTGTGACCACAAACGATGCGGCAGACCTTCGGATTGAAAATTAGGAGGAATTGAAGTTTGATGTGATAAGGGTTTAGGGCTCTCTCTCTCTCTCTCTCTCTCTCTCTCTCTCTCTCTCTCAACCGGTTTAACCTGTTAAAATTAGTGTTTTATTTTGTATTTTAATATTTTTATTTTTCAAATTATAAAATTTAATTTTTTAATTTTTTGGCTTATAATTAATTTATTAGTTAATTATTTATTAATTTATTGAATTTTACACTTACAGCCAATCATGCCTGAATATATTTGGTTTGGGACATCAACATCCCTCTATTCCTTATCCTAGTGACTTGTACACTAAGAAAATAGTCTAGATCCCTTATATTCTTTAGAACAAAGGCTGAGTTTAACTATTGTGTTACTTCAGTAATGACCTCTTGCAAGCTTCCTGTGATGAGTATATCATCAACATAGATAAGGCCATAAGTAATTGAAACTTGTTATACAAAAACTGATACATCCAATTTTGTAGCAGCAAATCCTAGGTTTCTCAGAGCTATTGAGAGTTTGAAATACCATGCCCTCGAAGCTTATTTCAACCCATATAGTGCCTTAGTAAGTTTGCACACTAGAGTACCATTCCCAATTGTGTAGCCTCGTGGCTATTTCATATAAATATTTTTAGTTAATTCACCATGCAAGAATACATTATTGACATCGAATTGTCTTATAAATCACGATTTAGCTAGATCCAAGGATTGAACAATTCTAATTGAGGTTGGTTTAACAATTGGACTATAGGTTTTAATGAAATCAAAACTTGGTCTTTGTGAGAATTCCTGAGCTACAAGTCTCGCTTTGTGTTTTTGCAAGCTACCATCTGTATTATACTTCAATTGAAACACCCATTTACTATCTATTGTTTCTTTGCCAATTGGGTAAAGACAAGTTTTTAGGTATTGTTCTTTTATAATGCTGCAAATTTAGCATCCGTAGCTTGCTTCCATTTGGGATCTGTTAAAGTGTGATGCACTATTCGAGGCTCAACACATGCTTGAAATACCCTGGGCTTGTAGATTCCAACTTTACTTCAAGTAACCATTGGATGGTTGTTGGTGAATAAAGGCTGAGGTTCACTAGTATTAGTATAAGGAAGAACAATCTCCAAGTCTAAGATTAGAACTGCAATTGGAATATCTGAAGGAGCAATGTGTGTTGGGTGTGAAGTAATTGTTGGGTGTAAAGTAATAGGGCTGGCTATAGAGGTTTGCTGTTGAGTGGTTATAAATTGCATTAATTAAGTGGCTGGTGCTATAATTGGCCTAGTGACTAAGGGAGGTTGTGCAAAAATTAGCTGGTGTGACTTAAGAGAATTTGAAATTGGCTGGCTTGTGGTGTGGGAAATTGAGCTTGCAGAAATATTAGGGATCTCTGAGTCAGCTAAAACTGTGTTGTGGAGGAGGAAATAATGGGAATTCTTGGAATGTAGATGACTTTCTCACTTTGCATTCTTTCTTCAGAATTAGTAACAAAACCAAAACTTACCTCTTTGAAAGGAAATCTACTTTCTTCAAACACCATATTCTTGGGTGGTAATCACCTTACCAGAAGTTTTCAAGCACTTGTAGCCTTTGTGATTGGTTTCATACCCAAGAAAGACATTAGGAGAGGACCTAAAGTTCAATTTATTTCTGTTATAAGGTCTTAGGTGAGGGAAGCATAAGCACCCAAAACCCTCAGACTCTCATAAGATGGGCTTTTCCCAAGTAGTTTCTCAGTTGGTGACTTGGTGACACTCCATTCAAGATTGGTGTAAGCGGTATGTTGATTAGTTGAGCAGCTGTTGTAATGGCTTCTCCCAAAAACTTGATTGGTAAAGATGTTGGTGCCAACATGGTTAGTCCCATCTGCATTACATGTCGATGCTTTCTTTTAACTGTAACATTATGTTGATCAACATGTGGACATGAAAACATGTGAACTATTCCCTGCTCCTTTAGCAACTTCTTGCTGATCTTTCTTATATCTGAACCAGCAACTTCTTGCTGTATGCCTAATTTTGTTGTAGAGTTCGTATTGTGGTCTCTCTTATAATTCACCTCTGTCAAAGCTTGCTCTACCATAGTTCTGGCCATAATTATGTGACCTTCCATAGCCTTGTCCATAACCTTGGGATCTTCTTCTATCACTGCTAAACTGTGACTACTGATTTCTCTCAAAATTCGCATTAGAAGCAAATTATGACTACTGGCCTCTTCCATAGTTCATGCCTTGTTTACCGCCTCTAAAAAATATACCTCTTCCTCTAAGACATCCTCTAAAATTCCCTCATTGAACCATGTTTGCTTGAAACTATTCTTGATCACTTTCTTGAGTAGCAAATTGATTGTTGAACCTAGAGTGAGCCATATTTGCTTGAACAAACTCTAGATCAAGATTTCTAAACCTTTCTAACATGTTTTCATGAGCTAGCAACATAGCCTCTAACTCACCAACAGTGATACCTTGTGGTATTGTCAGCAATGAAGTAAGTAATGGAGCATAATCTTCAGTCAAACCGTGGAGTAGCGCATTCATATGATCACTCTCACTCACTATCTCACCAACTAACACTAGAGCATTAATTGTTCCTTTGATAGAAAGCAAATATTCATTTACTGAGACTCTTATTCAAGTATTGCTCAACCTATTCTTCAATTGCATCACCCTAGCCTTAGTTTGCGGAAAAAATTTTTCTAATCTATTCCAGATTTGAAATGTGTAGGTGCATCCAACTATTCTTGTAGTAAATTTTGTTGACATTGAATCCAGTAACCACGATTTCAATAGAGCATCTTGCCTTTTTTATCTTTGAAATTTTGGATTAATCTCACCATTCACAAATCTTTGCTGTATTATATCATTTCCAGATACATGACTTAATAAATCGTTACCTTCAATCATCGCTTCTGCTTGGTATTTTCATTGCAAGAAATTGTTGTTATCAAGTTTCATATAGATCGAAGTTGCGGTGAAACTAGAAAAGCTTTTCATTGGAACTAAGCCTCAAGAGTTCATCGTATCTACATAAAGTGTTGAACTTGGATCCATCGAACTTGTGGGCTCTGATACCATGAAAGGTACTAGAAGATAGTTAAAAACTAGAACTAGTAAAGGGAGCAGAGAAATAGAGAGTTGAGAAAAAAGATAGCAGAGCCCATAGTTAGCATCTGCATTTGAGTTTCTGAACATTCATTACAAGTTGAACGATAGAGTATAGAAGTTATATATACACAATTGCAAGTGTAATAGAATTGACAACTCATCACTTTAAATGTGGAAGGAGGTTAGGCAGTATAAGTAACATAACTAATGTTCTGAAAATCAAACCGGACTAACTAGTTCAACCGGAAATTGGTCCCCTAGCCGATTCGGTTGAAATGAAAAATCGTCTGCCAAAAAATTGGTCAAACCAGCGATTAATCAGTGAACCGCTTGAATTGGATGATTTTTTTCAATTTTCAATTTAAAAAAAAATAAAAAATACATAAACCCTTCCCGTTCTCTCTCTCTCTCTCTCTTTATCACACACACACCACCTAGCCCCCCTCTCTCTAAGCTCCACACGAAATCCTAGCAGCCTCTTTCTCCAAGACAGCCAGCAGCAGCAACTAGCGGCCAATGCTGCCGTTGCTGACGAACTCTTCTCCTAAGCCAACGTCGAGCCCGGCCGCCACGATCCTCTTCTCCTGGATCCCTTTACCTCACATTGCCAAGTATGCTCGAAGCTACTGTTGGTGTCGCCGCCTTTGTCCTCGTCATTGTCGGCCGCCCTAAAATCGTGTCTCTATCCTCATCGTCGATCCTTCTATCTCTCTCGTGTGTCAAGTCTCTGTCTTCGATCACCTCTGTGCCTGAGCTCACTTCCCCTCTTCCGTCGCTGTCACTTGGCTTCCTCCTTCACCACTGATCTTCAATTTAATTTTGCTTGTTTTGTACTTTTATTTGGTTTTTTTATTTCTGATTATGAGTTTGCTCATCTCTGCTTATTTTGAGTTACTACATTTTTGAATTTGTAAGCCTCCATCCGTCCACTCCTTTAGTTTTATTTTTGAAAGTTAATTGTTATTTTTTTAGATTTAATTATGTTGATTGTTGCATGTTTTTCTGGGTTAATGGTTGTTTTTTTATTGCTGTCTTCTGGATTTAATTACTGTTGATTGCTGTCTTTTACTTTTTAGCTTTTTTTAATTTTGTTAAATTAAATGAATTAATCAATTTTTGTAATTCTATTTTTGTAAGTTTCAAATTATATTTTTGTTTTGTTTTTAATTTGTTACTGCAGTTTGATTTCATAGTCTATTTATTTGATTTCATATGTTTTTGTAATTCTGTTTGTTTATTTCAAATTATGATTCTATTTGTAAATTCAATCGTTAGTGGTTATTACTAATTTGTTGGTTATTAGTTTTGATTATTATATTTTAGATTCTAATTAATTGGTGAATTAAAGTGAAACAAGATGGGTTTAAGATGTATAACAATATGAAAGTGTTGAATTTTCTAAGAGATTTTTATGAGAGATTTGATACTAATTGAATTTTTAATTATTCTGAGTTACTATTTTCTGTCAATGTTATTGCTAATGAGTTAATAATATTGAACTACTGCTTTTGTTAATTTTTATTATTTTGAGTCGCTATTTTCTACCATAATGCTGTTGCTGGTTTTTTGATTTTTTGATCGAGTTAATTTTATTGATGGAATAATTTTTGTTGACTGTATATTAAAGATCTTGAAGCACTTAATTATGATTATGATTTTTTATGATTAGTATCTTTATTTAGTTGAAAACTTGTTTGTCAATGTTGTTTATTTTGGTGGTAAAATATTATGTATTTATTATTTACATGTGTTTTGATGTATTTTAGTTATAAATATTCATGTTTAAAATTGTTTATTAATCTTTACTGATAAATTATGGACAATTTATTATATAAAAATGATTTTTGTAACATATACGTAACGAGTAACTTCTACATACTTCTTTCAAAAAAAAAAAAGATAAAACAAGAATATTCCAAGTAAGCTCTACGAAAGAAAAAATGAAAACAAAGATTATTTAGGGTATTATGAATGCTCTCTTTTCCATGATCCAAATTTTGGATGAGTACTACCTATATAGTAGAGGCCAAACTTTTAGAAATTGAATTTTAAGCCTTCCAAAATCTGTCCATTTGCTGCAGATTGTTTGGAGAAATTTGCTTACTGTAGGAATCAACAAGATTGAGACGCGTGTTGCGCAAATAGCTAAATTAATTATATTATATAGTATATATTTGAAATGCTATATTGTTTAGAATTAGATTAGATACTATGTAAGTTAATATTAAATTTGAAAGCTAATTTGTAAAAAATATTGTACAGTACATTTATTTAGCAATTTATATATGATTTAATATTATTAATGTACTTGAAATTTCTGGTACAGATTGTGAGGTGAATCAGAGACTTGCGACTCAAGGCAGCTGTCGGATCGTCTTCTTGGAGCGGCAGGAGGTGCTACCTACAAAGACACTCTAATGTTCAAATTAAAATGGATCTAAGAGGTGTGTGTGAGGAATGAGTGAGTACCTGAGGGGCCTCTGGCTCCCCTTTATATAGCTGGTGGTAGTTATCTCATCTTATCTGGCTAAGATAAGGAAGGTATTTGAATTTAAATGTTTGGTGGTAGTTATCTCATCTTATCTTATTTGGCTAAGTTAAGGGAGGTATTTGAATTCGAATGTTGGTTAGAGATTGTAGGACCAGTTTGGACCGTTAAAAGGAGACCAAACCCCAGATAACCGGGTCGAAAGCCATTCCGGTGTGGGACCCGAGAACCGGATCCGTAATAGTTGTCCCTGGAGTGAGAGAGTAAGTGTGTTCGTTCTCATCGTTGGAGGAACCTTTTCCTTGTTGTTGTGGCTTGGCAAGGAGCTCGTTGTTTGGTTTTATATTATTGGGATGCCATGAGGGGCCTAGAAATGGAGTGACATCATTCTGCACCAATTGGCAGGATGTTGGTGAGTTCGGCTTTCTGCGAGTTGGAAGACTATCAGCTCATGCTTGTTTTGTGTGGCCTTTTTGGGCTGTTATTGTGAATTTATTTTAGGCCTCTTGGTAGGCCAATTTCAATACATTACTTATTTAGCTTATTTGATATCTGTTTTGTTAGCCTTGGAGGTGATCAGTTTCTGGGGGTAGCCGTTTAACTTATTTAAATATCCGTTTTGTTGGCTTTGCAGGTGATCGATTTTTTGGTCACCGTTTTGGTTATTTGGATATCCGTTCTGTTGGCCTCAGGGCGATTGATCACCAATCCGCCGCTTTTTGTTATTTGGATATCTGTTATGTTATTTAGATATCCGTTTTGTTGGCCTTGGGCTGATCGATCGCCGGGCCGTCGTTTTTTGTTATTTGGATATCTATTTTATTATTTAGATATATGTTCTGTTGGCCTCAGGGTGATCGATTCCTGAGCCGCCATTTTTTGTTATTTGGATATCCATTTTGTTATTTGGATATCTGTTTTGTTGGCCTCGGAGTGATCGATCCCTAGGTAGTTGTTTACTTATTTGGATATCCGTTTTGTTGGCCTTGGGGTGATTGATTCCCCGGTGGCCGTTTTACTTATTTGGATATCCATTTTGTTATTTGAATATTCATTTTGTTAGCCTCACGGTGATTAATCCCTGGGCTGCCATTTTTTGTTATTTTGATATCTGTTTTATTATTTGGATATTCGTTTTGTTGGCCTAGGGGTGATCGACCCTGGGTAGCCGTTTAATTGTTTGGATATCTGCTTTGTTATTTGGATATCTGTATTGTTGGCCTCGGGATAATCGATCACCGAGTAGCCGTTTACTTATTTGGATATCCGTTTTGTTGGCCTCGGGGCGATCAATTCCCGGGTCACCATTTTTTATTATTTGAATATCTATTTTGTTGGCCTCGGGGTGATTGATTCTCAGGTGGCCGATTATATATTTGGATATCCGCTTTGTTATTTGGATATCCATTTTGTTAGCCTCGGATTAATCGATCCCTGGTTAGCAGTTTACTTATTTGGATATCCGCTTTGTTATTTGGATATCCATTTTATTGGCCTCATGGTGATCGATCCTCGGGTCGTTGGTTTTTGTTATTTGGATATCTGTTTTATTTTTTTGATATCCAATTTGTTGGCCTCAGAGTGATCGATTTTCAGGTAGCCGTTTACTTATATGGATATCCGTTTTGTTAGTCACGAGGTGATCGATCCCTAGGTAGTCGTTTACTTATTTGGATATCTGCTTTGTTTTTTGGATATTCGTTTTGTTGGCCTCGAGGTGATCGATCCCTAGGTAGTCGTTTACTTACTTGGATATCCGCTTTGTTATTTGGATATCAGTTTTGTTGGCCTCGAGGTAATTGATTCCCAGGTCTCCATTTTTTTTATTTGGATATTCGTTTCGTTAGCCTCAGGGTGATCGATTCCCAAGTAGCTGTTTACTTATTTGGATATCCGTTTTGTTATTTGGATATCTGTTTCCTTGGCCTCGGGGTGATCGATTCTCGGGTAGTTGTTTACTTATTTGGATATCCGTTTTGTTGGCCTCGGGATGATCAATCCCCGGAGGTAGCCGCGTTTAGTTTGTGCTTGTCAGATGGGACAATGCTTTTGAAAAACTAAATTTTATTTGAGGTTTGGGCCTCGTTAAAACCTCCCAATGTGGGTAGGAAAGAGNNATGAAAGAGAAAAAAGCAAAAAATAAAAGATAAAGAGATAGTCTTAAACGACCTCGATCTTGTTGCTTTGGAAGGATGTTTCTACGTATAGTAGCGCCATAAGTTGGTGGCATTCTAGGATTTTAGGAGCTCGGTTCCATCTAGTCTTTCGAGCTTGTAGGATCCTTTTTCGATTACCGTCTTGATTCGGGAGGAACCCTCCCAATCAGGCATGAGCTTCCCTTCTCCGGGAGTGGGGGGACTGATGTCATTTTTTCGTAAGACGAGGTCTCCTTGTCTGAAGCTCGTCGTACCATGCTGTAATTGTACCTTAGACTTATTCTCTATTTTAGGGCTAGCTTCCGTAGGTGTGCTATTTAATTATGAATGTTAACAAAACTAAAGATGAAATTTAAAGAATAATAAAATTATTAGAAAATCCTGACCCTTAGATTTTATAAATTTTGAAATTTTAAAATTTAATAAAACACAAATTGAATAGTAGAATACAAATTTGAGGTTAGATTTGCATATTTTAAAAAAAATAAAAATAAAAAACTATCAATCTAAAAATTAGGTTTTGTATACTTTAAATTTGACCATCTTTTTTTGTGACTGAAATAAATTAAACAAAGAAAAACAAAATAAACAAAATAAGGAACTGCTTAAATAGACGGACAGTCCCATTTAAGACTACTCTTAAACTCCTCCCAAGGTGAAAGAAGCTCCACATGCGAAATTTGTAACTTCATCGCCATCTTTGCCATAGTATCTGCCACTGTGTTTGCATCTCTCATTATCAAACGAAAGTCAACACACCAATTTCAACGCATGATATTTCTTATTTTGAGCACCAATGGATCAATAAACCCAAAACCATCTTGAGTAACAAGATTAAATGCTTCCACACAATCCGTCTCACAAATAACATCTCGTTGACCTACATCCCAAGCTAAGAGATATCCTCTCCAAATAGCAAACAATTCTCCTTGAAGAATATTATTACTCTCAATCATTTTCAAACACCCCCTTTGCCAGCTCCCATTACAATCTCTAATAACACAAGCAAAACCAATACTATCACCCGAACCAAAATAACTAGCATCACAATTAATCTTAAAAGTACCAATGCATGGGGATTCCAAAAACCATTTTGAGTAGATGGAATGGACATACGTTGTAATTCAAAAATATTCCTAAGCTCCTTTTCTGAAGTTAATGCCAGACAAATCACTTTTTTCGGAGGCCAAGTTTCATGGGGATTAAAGGTCATTATTCCTTACTCGTCATATCCACCAAAGTCCCGAAAAGAGCTTGAACGGATGCTCTCTGCTATGATACAAGAATCAGCTCTTCAAATACAAAGGATGACAAGAAATATCCAACTTATGCCAGACAACCTGAGCTTTTGGACAATCCCGAATACAATGTAAAACCGATTCCTAGCTAGAAAGACATCTTGGACACCTATTCGATGACGGCATCCCTCTTCTAAAGCGAAAACTTGCACTAGGAAAAGCCTCCTTAAGACACAACCAAGCCAAAAACTTATGCTTTTCCGGAACAAGCTGACGCTAATGCCAAAGCCAATTCTCCTGCTCCTCCCAACCAAACAGCTGCTTACACAACCACAAGTAACCATTGCGTGAGTCATAGACTTTGGCAGCAGACCCACTCCAATACTAACCCACTTCCGGACCTGCTTGTTCATCTGGATTGTAAGAGAGAATATTACCTTTCAGATTTTGAGATAAAGGAGAATAAAGAGTATCCAAATGCCACCTACCAACCGACCAAATATCCTGTATCTGGAGATTCGAATCAGAAATGTGAACATAATCCATCTCATTAGATAATCGTCCTTCTCTCCTCCAGCTAGAAAACCAAAAATTCTGGTTCAAATCTCCAATACACCAAGCAAACCCATCCTTCAACACTTCCCAAACCTTGCAAAGACACCTCCAAATGGGAGAGTCCTTGTTCTTAAGATAACTAAAACAGTCATATAGAGATGATCGGTATTTGGCATCCAACAATTGGACCCATAGCTTATTTGGCTGTTGGAAAAAAGTCCAAACTAGCTTCCCAAGAAGAGCAATATTTACACAATAAGGATCTCTAATCTCCAAACCTCCATTTTTTTTGGAGTAACCAGTACCTTCCAACTAACAAGATTCAATCCTCTTCCATCAACTTGTCCTTTCCAAAGAAAATTTCTCATCATAGACTCCAATTTACTAATGATTCCTTTGGGAAAAATAGAGACCTGCATCTGGTATATGGGAATAGCGGCGGCAACAGAATTAACCAAGCAGAGTCTACCAGCCCGATTGAGTAAACTCCCTTTCCAGCTTGCTAGCCTACTCCGAATCTTATCCAGGACACCATTGAAAGCTAAATGAGTCACCCTAGAATGGCTAGGGGTAACTCCAAGATACTTGCCCAAGTCCTGGACAAATCTGATAGAGGATACCCCAGTGAAAACCTCTTTCCTTGTTGCAGAGACATTCTTGGAGCAAAGTGCTTTAGACTTCTCCACATTAATCTTCATCCCAGATGCTTTGCAAAAAGTCTCTAAAACCAACATCACATTTTGCACTTGTCTCTTTGTAGCTTTACAGAATAGAAGCAAGTCATCCGCAAACATTAAGTGGGATATTCTTGGTCCTCCTCTAGAAATAGCAACCGGCTCCCACAAGCCCAAATCAACCCGGTGACTAATAAAGCATGCCAATCGCTCCATACACAACACAAAAAGATAGGGTGACATAGGATCTCCTTGTCTAAGACCTCGGCTAGGAGTAAAGCCATTCGGACGATTTCCATTCCAAAGAATAGATAAGGAAGAAGCAGTGACACAATTCATAATCAAATTAAGTGTAGGAATAGGAAAACCAAAGCTCTTAAGGGTATGAGCTAAAAACCTCCGGTCAACTCTGTCATAAGCTTTCTCTAGATCAATCTTAAAGGCCAATGTGCCTTTCTTTGATTTAATCTTCTTCATAAAGTGGAGGACTTCTTGAGCAATAATGATGTCTAGAGTTCCTCGTCCCGGAATAAATCCTCCTTGAAGCGGGCCAACAATCTCCGCAAGATCAGGACGAAACCTATTAACAAGGACTTTCGTGATGATCTTGTAAACTACATTGCAGAGACTAATCGGCCTGAAATCTTTCATAGATACCGGTGATTCAACCTTTGGAATAAGAACCAGTAAAGTCTCCAATATTCTCGGATCAAGAGTAACACCGGAGAATGCCTACTTAACCATCTTCCAAACATCAAGACCAATGATCTCCCAATATTCTTTGAAGAAGAAAGCTTGAAACCCATCAGGACCCGGAGCTTTAAAAGAGTTCATGTGAAAAACAGCTGTTCTGACTTTCTCCATAGTAGCTGGTGCCGTAAGATTATTGCAAGCTTCCTCATTCAGAGAAGGAAGAGGCACATCACCAAGGCAACCCAAATCAACATCATCCAAATGACATAATAAGCTTTTATAGAAAGACTCTGTTTCTTGACTCAGAATCTCTGGATCAGTTTTCCACACTCCATCATTGAGAAAAAGGTCATGAATCTTATTATGCTTCCTTTGCGCAAGAGTTTGAATATGAAAGAATCTTGTATTCCTATCCCTGAACCTTACCCACTGCTCTCTAGAATTTTGGAACCACATGAGCTCTTCTTGCACTAGAGTATTATTATAATCATCAAGCAACTATTGCTCTTTCTGACGCAAATAAATACTATCCACCATTTTCAAACGCTTTTTGTAAATAATTAATCTGCTGCTCTAATTCACATTTCTTAACAAAAATGTTACCAAATACCTTCGAATTAAACTCTAGTGAATTCTTCTGTACTTCCGAAAGCTTGCCATGAATCCCTCTATTACTAGACTACCATGACTGGTTCACAATATCCCTATACTCAGGATGAGTAGCCCAAGCAGCAACAAATCAGAAAGGTCGATTTCCTCTAGGCTGAGGACGACCTTTACAACGCACCAGAATAGGGCAATGATTAGACTGAAGCCTATTTAAAACTTTTGCATAAGCCTCTGGAAAGACAGATAACCAACTACTATTTATACATACTCGATCAAGCTTTTTTGCCACGTCAACATAATTTTTTACCCTCCCATATCAAGAAAATTGCCTCTCAATAGTCTTCAAATCAAACAAACTACTATCCCCTAATGAAGTTGCAAACATGTCTGTTCTTTCTTAAATTTGACCATCTGATTTATTAATATCTGTCTCTATATCATGATAAAATATATTAAATCTCAATATCGTTGAAAAATAGAATTATTTGTCCAATATTAAAATTAAAAGTGGCAAACACTCTCCCTTTCCTTTTTGTCGTATTTTTCCACGGAAGAAGTTAAGTTGTCTAAATCTGCGAAAGAAATAAAAAAATATATTTAATTATCATGTAAGAGCTAAAAGAAACACGAAAACGTTAGTATTTGAAACCGCAGGGTCCCACTCCATCTGTGTCTGACCGTCATTGATTGATTACCTGGCGAATGAAAACGTTAGAGGTTAGACGAAAGCATAATTAACACTAATTAATAATTAAATTCTTTAATCTGATAACATTAAATATATACTTAAATAAACCAAATATAGTGAGAAACTAGCCGTTAGAGTTATCGCCAAATTGAAATGTAGTCGCGTCGAACACACACTCCAATGCCATTTCCATTCACTTCATTTTCATTCTCATCTTCACCACACAAACAGCGATTGCGCTTCAAAACCCCTAAATTATTTCCCTCTCACTCTTCTTCTTCGAAGATTCTCCCCATTTCTCTACCTAGATTCTTGCCCTAATTGGCTGCTACGAGGCTTTGCACTCTTTCGATTGAAGAAAATTACTCAACTTGTGATCCAACAGAGTTTGATGTGAGTGATGTGCTCGCGTTTCCTTATTTATTTGCTGAATTACTGGAGTTTATTATTTGTTGATGGAGTTGTTTCCATAATTTTACTTTCCTATTTTGCTTGGTTTATGCTTAAATTAATGTAAAAATTGAATTAACACTCTGATCATAGAATCTTCCCTTTTCCGAGTTTAGTCCTTAGTATGAAATTTTCCTACTTGTTTCTGTCTTTTATTTACTTATTTAAAGTTTTTTTAGATAATTTCTTTTAAAAGTAAATTTATGCGACTTGTTGATGGAGTTATCTTTTTAGAAAGGGGCTTAAAAACTCATTTGCATTTGAGTTTTGAGCATGCTTCAGTGAATCAGTCCTATATTATTGTCATATATCATATATTTGAATTTGAAATTTTAGGTTCTGTCGATTTCAGTTTGTTTTTTACTTCAGTAAAATAGTTTTTTAATTTTAGTAGAGTTGAAATTTTATGCTTACAGTTTTATAATATGGACACAATTTATAGGACAAGGTTGCTTGAATTTGTGTATAAAGTTATCAACTAAGAGTGTATAAATTCTCTACTCATGATTTTTAGTGTAAAGTGCATCATGGTCACTTTAGCCCAAAATAATCGTGTCCATATTTCTGATAATTTCATAACTATGATTTATCTAGAAGATGACTATCAAAGCACCTGGAACACCAGCTTCAAAGATAGATAGGACACCGGTATCAACCCCAGGAGGGCCTAGAGCCAGAGAGGAGAAGATTGTAGTTACTGTAAGGCTAAGGCCTTTAAACAGAAAAGAACAATTGGCTAAGGATCAGGTGGCATGGGATTGCATTGATGATTTTACTATTGTGTATAAACCGCCCGCAAATGAACGTGCTGCTCAACCAGCATCGTTTACCTTTGGTATCAGACAAATTCAAACTTTCCTTCATAATTTAATGTCTTCGCTTGATTTATTTATTAGTATTATTTATTTTCGTCAATGTGTTCTTGTAGACAAAGTTTTTGGTCCTGCTTGTTTAACCGAGGCAGTGTACGAAGAAGGGGTAAAGAATGTGGCTTTATCTGCATTGATGGGCATTAATGGTAATGTATTTAATTTTTGTAGCTTTATGCCCTGATCACCCTGGTAACTTGTGCCTCTGCTAGTGACCTGTGAATGACCAAATGATTGCATGCATATTTGTTGCAGCAACTATTTTTGCTTATGGACAAACTAGCAGTGGAAAGACGTATACAATGAGAGGAATAACAGAGAAGGCTGTCAATGATATTTATAAGCATATAATGAATGTAAGTTTCTCCAAAGATTCAATCTGGTACTTAATCCATATACATTGGTCTGTAGATTTGCTTTTTTATTACTTCAGCGAAACATTTTGTGTCTATTTCTAATTTATTACTAATCTTTTCAATCTGCATCATTACAGACCACAGAAAGAGATTTCACCATAAAAATATCTGGACTAGAAATTTACAATGAGAATGTTAGGGACTTGTTAAATTCAGAATCTGGTCGCAATCTGAAGCTTCTAGATGATCCTGAGGTAACCTCTAAGTTTTTTATTTTAAGCATGCAGTAGCTTCTCTTCCTAAATTTGGAGTTTCATATTTTAATATTATTTAATTTAATAAGCAAGTTCAGTAGCTTCTGTTTTAAGAATTTTGAATAACATCTTGATGTGCGTCACATGATGTAGAAAGGTACTGTGGTTGAGAAATTAGTTGAAGAAACAGCAAAAGACGATAAGCATTTGAGACATTTGATCTCTATTTGTGAAGGTAGGAGACTCTCGTAGGTAAACTTGGCCCTCTGTTTCCTTATTCTTATTCAAATAAATTAACATCTGTTGTTTGGCAGCTCAAAGGCAAGTTGGTGAAACTGCTCTAAATGATACCAGTTCGCGGTCTCACCAGATAATAAGACTGGTAAGTCACACAATTACTTGCTGAACACACAGAACCATTTTTTTTTCCCTCTTTAATTTGGCTTGGCTCGTTTATGTTTTTATTTTACTGTACACTACAGACAATTCAAAGTACTCTTCGAGAAAATGCAGATTGTGTGAGATCCTTTGTTGCAACTCTGGTAATCATAACTTCCCACATATCTTCTTTCGGATTGTCGAGAGAAAGTCAAAGCGTTATATTGACTGACTAGAACTTATGTGAATGAATGCAGAACTTTGTTGATCTGGCTGGAAGTGAGAGGGCTGCACAAACTCATGCTGATGGCACAAGGCTCAGAGAAGGTTGCCATATTAACCTCAGCTTGATGACTCTTACAACTGTAATCAGGAAGCTAAGGTCAGAATCTATCTCTTGTTTTAATGATGGAATATATATTATTCTAGTGGTGAGGAGTAAGCAATATCAACAGGAATGTTATTGGGCTGTTATAAGATAGTAGGAAAAGTGATCAATTACAAGTAAACATGTTAATGTCAGATTTCATTTCACCTTCTTATGATAAACTGATTTCATATTATTGTGTGCAGTGTTGGGAAAAGAAGTGGTCATATACCTTACAGAGATTCAAAGCTCACACGTATATTGCAACACTCACTTGGTGGGAATGCACGCACTGCCATTATATGTACTTTGAGTCCAGCACTAAGCCACGTAGAGCAATCTCGAAACACTCTCTACTTTGCTACTAGAGCAAAGGAAGTAACAAACAATGCTCAAGTTAACATGGTAAGTACTGATTCTTGATCACCTTGATGGTTTTACTTTATCTAATTTTCAGCTTTGTTAAACAAGGATTGACGTCATTCTTTTCAAATGCTCTACCTAGGTTGTTTCAGACAAACAACTTGTTAAACATTTGCAAAAGGAAGTGGCAAGGCTGGAGGCAGAGCTGCGCACTCCTGATCCCGCTAAAGAAAAGGATTGGAAAATTCAACAGGTAAGTTGAGAAAAAATAAGATGTTAGGAATAAATAGATACCGTGTTACCGTAGTACTGAATCTTGTTGGCTAATAATGTCCCAGATGGAAATGGAAATCGAAGAGCTGAGGCGCCAGAGAGATCTAGCTCAATCTCAGGTTGCAGAGTTACGCAAAAAGCTTCAGGATGACCAGCAGGTAGGTCTCTATCCCTCACACGTTATATGAGCTGAAGTCTAATAGCAAAATATAGTTAGTTAATTGTAGCTGTAACTGTATTAGTTAGGTAATTCCTATAATTACACACACACACACACATGTAACAACACCCAATTAGACCCCCCCAATTAATTCATTTCAATTGAGTTAACATCTTTTGCAACCCAGGTCTCAATCCCACCTGAATCACCACATTTACCAGTCAAGAAGTGTCTCTCATTCGCTGGAGCACTATCATCTCCAAAACCAGAGCGAAGAAGCACAACACTAAGACAGTCCATGAGGCAATCATCTACTGCTCCTTTTACCCTTATGCATGAAATTCGAAAACTTGAGCACCTTCAGGAGCAGCTTGGTGAAGAAGCCAATAGAGCTTTGGAAGTATTACAAAAGGAAGTTGCATGCCATAGACTAGGTAACCAAGATGCAGCTGAGACAATCGCCAAGCTTCAAGCAGAAATAAGGGAGATGCGTGCTGTTAGGTCTGCACCGAAGGAGGTTGAAGTTGGAAACATGGTTTCTGTAAACAAGAGTGTAAGTGCTAATCTCAAGGAAGAGATCACCCGACTTCATTCACAGGGCAGCACCATTGCAAATCTTGAACAACAGCTTGAAAATGTTCAAAGGTCCATAGACAAACTTGTGATGTCTCTCCCAAACAATTTTCAACAGTTAACCAGTGAGGCTTCCCCAAAGCACAAAAAGGAACACAAAAAGAAAAAGTTGCTTCCTTTGACTTCAAGTAGTGCTGCCAATCGCCAAAACTTCATAAGATCTCCATGTTCACCGTTATCAACTACTGAGCAAGTATTGGAATCTGATATTGAAAATAAAGCCCCTGAGAATGATGATATCGTTTCTATTGAGACTCTGCCAGAGTCCGAAAAGGAGACTCCATCAAAAAGTGGAGAAAGTGGATGTATTGAGTCAAAGGAAAATGCTCCAGGTTATAGGCGCTCGAGTTCAGTAAACATGAAGAAAATGCAGAAAATGTTTCAGAATGCAGCAGAGGAGAATGTAAGAAGTATCAGAGCATATGTTACAGAATTGAAAGAACGTGTAGCCAAATTGCAGTACCAAAAGCAGTTACTTGTTTGCCAGGTATGTATCTACACATGCATTATACACATGCTAAAACGTTATTAGCTTTTTCACTCATGTCATATCTTTGCATCCATTTTCTTAGGTGCTTGAGCTTGAGGCAAATGAAGCAAATGGCCACAACATAGAAAATGAAGAGTACGCATGTGAAACAGAGGAACCGCAAGTTCCCTGGCAAATTACTTTTAGGGAGCAGCGGCAGCAGATTCTTGACTTGTGGCATTTATGTCATGTCTCCATTATTCATAGGACCCAGTTTTATTTATTATTCAAAGGAGACCCAGCTGATCAAATATACATTGAAGTTGAGCTCAGGAGACTGACATGGTTGCAACAACATTTAGCAGAACTTGGGAATGCAAGCCCAGCTCCTCGTGCTGGAGATGAACCTATAATCTCATTGTCATCAAGGTCCTCTTTCTCTCTGTGTATTTAACCTGTTTTCAAATGACTTGTGGATAAGAATTTTATATTTAATATAATTTTACAATGTGCAGTATGAGAGCCTTGCGACGAGAAAGAGAATTCCTGGCCAAGAGATTGACGACTCGTTTAACGCTGGAGGAGAGGGAAGCATTGTATATTAAATGGGATGTCCCAGTTGATGGGAAGCAGAGGAAGATGCAATTTGTCAGCAAGCTTTGGACAGATCCTCATGATCAAGTGCATGTACAAGAGAGTGCTGAGATAGTTGCAAAGCTTGTGGGTTTCTCTACAGGGGGAAACTTGTCAAAGGAGATGTTTGAGCTGAACTTTGTCCTTCCATCTGATAAGAGGCCATGGATGATGGGCTGGAATCAAATAACAAATCTCCTTAACCTGTAACATATTCTAAGTTTGTAAATGTACATGAAAATTAATTTTTGGTACCTTTACTCAATCACAATTGATTATTTTGGACATTTTTTCTACAATAAACCAATCCAATTCCACTGGATTTCCTACATAAAGAATGTCTTCGATATGAATATCGCAGCTTTGGTGAGATTTATGTCATATTAGTAGTTCTGATTTTATTTGTATCATGTGTTCTGTGTTTATATTTATCCAACACTTTGAGACTTCTCACAAAAAACTGTAAGGACCATCCAATTCGTCTGAATATGCCATTGTTGGATGTTGATTTTTCCGTAATACATAAAACAGTGGAAACTAGCCACAACTTGAGTATTTTAACTGTTCTGTCCATACTATATGAATGATTTGGTTTTTATGATTTATTTTTGGCCCATGAAACTAATTCAGCTTATCTTCAATTAGCAGAATTTCATGAGAGAGTAATTCTGATGTTGTTTCAAATTTTCCGTAGTATAAGACGAACCACTTTCACTTGAACTTTATGCATTGGTTTCCTCTGTTGATTTTGGTGGTAGTGCTCAACAGAAGCCAGCAAAGTATGTCATTTTACAGACGTGGCAACTTATAAGGCAAACTGAATGGTGAGCAATTATCCATTTGTTATCATGCAAACATGGCTTGTATTTATTTATTTCTAGTATTTACAAGTAACATCCTTTGCCTAACCAAAAGAAACAAAATCAAACCTTCACCAGAGGGACTATAAACTGCAAGAGAGTGAGAGAGAAAGAGTTTGTGTCACAAAGTAAACATGATCTGAGACTGCTTCAAAATATAAATACATATCTTTTTTGCAACCACTAATGTAAAGATAAGAACACACCAAAGGAACATGACATGAAACCACAGCATCACATCCATTACTACTAGTGCTTTCACTCTCTACTAATAAAACCATACATAGATGATGATAGACCAATCACACCAAATAACACACTACTTGTTTTTTACCCCTTAACTCTCTAACCACAAACATGAATCATCAAAGATGCACACTGCATGCAGGCAGAGAAATATGAACCTCTTTCAAGGTCTAAACACTTCAGCACCTTGGGAATGGAGTTCCACAAGTGCTGGCAACTCTCCTTGCATTAGGAGAGTCAACAAACTTCTTGAGATTAGGGTTCCTAACATATTGGCAGAGGCATGGCTTCTGTTCCCTGATCTTAGAGCAGCATAGACTTGATGGAGGGTTTGAAGTGGTGATTGCACTCACACAAGGACTCAGTTGTACAGGGCTGCATGTTACTGCCATTGAAACTTGAACTTCAGCAAGAAGCAACACCATCATGGTGCACAAGGCAATGTGCGATGCCTTCATTTTTCTTCTTTGTGTAAAAGGGTGAGGGAGTGTGTGAGAATGAGAGGGTATGTGAACTGAAATGCTTTCTGTTTTGATGCATTTTGGATTCAGTTTCACACCCTATTTATAGTGTGATCTCAGTGGAAAAACAAAGAGAAAATATGTGGACTAAGGAGTGTGAGAGTGTAGGTTGAAAGCAAGTGTGATGAGGGAAAGTGAAATTCTTGATTGGCCCACTCAAAATTCTGCTAATGATTTCATTTCACGCAGCTGTAAATACTAAATACTTCTATTAAGTAAATTTTTCTACAAAAAAAAAAAAGGCTAGGATTAATTTGTGCAATTTCTTTTAATGCTTCTTATCTAACGGAGTTAGAATTTTTGAGATGTTATGAACGCATGACATGCCCTATTTTAGATAGGTTTATTTTCGTGTTATAAATTTACTAAATTTACAATTAAATTCTTACCGTTTAAAAATATATAACTGAGTCTTTATAATAGGTAAAAATATTAATTAGATTTTTTATAATAATTTCTTTTAGAAAATACAATAATTTTTGAATATATGTTTTTAGAACATTCTACGATTCATTCTACTATTTTAAACACAAAACAAATATTTTAAAAAATATTTTGTAATCTTTTAATAAGAAAATTAATAAAAATACTAATTAAAAATTTGATGAAGCACTTAGTCCTTTTGGATAATGCCACCAAAGTATGGTACGATGACTATCACATTGAACCTTTCGGTGGAGCTTGAATTCATTGTCAAATGTCAAACCAATTGCTACAGCCAAGGTTGAATTGTTGAAGCTGAAGCCAAAGGCATTTTCTTGTAATGATTTCCTTTCTTACTGTTACTTTGTTGGACAAAACTTAAATCTCTAAATTCCCCCAAAATATGCGGAGTAAAATATTAGAAAAACTCAGTCAAAGATGTTGCTAAGTGGCCTCAATATGGACCAGTTTATTCTAAATTTACTTTTCACTCATATAAAATGTTGTAGCTTATTTTAATGGGAATTAGAACATTTATCTCCCTTTTAAAAAAATAAAAATAAAAATAGTTTAAGCAATACTGAATTAACAATTTCATTATGAGTGTAATTTTGATGCATTAATAATATAAAGCATTTTACACAGTCATATAAATACATTTTTTTATGATCATTCATACAGTCAATATAAAAGATAATTATTTTTATTGATGTGACATTATGTAATAAAATGCGGTGCATTAAAATTAAATTCTTTTGTTATTATATATTTATATTTCCCATTTTCCAATTTGTATATAGCAGTGTATGATGTGATACCTGGCTTTCGGTGATGTTGATATGAGTATTCTTTTACATCCAACAATTGTTCTTTTACCATATGGCCACATGCTCTCTTATGATTAATATAACAACACACACTGGGATATTCATGACATGGACTCTATAATCACTACTACCTATCATCATCATCATCATCATCATAGTATTGCAATTATAATGTATGATTCATTTCCAATGTGAAAATTCTTTTGAAGGATCAAGCCAATTGAGAGAGCAAACTTTCAATTGAGAAATGTATTTGATTACTTTGATCACCACTAGATTAGCGTGATTTAAAAAATAAAGGCATGCATTATAAACAAGCATTTTTGAATTGTCCAAAGGAAATTCCTATATGACCAAATATTTAACTAAAAAAATAAGAAATGTTATTGACCTTAATTATACATTTATTTGTCTGCAGTATAAAGTGTTGTGTAAGTGTAAGATTCTCTTAGAAATGGTAAAAGGGTGAGGATTAGATTTGCTATTTTGAATGTGAACTTTTGTCTAAAGAAAAGTTGAAAACTACAAAGTGGGGGACTAGTCACATTGCAAAGAATAATGTGCATTATTTTTTTGCCTTTGTAGGCGCATGATCTTAGGAAAATTTTTGTTTTAGTTCAGATTTGTAGCAATGATCATTGATCTCTTGTGTCAGTGGAAGACAAAGCAAATTACCAATCCCATTTTTCCTTGTAAAGAGAGGCTTTCTTCTCCTTTTTTTTAACCCTTCATTTTTCTTCTTTCTCACTGTGGTTCTTTACAAGGATGTTAGAGAAGAGATTGTGTAGGAAAATTAAGAAACAAAAATGACGAACAGTTTCCTTATTCATTTTCATTTGAGACTTGGCTATATGAACAAGTCAAAGTGATTGGATGATGCTAATATGAGTTCCACTTGTCTTTGTAATTTCACCAATTGCCTAAATTTTTGCCTAATTTACTTTTATACTAAATTTTGATTTTTTAAAAATTATTTATTTTTATATTTTTTAAATTAATATTAATTTTTAACATTTATAGTAACTAAACACCACTTTTTAGACACTACAACATTCACCTTGTAACTTATCTTTTTCATTATTTAAAATGAACATTTAGAAATCATTAGAATTTAATTTTTATATAAGTATAAAAGAATTTTAGACAGATATCAAATTATACTCACTGTAAAATGAATTATTTAGAGGTTATTATTTTGGGAGTTATTATCTAAATATATAAGTTGATTAGATGAAGTTTGCGACAATGCTAATACAATATATTAGATTTACTCTCTGACAATTTTGCAGACTGCAATGTTTTCAAAAAAACATAGCTTAAGAATTTATTTTTTAGTTTATGATCTTCTAAGTTTTATTTTTTCTTTTTTCTTTCTTTCTTTTATTATGTATACTAAAAATTAAAAATATAATTTAATTGGATAAATCTGTGATGAGTTTGAAAAAATCTAAATTAAATTGATGATGATCAAACATTATTAACAGCAAAATTATTAATTTATTCTTGATTAAAGTATGATTTTTTGCTGTGCAGATTTCTTAATGGGCCGAAAAAAAGATTCTGATGCAAGCCCAACAATATTCAGCCTTGGTTTGATGCTAAAATGTATGATGAGTATGGCTGAATTATTTAATATGCTAAAATGGGTCAGATTAAGTTATTATTACTACAAGCCCAAAAAAAGCTTTCCTATTTGTTCAATGCTTGATCCAAAAAATTTATCAGGAAATCAAATATTATTATTAGACCAGAATTCAAATAGTATAATAAGCCCAATTTGTTTTGCATGCCTGGTCCGAAAGAAAAAATGGAATTGGGACACAATGGTTAAAATAATGAAAAATCCAATTCATTGAATCTTGGTTGCATTCTTCCAACGGACTTCACACTTTAACTTATGGAGGAATTCAAATTTTATCAAGTAAAGTTAATGCAGTCCTTGAAAATATGAAAGAGAAAAGGTCAAAGTGATATGATGGCAATTAATGGTAGCTTACACGTTACTACACAAAGCATGGAGAAGTGCACCTAATTAATTTATCTATCATAACACTCATAGCTTTGCTTTTATTATCTCTTTCTTCTCTCTCTATTTGCTTCTCTTCTTCTCGGTCATTACCCAGGAAACAATGGGAGCTAGGTTCAGCAACCAAAAGAAAGAAGAAGATGCATGCTTCAAGACCATCGAACTAATTATGGCAAGAAAACATAACAAAAGAAAAGTATGCTGTGGCTGAGATTATCACCAAAAGTGGTAAGATTTGGTGAGGTAATCTCGGATCCTTCATACTCAAAAAGAAAAAAAGGAGATTCGGCCAGCAAGGAGGAGATTCTTGGAGGTATGACTTGTCTCTAATTTTGCCCAACCACCATAGGAAGTAGATAGAGTGGCGAAGTGATGGAAGAGGCAGAGATTGGAGCAGATGAAGTCATCATTATCAGGAAGCATCAAGGGCTAGAAATCCATCTTGGAGAGCAAGCCAAGGATAGAGCGCTCGGATTGATGAAGAGTGATGACCAAGGAAGAACTAGAGGTATTTGCATGTTGGGTTTTGCATGAGTTACCTCTTCTCTCTGTGTGGCCGACCGGATTTGTTTTTGAAGGAAAAGAAGTTAAGCTTGGTTTTTGTTTCAACTGTGAAGGCTTCACTTTTCTATAAAAGGGGTGAACAATCATGGTTTGATTCAAGGAGAAAGTTAGAGAGTGCAAGGCACAGAAGTCTCATAGCTACCTAAGCTTACAGATTTTCTTCTCCTTCAATGTATTCTGTTTTGTAATTTTCTGTTTAATTTCGTCATGTCTTGAGTCTCATGGAAAAAAGGTAAACAGTGAGGTTTGTATGAAAAAGCCATAGAGCGAAAAAAGGCAAAGAGTGCAAAATTAAAAAGAAAAAAGCCATAGATGTCTTAGAGTTCCTTTGTTCATCTATGTTGTGTTTCATGATTCTGTGGAAATCCCCTTGTAAGTTGGGTTAGCACTTTACAATTTGTAATCTGGATGATTATAGTGAAATTCTATCATTGTTGTGATGGAGACTGGATGTAGGCTGCATTGCACTTAGCAGCTGAACCAGGATATATCTGGGTGTAATCTTCTCTCTCTACTTCTTCATTTCTGTTTCTGCTGCACATGAGCTAAAATAAAAAATGTCTCGTACCAAGTGACGAGACAAAAGTAAAAAATCTCGTGGCTAGGGACGAGACAAAAGCAGAAAAGTCTCCTCAAAGATCAGAAAATGTACAAGAAAAAGGGGGCTAAGATTCAACCCCCCTTTTCTTAGCCACTGAAACCATCAACCTATAAAACTATTTATAATATCAAAATTATACTCTTTCTCAAATCATTTTAAAAATATAATTTTTCTTTTATGAATGTACTTGTTCTTAGCATTCTATTTTTTAATTAAACTGCAAAAGACAATATTGTTATTAACATATAACAAATGTGACACACTTTAGGCACGCCAAGCAATAATAATCATCAGAAATCTTCCACAATAATTCATTAGCGGAAAGCAAAAGAGAGATAGAATTTGGCGTGAATTCACGCATATAATCATTAATTCTACTTCATTTTTTGGTCTATATTTTCTAAGTCAAAATAAAAGAGGCTGTATTTTGGTTAAAAAAAGTTAAGTGCTTTGCTATCATGAATTGTGTAGGGCCTTTAAAATCATGATACCTTGAACCTTTTTTAATCTTCATGCTCACTTGATATCATTGATGATTTATCATTGCTAACATCAGTCAATTTTTTCCTAGAGAGTGGAAGTGTGCTGAGCAATGATATGCTCACATATCAATCTTCTCTAGTAACTAACTTTTAGTTCTCTCTTATCAAGCAACCAGCACCAGCATCCAACTTTAATTTTTTTTTTTCTCAAGATTCATGTCCCTTCAATTTCTTTTTTATTTTATTCAGGATTTTATTTCATTGTACAAAAAAATTACATAAATTTTTAATAATGTTAACATATTAATAAAAGTGAATTATTGAACCTTTCATAATGTTTTATTGAATAATAATATAAAATTCTTTTATATAAAGCCGAGATAAATAAAAATAAAATTATTTATTTGATTTGTTTATTTGGCCATTCATTGGGGAAAAAAGCAAGGCTAATTGCTTTATATAATTTACTCAAAATAACTATTAAGAGAGATTTAGCATTGATCTTGCATGGTGACCCTCACTGATTTGCTGTATATAAAAGAGAAATTCTGACTTGTAGCACTTTTATTAAAATTTAATCAGTATTTAATCAATAAATAAAAAGTGTATAATTTTATATTATTTAGATATAATTTTATATTACTAAAAATATTTATAATGACTATTTAATGATTATAAATCATAAAATGTGCTAACGAATTATAGTTTAAATGGCATAACTTCTTCGTCCTTACATAAAATTTCGAATTCGAGTCTCACTTTTCAGTTAAACAAAAACAAATCATAAAATATCTTGACCCATTAACATCCTTAATAAGAAATAATCGTGTTCTCATACTATATACTACACATTTCTTTTTTACGATAATGATAAGGAGACAAAAGAAACCGCCAAAACTTATTTTATGTAGCATTTATTAATTGTTGTAATAAGATAAGTTATGACTGTTTTTTACTAATTTTCTTTGGTTATCAAACATTTTCATTTTTTTTTGGTGAATACACACTACACAATATACGTATATAAAAAATGTTTGGTAACAAAAAAAATTAGCCAAAAACAGTTATTACTTGTCTTATTTAGCATTTATTAATTATTACAACGAATATTATTATTGCTTTATTTAACATTTATTAATTAGCCACTATTTATCTCTATTTCACTCACTAATAATATTGTACAAGTTTAATCACCCGTGCCATGCACGTGATAAGATTAAAATTATAATTTTAAATTGTTATGTTAAATTTTATTTTAATTATAATAATTTAATTAATAAAAAAATAACTTGTATGTGTTGTTTTTCTTTTCTTAATATAGTGTTAATTGTATTAACTATAAAATAGTTATTTAATCTAGTTTTTTCAATAAATCAGGTATATATACTCAATATGACCATAAATAATCTAGTAATACTTAAATCTACCACCAAAGTTTTATATATTGATTTACTGTGAAGTAAGAAAATATCAAAATCAGCTCAAAATGAAGAACAAATTAATAAAGAATCCTAATGCAGAAAGTTTTGTAATAAATAATAAATAATTTAAACATACTGAATAACAATTCAATGCTATCCTTTGATACCTGCAAAATATATACATGAAACAACACTATATCAATATTTGTATATAAAATTATATGATTACCGTAATTATAAAATTATTTGTCAAGAGAATAAAATTATACGACTTATAAAAAAAAGAGATAAAAAAAGATATATATAAATATGTATAATATTATTGTTATATATGAAGCAATTTTATATTGTTTTAATTATAGAGACTTACTATAATTATATAAAATTTAATTTGAGAAAATAATTTCTATTGTCATAAATAATATACTAAAACTGTTAGTATATTATCTTTTTTATAGTTAATTGAGTTTATCAATGATTTTTTCATGTAAATCGTTATTACCCAGTTTTTAATAATGACTTAATATACAAAATTTGAAATTGGAAATTGTTATTACTAATTCAATTAACTGGTTAATTGAGTAATAATTGTCAAATTATTAAGGTGCAAAATCATTAATTTACTCAATAGATTTTCATATATTATTTATATTTTAAGTAATAATTTGAAATTATATTATTTATCCAGTTAATAATACTATTATTAATAATTATTTTTTGCATTGATTTTTAAATTCCAGATAATAATACTATTATTAAAAATTATTTTTTGCATGAATTTTTAAATCAATTATTAAGTAATTATTTTTGTTAAGGTAATTGTTTATAAATTATTTCAAATTATATTTTGTTAAGATATAATTATTTAGATTATTACTCATGACACGGGTATAATTTCATTTTATACCAATTAATCAATTATAATTATATGACACGGGTGTAATTTTAATTTTATCTACTGATTATTTCCCGTAATAATATACAACATATTATTTACCGTGATAATTTGATTTGATTGATTTCTATTTTATTTATGTACATAAATGATTAAAATATATAACATAACTATCGTAATTATTATAATTTTATGATATAATTATAATTAAGATATTTTATTATAATTAAATATTGATTTGATATAATTATAATGAAAATACTTTCCCAAAATAATATAATCTACTATTATTCATCCACTAATTATTTGGCAATAAACCTTAATATGATTTTTTACATCTCCGCTATGGAAAATAACTACTTAGATATACCAAATAATATGTAACATATTACTACCTGTATAAATTAAGGCACAAAGACAGGATTTAATTAAGGTGATTGAAACTTTCACCAAACAGAATATGACCTCAATCGAATAAAAAATGATACTCAATTTTGCATTAATTAGCTAGTCGAATAAATAATATACTCATTCATTATTCATGTTTCATTATATTTTTTAAATAATATATAGAAAACATATATCCTGTGTATAAAAACGTGACTATTAGTAATTTTATTAATAAACTTTTTTTAAACTATTACTAATTTTAATTTTAATAGAAAATTTGAGGAAATAATTTCGCTTGTCATAAATAATATACTAAAACTGTTAGTATATTATCTTCTGTATGGTTAATTGAATTTATTAATGATTTTTCCGTGTAAATCGTTATTACCCAGTTTTTAATAACTACTTAATATACAAAATTTGAAATTGAAAATTATTATTACTAATTCAATTAACTAATTAATTGAATAATAATTGTCAAATTATTAAGGTACAAAATCATTGATTTACTCAATAGATTTCTATATATTATTTATATATCAAGTAATAATTTGAAATTATATTATTTACCCAGTTAATAATAATATTATTAATAATTATTTTTTGCATTGATTTTTAAATCAATTATTAAATAATTATTTTTGTTAAGATAATTGTTTATAAATTATTTCAAATTATATTTTGTTAAGATATAATTATTTAGATTATTACTCATGGCACCGGTATAATTTCATTTTATACCAATTAATCAATTATAATTATATGACATGGGTGTAATTTCAATTTTATCCGCCGATTATTGGCAAATAAATTGTCTTTAGGTCAACAATTTAATATATGTGTAGGTTCATTTTTAGTCAAATATAATGAAAATAGAAATAAAAAAATAAAGGATAAAAATAAACTTAATAATATCTGACACTACTTTATTTTATTAAATTATTTAAAAATAGCACATCCACAAAAAATAATCGTAATATATAAATTGAGACAATAATTTAAAATTCTATAACTATAATTTAATCAAATACTAATAGTAAAACTAAATTACCTAAACAATATTGAACCTATTCTAGTCCTTAGTCACGTATAGTATAGAATCATTCTTGTAACGACAACCAACTGAAATAACATCGTAAGTTTCAATATTTAGAATTCGTGCAAAATCAGACCATCCTCTTGTTAGATAAGCTTCATCATCCGCTATCCATGCAATGCGTCAAGGTATAGAATTGCCACACCGAGAAACCAAACTAACTCTTATTTCCCTCAATGGCATTGCATGCATGCAAAAGAAAGCTATTAATTTCTGAAAAAAATCAAAATATGTTAAAAAATTATTCTAATAATGAACAGTTTAAACTAAGAAAATTTAAATATATTATCAATCGTTGAAATTGCATATCTGAATTTGTCACGAATTTAGCAAAACTGAAATGAAACTGAGGGAATTCAATTTCATTATGTGCTCCACTTCGAAGATTTTTGGGCAGACGTGAAAAGCATGGAGAGGGATGGAACTTAAACTTGCCCTATAAAATTTCGTGTATGCAATTCCTCAATCAAAAATCAAGCTCCTCCTAAGAAATCTAACTTTAACCACATTCCATTGGGTTGGTCATAATAGATGAGTAGATCCAACCATCCTTTGGTAAAGTAGAGACTATTGTCTCTTCTTTGAATGCTTACATTCATGTAGTTGGAACCCGAATCAGTGAAGACAACTCGATGAGGTATTTCATGGATGTGATGCATTGTAAATGATTGTAGCAAAAGACAATCGAACTGGAACATTAGACGATAAGAATAACTTAGAGTAACAACAAATGAAAAATTATCAAAAGAATATATAATAAAATGAGTATATGAAAAATATTATAAAAAATTATAAATTATATCTTAAAAGGATTAACTTCAATAAAAAAAACAAAGAATACATTCTTATTCTATGAAGTAGTAAAAAAAAAACACTAAATATAAAATTATGAATTAACTCTCAAATTTAGATTCATGTACCACAAGAAAATACTATATGTAGACTTTAGTAAAACAAAAATAAATATGTAAATTACCTATTATTAAAGTAATTTTTTAATAATGCATTAAATATTGATTTGATACAATTATAATGAATATATGTTCCTAAATTAGTATAATTATATATTAATTTCATCATATCACGGGTAACAAAGATTTTTTATTATTAGTATTACTATTACTGATATTATTATTATCATTAAAATGAATAAAAGTATTTTTAATTGATAATTGATAAGTAGTTTAATAGTGCATTAAATTTTGATTTGATACAATTATAATGAAGATATGTTTCTAAATTAGTATAATTATATATTATTCATTAAATATTAATTACAATATAATTATATTAAAGATATTTTTTATAAAATAATTTAAAAAAATTATTTGATATACGTGAATCGGGTAACAAAGATTTTTTATTATTATTATTACTATTATTGATATTATTATTATCATTAAAATTATTAAAAGTATTTTTAATTGATAATTGATAAATAGTTTAATAGTGCATTAAATATTGATTTGATATAATTATAATGAAGATATGTTGCTAAATTAGTATAATTATATATTATTCATTTAGTATTAATTATAATATAATTACAATAAAATAATAATTTAGAATAGAAAAGAAAATTTTATTCGTTTTGGAGGGAAAATGGAAGCATGAGAGATCGACACGTCACCTTTAGTAGTCGGGGGAAATCTCAGTTTTAGTATATTAAGTAGATAAACATAAATAGCAGTTATTTATAAATAGCAGTTCTAATGGAATAAATGAACGAAGGTAGTTATTATTAGAATATCAGTCCCTGAAAGTTACTAGAATTTATTCCGTAATTTATTACATAAGATATATTAAGTTCGGTATTATCTAAATTAAAAATATGATAATTCATTATAAGTGTCAGAAAATTCTTACTTTTTAAATTAACTTTTGAAATGAGTTACGTATACTTAATTTTTTTATAACATTAGAGTCACGTTAAAAATTGTTATTGAACTATTTTTATACCGCACAAAATTTAAGTAGCTTTTAAATTTTATATTCGAAGTCTTTGCCTAGTTCTTAAGAAAGTGTATTAAGTCTTATATTATCTAAATTAAAAGTCTAATAATCATTATAAATATAAAATCGAGTAAAGTATAGTTTTTACCTTTAATATTTTGGGTAAATTTTAAAATTATCTTTAATATTTAAATCGTCTTATTTAAATCCCTAACATTTTAAAATTAGCTCAAAGTTGTTCTACCATTAAGAAATATTTATTTTGTCAAAATCAATTTTAGTAAAATTTGCCAAACATAAATCATGTTGGCACAGACTCACTTCTACCCAAAATCAATTCTACAAAATCACTTCCATTCAAACTTCAGTTTTCCCAATGTGAATCCAAACACATACTTAAAAATTACTGTTGATCGAAAAATATTTTTGATGAAAGTAAATTAATTCGGAGTAAGTCAGAAACAAATTTTAATGCATTTTGAAAATATTTTTAATGCAATTTTTAATGTATTAAAAATTGTTTCTGACTTACTCCGAATCAATTTACTTTTATCAAAAATATTTTTCGATCAACAGTAACTTTTAAGTGTGTGTTTGGATTCACGTTGGGAAAATTGGAGTTTGAATGGAAGTGATTTTGTAGAATTGATTTTGGATAGAAGTGAGTTTGTGCCAACATGATTTATGTTTGACAAATTTTACTAAAATTAATTTTACGTGCAAAATTCTTCATAAACCGTGGTAGCCACCCACGGTTTATGCCTAACACTTTTCCTTCCTAATCCGTAGTTGGTGGCTACGGTTTACAGCCAAACTTTTCCTTCCATAAAACCTTCCTGCCAGCCACGGTTTACATAATAATGCATTTTGCATAAGTACGTAACAACTTTTTGATTTGTGTATTTGGGTAAAAGTTTTTCTGATTTTATTTAAATATGTAAATTGCCCTAATTATAATGAAGATATATTGCTAAATTAGTATAATTATATATTATTCATTTAGTATTAATTATAATATAATTACAATAAAATAATTTAGAATAGAAAAAAATTATTCGTTTTGAAGGAAAAACAGAAATATGAGAAATTGACACGTCACTTTTAGTAGTTGGGGGAAAACCCAATTTTAGTATATTAAGTAGATATTTAGGATATTTATAGTGTGCAAGACGAAGAGAGGTTTCATGTGATCCTTTACGTTTCTTGCAAGTATTTTCCATTGACTTAAAAGATCTCTCTTTGTATAATTACACACAATATCACCTACTTATACAGTGATTTTTAGCTAAATATTTTGGCTATTTCTATGATATGTTTAGTTGTTATTAAAAAAAATAGATTGTGTTATATAATTAATATTGACTTTTTTTTTAACTCGAGTGTGGAAAACTAAATAAGTTAACTTTGGTAAAGTTACATTAAATTGGTAAATTTATTTTATTGATTTTAAAATTTTAGTATATTATTCTTAGTATAGAGCTAGATATTAAAATAATATAACTTGCTAATTTTATTATTTTCTCTTATATTTGTTTTAAAATGTCAATTTTATAGGATTTATGTTGATTTCTATAAATTTTTAATATATTCTATTAATTGTTAGATTTTCTGAAACTACTAAAAAGATTAATTTATGTACCTATCGTCAAAGGTTTTGTCGGACAAAGTCCCGTGATTTTTCATTTTTTGTTCATCGAGGATTTTTCACAATAAAATCTATATCTTATTTTATTTTTGGATAAAGTATACTTTTTATTTTTAATATTTGTGATTTTTTTTAATATACTTTTACTGTTTAACTATATTTTATTTTATTTTTAATATTTTTTATTTGTGTCAAAATTACTCTTAGACGTTAACTCTATGTAAAATACTAGAAATAAAATTAAAAAATTTTACAGATAATTTTAGTACAAATAAATAATATTAAAGACAAAATTCAATGAATCAAAAATATTAAAGATAAAATTAAATTAAATTAAAATATTAGAAATATTTTTTTAAAAATTTCATAAACGTTAAAAATAAAAAATATTTTTGGTAGCGGATAATATTTTTAGTATTATCTATTTGACGGTACAAATGGTAAAAAATTATTTTTGGTGTTCCAACGCTTCAATTTTCCTAACTTCAAGGATCTATATGGCGGTATGGCCTCATTCTCCCAAATAATTGCACATAAGCTACATGTGATATCTGTGATATACAGGCTTTAAGCCTAAACCTGTAACACAATGTGATGAGTAATGTTGAGGCCCTATTTTTTGACAAAAGCAGAGAATCATCGTTGAAGAGAAGAAGAGTTGAGTTTCTACACATATTTTAAGGTGAGGGAGTTCTTCTAAATAGAAATTCCAATCAACCAATAATAACTTACTACTTGACAAGTTATTAAAAAAAATAATATAAATCTGAAATAATTAAATAATTATATTTAATTATATTAAATAATTAAATAATAATTAAATTAGTAATAATTATAATAAACAAAAATAAATTTAATTTTTACATCTTACAAAATAATTTTTAGTTGAGTTGGTTATTTTTATTTTTAAAATTTAAAATTAGCAGTTGTAAATACAAAACTATAAATTAGTGTAATTTCGAATTAGCAGTTGTAAACACAAAACTATAAATTAGTGTAATTTCGAATTATATATTATGTATTATTATTATATATGAATTTATTTAATATTAATATCTTTTAATAGTAAATTATTTTTAAATTTATAAATTTAAATAATATTATTGAAAAAAATTAATTACATTAATTTCAAGTATTTTAATTAATTAATTAAGTGGGACCACAATAAAGACTAAAGTCAATTCCTCCTAATGGAGAAGAGAGAGATGTTTTGAGTTTCTATTTACTGTTTATGACGCAAAAACTGATGTGGAGTTACTTTTTATGACAGGTGGACCATAAACAGGAACTGAGATGAATTCCCTACTGGAGATGATCTAAGTGATTTAATTAAATTGAAATCCGTGATCCCGCATTGCGTCGTGCATTGTGTCATGTAACTGCAGTATTTTTTCAACTTCACCACTGAGACAAAGACCTTTAGTGTAATCAACCTTACGATATCAAGCTGAAAACCTTTAATGAAAACCATCATGAAAACCATAGAACCCATGCAGCAACAACAATTAATTGCCATGTTCAAGGTAAATATAAGAATTGTCACACTTATTTTATAATAATGAGTTAATATTTAAAATCGTCCTGAAAGATACCTCGATCTCCATATTAGTCCCCGAAAGATAAAGTTAATCAAAAGAGTCCCCGAAAGTGACACGAATTAATCACGTTCGTCCTTCCGTCAATTTGCTTGATGATATGGCTAACGTCTGCTCACGTGGCACGTTAACTGCCATGCTGGCAGAGAAGGAATACGACGCCGTTTTGAGCGAATGTCCAGATAGACATGATACGGCATCGTTTTGTGGAGAAAGTGAATTCAAAACATTGCAGAGTGGATTCACCCTCTTCCATAACGAGTATCTCCATGTCTAGCTCCAAATTGTTTCGTCTCCCTCAAGCTATGCCCTAACCCGTTCACCTTGCATTCGAACATTGCCATCCACGTTTGTCGTCGTTGGTTGACGATCAAAGCCCATCCACGTTTGTCGTCGTTGGTTGCGATCAAAGCCGATGTCATAAAAGTGGCGTGACGGTTAGAGGTAAGCATTAAAGTTTTTTCCTTTTTTTTTGAAGTCAGTTTGTAGCCTGATGTCTTAGGGGTGGCGTTCTGTATATCTCTGTCTGATTAGGGGTAGGGGTTTGTGTGACTATTTTTTAAGTGTCAGAATGCATTTCATTGAATGTCGTTGTGATGATATTGTGTTATGGGTATTTCATGTTAATGAGAGTTAGTTTTCGTTGTTGCATGTTTGTTTTGGGGTTAGGGTTTGTTATGTTATGATTGAGAATAGGCAGTTGCAATCTGTGTGGGCTAAGGAGGTTTTCTTGTTTCTGCTTGTAGATGGAAGGTCCTCCGATGACCTTTGTGTTTCACCATGGGGGACTGTTTAAGAAGAATGCGGAAGGAGATATGGTATACGAACCCGATAATACAGAGGTGTTGATGGGGGTTGAAGGAGACACGCTTGATGTCTTCTTTGTAAGGGGTTATTACAGGGAGTTGGGTTACATTGAAGCTGGAAATTGTTGGTGGAAAGATCCTGGAGTTCCTCTTTCATCAGGGTTGAGAAGCTTAGTCAGAGATGTAGACTTGGTTGCCATGTGCAAGGATTGCAAGAGAAACCACAATCTGATCAATATCTACCTGGAGCATTGTATCTCTCAGCCTTGTATAGTAGACTAGATTGAGGAGGAAGTAGTGAATGTGGAAGCAAAAAGGTTGAAACAGGGGAAGTGCAGCTCCCAAGCTGTGAAGAAACCCACAACAATTGATCCTCATTCCCAGAAGTAAACCTCTCACCCCAACAGAACAACCTCACAGCCTAAGTCACAGCCTAATCCAACAATGAAGCCCATATCTGAGCCCAATCAACCAAAGGTGAAGCCCATGTCTCAGCCCAATAAAGCAGCCCACCAGCCCAAGAAGACAACATCTCAGCCCAAGAAGACAACTGCTCAACCCATGAAGCTTGTTCCTCAGGCCAAAAAGACCAGTTATTAGGCCAAATCAGTCCCACCTCAATCAAATTCGTCATCAGAGGCAGGCAATAACTCACAAGGGGCAAAGGACAAATAAAATAGCAGTGGCTGCAGAGTCACAAGATCTGGAAGACAAGTGAAGGAAGCTCCCCTCCAGGAAGATGACACTGCCTCTCATGGCTCTTATGAGAGTACTGAAGATGAACTGTATAGGCCTCCAAAAGTTGTAGGAGACAACCTCTATAGCAGTGAGAGTGATAGTGACTCTAGGAAGGAAAAAAGAAGTGGAAAAAAGGACAGCAGGTCTGAAGTCAGAGAAAAGCAGAAGCCCCCTAAGAAAAGACTAGCTGATAAAGAGATAGACACTGATGATTCCAACTATGAGGGGTCTGAAGATGAAGAAAGTTCTGAGTCTGGTATGTTAATTCCATTAGGGTTAGTTGTTTCATAAATTATTTTGCAAATGTTAGGGTTTCTAATGTGTTAAACTTTTTGTTACCAGATTTAGATGATAGTGATGCTGCAACTAGCTCTGGTTGCCCCTGCTGCAGAAGGGGCTGCCCCTGAAGCAACCACTGTCCCAGCTGAACCTAATCCAGCTCCATCACCAACACAGACTCCAACAGTAATTGATATTAGCCAGAGTGTGACAGTATACCACCAACCCAAGAAACACAATAGGTAATCTGCCATATGTGATTTATTTTAAACATTTGTTATTTCATAAATCTCATTTCTTTAATAAGCTAAATCTAAATCTAGATGTACCATTAATTTCTGTAGGAACAACTCACTGCTTGGCCATCAAAGTTAAAGGTCATTAAAGGGAAAGCCAGACTTCAGTCGTCTCCTAAACCTACTAAAGCCGCACCAGTCGCTGTCTCTGCTGAGACAATTAAGGGGACTAGTTCAGCCACTGCTAAAAAACTGGCCGACTTTATGACCTTCGTTCCTACTCCCGCCTTCAAGCCCCCAAGAAAGACTGATAAATGACTTTGATTAGTGTTGAAATGTATTGTGGTTGAATTTGTTTTTTGTGTGAGGATACTTTATGTTTTTTTGCACAGGACAATTGAAGTTACATTATCTACATTTTGGTTATCTAGGTCACTGAAAGTTGTACTATGCCCTTTTATTTTGGTCTAGGATACTTTTTAGGTTATGTATCCTCATGTAAAAGCTTATGACTTTGATGTGGTCTGTTTCCTATGTTAAACCTTTTGGTCCTTAAGAAAATGTGACATCTAGCCTTCTATGGCAACTCAATATTTAATAGTACTTTGACTACTCAATGTTTAACACTACTTTCACTACTGATTATGTCCATTCCTTAGTACATGTTACTTTAATAGTCATCCGAATTGGTTTGGAACCTTTGAATTGGATTGTGTTGTCTTCATATAAAAAAAACCAAATGCAACATCTATTCTCATTCAATGGATTCATCTCATTACACCATGAAGTGTTTGGAATTTGATTTACTTGGAACGAGACAACAAACTACAAACAATCAGATTAAGCACAACTACCATAAACAGGAAAACTATTAACATTTTCAATGCTTTTACTTCAGCTTCCAAGCTGCCCAGTCTCCATGCCACCTTCAACCTCCATTCATCACAGTCACTATCAACCTGCAGCTCAGCCTCATAATCTTTCTTCGTTCCACCATGGCCCACCCCTTCATACTCATCATCCTCAACCCACTTAAAGTAGTTACAGTGACTGCCCTTCTGAAAATTCAGAAATCAGAAAATAAAAAATTAAACAAAATCCCGACACACAAAACAACATCAAAAACCCTTAAAGTCTTACACAACACTCACCCGGTACCTTGGACATGCACGGAATAGTCTATCTGGGTTCTCCGTTGTCCCAGATTTTCTTATCACAGTCTTCAACCCACAGAAACATGATTCCTCATGGGGTTTCCTCCTGCTTCGCATTGAGGCGCTGGAACCATTACTGCCATTCGAGAACAACGACACACCACCACCACGGCCTCCATTTCCTGCCTCCATCGTCGCCCCAAACCACCAATTTGACACGAACCCAGGCATATGGCCATCTGATTGATGAAGGCGACCTATTTATCGTGGAATTTAGGATTAGGTTTCAAACACTTAGGGACTTATTTGAACTGTTTTGTCAAACTTACCTTGTCAGCAATAGGTCATGACACGTGGGCCTCTTCCACGTTGGAAGCTAACCACACACATCAGCAACCATTAGCCAGGTCACAAACGGAGTTAACGGAAGGACGAACGTGATTAACTCGTGTCACTTTCGGGGACTCTTTTGATTAACTTTATCTTTCGGGGACTAATATGGAGATCGAGGTATCTTTCAGGGACGATTTTGAATATTAACTCTTATAATAATCTTCTCATGCATTACAGTAGGATATCTAATAATACTTAATAGTTTAAATCGAAAAAAACACTATTTTGGAAAATTCAAGAACATCCAACCATTTATTTTACGAAACTCTCAATCCAGATTCGAAATCAGATATGTAAAAGTGCACCACATGCCTCTGCATTGGATAAAAGGCAAGGTAATAATATTAATGACTTTATCACAATCATTGAAAATTAGATGGGAAAAAAGTTGAAAAGAAATAACCATTTAATATGTATAACGAACCAAAGATCTTCACTGAAGATTATAAGGAAACATCAAGAATGAGAGCAAACTATAGCAAAATTTAGAATGACAGCAATTCATAATCCAGAGGATTATATCAATTCATACAATTCATATAGCTTTCAACATCATTAAAATCAGCAATTCATACCGTTAATTCACCAAAATCCAATGTAGCAGAATTGAACTTATATAGCAAAATTTAAAAATTTGGAGTCCCAAAGTTGAACTTATATCAAATTTATATTCAGTCAAAGTCAGAATTACAGAAGATTAATCCATATAATTAACAAAATGAAAAAAAATAAAAAGCAGAAGAAGGACTCAGAAGAAGAACTTTGCATCTGAAGTTCTGAACTCAAATCTTACTGAAGAAAAAATTAATTGAAAAAAACAAAAACCCAAGAATTCAAGAACCTAATTCATACAGTTAATTCACCAAATAAAAAAATTAATTGAGAAACAAAAACCCAAAAACTCACCGCGGGAGAGCACCGAAGGACGATGACCAGATGTCCGACGATGACGTTGACAGAAGCCAACGATCAGGACGACAAGCCGACGACCAGGACGACCAGACTACGCCAACGCCAGAAGCTTCAGAATTCAGAGTTCAAGACTACGACGACCCTGACAGCTGCTTCCATCCGCTGACAGCAGCTCAGATCCGGCGTCGATTGTGGTAGTGATGGTGGAGTTTGTTGGAGCAAGGTGGAAGAGGAAATTAGGTTTGAGGAGGTGAGTGTCTCTTCGAATGGGTAGGGTTTGTTCGTTCAGCACTTTCAGCTTTCTTTTTTTTCTTTCCTCAGCGTCAAAACGACGCCTTTGGTGGCCTTTGGAAAAACCGGCACTTCCAGTACGGTTTTGGGGTTGACCGGACCGGTTAGATGACAGTTTCCGATTAACTCGGTTAAACTGGCCGATAGAGTCCAATTTTCAAAACTTTGGTTTGCACTCTCACTTTCTCATATGGTAGTCTTTAGTCCAAACTAGTAGGACTGCACACGGATCGGATCAGATCGGATCGGATATAACCTAACATTCTATCCGATCCATACTGCATTCATCGGATCGGATCGGATACGATATCCGCATTTTTTTAGGCCGAATTCGATCCGATCCGCATACTTTCGGATCGTATCGGATATCGGGTATATCTACATAATTTAAAAAAAATTATTTTAATATTTTATTTGGCTGTTTTTACAAAAAAATATCCAAAAAATTTTTATATGTTTAAGTTTATTTACTCCTAGAATATTATCAATAATAGTTCTTTTGAATAACAAAAACAAAATAAGAACACAAGATTTAAGTTTAATTATTCTAAGTTAAAGTACAACATAAAAAATTAAAAACAAAATATCATAAAATTCATAAAATAACACACTAAAATTCATATCACATTAGGGTTTACTGTCTTAAACCATGTTATTTATATGTGATATGCGGATTTGCGGATTTGCGAATCGAATCCGCGGATATCACTGCCAAATCCACAATTCGACCATAATGCGGATCGGATCCGATCCAGTGGCTCTGCAGATTGGATAATATCCGCAAAATTTGAATCGGATACGAATAATTACCGCAGATATGCGGATACTATCCAATCCATGTACAATCCTACAAACTGGTTCTTCTTCTCTCTCTTTTACTCTTGATTGGACCTATCTCTATTGTTGCTTCATCTGAGACTTCGGAACTTTTACTGGAGCCGGGTTGCTTAGCAGGGTCTGGACCCGGATTAGTGCTTGCAAGTTGCAACAAGAGGAGTATGATAAAATGGAATGCAATGAGTTCAAGACTAAAGAGTACTTCTACCTAAGATAAAGCTGAAGTCAATAAAAGTGAGGTTCTTGAGTTCACAAATGAAGGTTGGTATGGCTTGTGTGATGTTGGAATTGGAGAGAGTGAGTGAAATGACAGAATTGCCATTGGTGGTGCAGTTTATTTCAGGCCAAGAACAGTGGTTGTTATTGGAAGTTGATGATTGCTGTGTCCAGTGGCTTAAAAATGGTGGGTTTCGAAGGTACTGTTTTATCTTCATAAGAACTGCATGTTCTTCATCATAGAGCTGATGAGACTGAGAGTTTGCAACATGACTCATCATAATGATGATGATGAAGAAGAACAAAGTCAGAGTATGAGAGTACCATGAAGGTTTTGAGATTTTCATTTTGGAATGTTTTTTTTTCCCTGGTTTTGTGTGAAATATTGAATATGTCTTACATTTGCAAGGAAGAAACGAAGAAAGAAGATGAAGAACATATGAATGCTGATGACAACTTTATCGTTTGCTTTGCTTCCAAAATTGGACTTTTATATATTTATTATATACCCGATCAATTTTAATATGCCTATTATTGTAGTGAATATATATTGAATTTTACTATATCTGTCATTACAATAGTTATTGTTGTTGTAAAATAAAAGATATAAAATAGAGATGTATAAATAGAAGACTTTATTATTAATATAATTAGCTCAATAATTATTATATATATATAATAATATTATATGTTGTATTGTGTATATATATACAAAGATAAGAAAAAGTATTAAAAATAAAGAGAGAGAGAATTGCATTTGTTTATTGTTACTATCTCAATATAATAAAGATGGTTAATATTGCTATTAATATTATATGTAAAGAGTAATAGAAAATAGAATTTAAAATACTTATAAAATAAAAGAAGAGAAAGAATTGTAATAGTAATATAAGGAGAAGGGTATTTGATTGCAACATAAAAGGGAATCAATTTCTTATTATTTGGTTGTGTGTAGAAAGAGAAAAGAAAATAAATGTTTTATAGTAAGAAAGAGAGAGAGGAAATATATTAGATATATTATTGCTGTGTGTAATATGGACAGAGGCTTAACCTCCTTTTATAGGCATAATGAAGGAAAATTTTCAACCTTCATTAATGTACATTCTTTCTTGGTAAAATGAGAAATGAGTCATCCAGCCATGACATTAATGGTCATCCATATCTATTGTTTTTATCATAACACTCCCCCTTGGATGACCATTTCGGATTATTGCCTCGTTAAAACCTTACTAAAGAAAAACCCAGTGGGAAAAACTTTAGTGAAGGAAAAAGAGTACAATATCCTTTAATGATGGGGACTGCCTCATTAAAAACCTTGTCAAGAAAAACCCAATGGGAAAAAAACCTGACCAAGGAAAAAAGAGTACAGTCTCCCCCTCTTGCCGACATCATTTAATGTCTCGAAATCGGCGCATCCCAATCTCATGTACCAATCTTTCAAAGGAGGATTTTGGGAGTGACTTTGTAAATAAATCTGCCAGATTGTCACTTGAGCAGATCTGTTGGACATCAATTGTCCCTTGATTTTGAAGATCATGAGTGAAGAAGAATTTGGGAGAAATATGCTTTGTTCTATCGCCTTTAATGTATACGCCTTTAAGTTGAGCAATACATGCTGTATTATCTTCAAACAGGACAGTTGGAGCTATCTTATGATCAATCAGTCCACATGATGACATAATATATTGAATCAGACTTCTCAGCCAAAAACACTCGCGACTAGCTTCATGAATCGCCAGTATTTCAGCATGATTAGAGGATGTTGCAGCAATTGTCTGTTTCGTGGACCTCCAAGATATAGCTGTGCCACCATATGTGAACAGGTATCCTGTTTGAGATCTCCCTTTATGTGGATCAGACAAGTATCCGGCATCTGCATAGCCAACTAGTTGTGACTTGGATCCATAGGGATAAAACAACCCCATATCAACCGTTCCATAAAGATATCGAAAGATCTGTTTGATTCAACTCCAATGTCTTCTGGTTGGAGAGGAACTATACCTTGCTAGTAAATTCACCGCGAATGATATGTCAGGTCGCGTATTATTAGCAAGATACATTAGTGCTCCAATGGCACTAAGATATGGTGCTTTAGGACCAAGGATATCTTCATTTTCTTCTTTAGGACGGAATTGATCATTTTTCACATCCAAAGATCTTATGATCATTGGGGTACTTAATGGATGTGACTTATCCATATAAAATCTCTTCAAGATCTTTTTTGTGTATGTTGTTTGATGAATAAAGATCCCGTCTTTTATATGCTCGATCTGCAGGCCGAGACAAAATTTAGTCTTTCCAAGATCTTTCATCTCAAACTCTTCTTTTAGAGTTTTTATAATTGTTGGAATCTCTTCATGAGTCCCAATGATATTTAAATCATCAACGTACACAGCAATTATAATGAACCCAGATGTAGTTTTCTTTATGAAAACACATGGGCAGATGTCATCATTCTTGAAACCGTTTTTGGCCAGATACTCAGTAAGACGATTATACCACATTCGTCCAGATTGCTTTAGACCATATAAAGATTTTTGTAATTTGACTAAGTATAGCCCTTGTGAATATTCATTGGATGGTTTAGATATCTTTAATCCTTCAGGGACTTTCATATAGATATCCCTATCTAATGAGCCGTACAAATAGACTGTTACCACATCCATTAAATGCATATGCAGTTTATGATATGCAGATAAACTGACCAAATAACGCAAAGTTATCGCATCCACTACAGGGGAATACGTTTCATCATAATCTATACCGGGCCTTTGTGAAAAACCTTGTGCCACAAGTCGGGCTTTATAGCGCACAACTTCATTTTTCTCATTTCGTTTTCTCACAAATACCCACTTATAACCAACAGGTTTTACATCTTCAGGTGTACGGACTACAGGTCCAAAGACTTCACGTTTTGCAAGTGAGTCTAATTCAGCCTTCATGGCTGCTTCCCATTTTGGCCAATCATTTCTTTGTCGACATTCTTCAACTGATCTTGGCTCAATATCCTTACTTTCATGCATGATATTCAATGCCACACTATATGCAAATATTTCATTGACAATTGTCTTATTTCGGTCCCATTTCTCTCCTGTAAAGACATAATTTATCGAGATCTCGTCATTTTCACAATTTTCAGGTACCTGAATGTCTTCTGACGTTATATCAGAATTTAGGACAACTGCAGGTGTCTTTACTATATCTTTTTCAACAGGAATATTATTTACCTCTTTTCTCTTTCGAGGATTTTTGTCTTTGGAACCGACAGGCCTGCCACGCTTCTGGCGTGTATTTGCTTCCATGGCTATTTGCCCTACTGGGACATCAATTCGAATTGGGGCATTTTCTGCCCTGCCACGCTTCTGGCGTGAATTTGCTTCAGTGGCTACTTGTCCTACTGGGACGTCAATTCGAATTGAGGCATTTTCCGCTGGTATGTAAGTTTGGTTATCCTCTTTGTATCGGAAAATGCATCAGGCAATTCATTTGCTATTCTTTGTAAATGTATAATCTTTTGAACTTCTAGTTCACATTGCCCTGATCGAGGATCTAAATGCATCAACGATGATGCATTCCAATTAAGTTCCTTTTCAGGAAGCTTACTCTCTCCCCCTAATGTTGGAAATTTTGATTCATCAAAATGACAATCCGCAAACCGGGCTTTAAACACATCACCAGTTTGTATCTCAAGATACCTCACTATAGAGGGAGAATCATATCCAACATATATCCCCAATTTTCTTTGGGGTCCCATTTTGGTGCGATTAGGTGGTGCAATGGGAACATATATTGCACACCCAAATATTCTTAAATGGGAAACATTTGGCTGCTGGCCAAAAGCTAATTGCATAGGAGAGAACTGATGGTAACTCGTTGGCCTCAAACAAATAACTGCTGCAGCATGTAAAATAGCATGCCTCCAAACTGATGTTGGGAGATTTGTTCTCATAAGTAAGGGTCTAGCAATTAATTGGAGGCGTTTAATAAGTGATTCTGCTAACCCTTTTTGTGTGTGAACATGAGCTACTGGATGTTCAACACTTATACTATTAGCCATACAATAAGTATCAAAAGTTTGGGAAGTAAATTCACCAGTATTATCAAGACGAATTGCTTTGATTAGATTTTCTGGAAATTGTGCTTTTAATCGAATAATTTGAGCCAGTAATCTCGCAAACGCCAGGTTGCGAGAAGATAATAAGCACACATGTGACCATCTCGAAGATGCGTCTACCAGGACCATAAAATATCTAAAAGATCCACATGGTGGATGAATAGGTCCACATATATCACCTTGAATCCTTTCTAGGAATTCAGGGGACTCAAATCCAATCTTTACTGGTGATGCCTTTAAAATTAGCTTTCCCTGAGAACATGCAGCACAACAAAATTCACTAGTTTTAAGAATCTTCTGGTTCTTTAGTGAATGTCCATGAGAGTTTTCAATAATTCTCCTCATCATGGTTGTTCTCGGATGACCCAATCGGTCGTGCCAAGTTATGAATTCATTTGGGCTAGTAAACTTCTGGTTTATAGTGGCATGTGATTCAATTGCACTAATCTTGGTATAATACAACCCAGATGAAAGTGAGGGTAATTTTTCTAATATAACTTTCTTATTTGAATCACGAGTTGTGATATATAAATACTCATGATTTTCCTCATTCATAGTTTCAATATGATATCCATTTCGTCGAATATCTTTAAAGCTCAACAAGTTTCTACGAGACTTGGTAGACAATAGTGCATCATTTATTATGAATTTTGTTCCTCCAGGAAACAAAATTATAGCTCTTCCGGAGCCTTCTATCACATTGCCTGAGCCAATAATAGTGTTAACATATTCCTCTTTTGGCACAAGATGGGTAAAATATACATCACTTTTAAGAATAGTGTGCGAACTTGCACTATCCGCAAGGCATACATCTTCATTACATATCCTTGCCATTCTGAGTCTTCCTAAAAATTTGATCAGAGTCTCGTGCGGATAACGTGTTGTAAAATAAAGGATATATAAAATAAAGATGTATAAATAGAAGACTCTATTATTAATATAATTAGCTCAATAATTTATATATATATAATAATATTATATGTTGTATTGTGTATATTATATACAAAGATAAGAAAAAGTATTAAAAATAAAGAGAGAGAGAATTGCATTTGATACTATCTCAATATAATAAAGATGGTTAATATTGCTATTAATATTATATGTAAAGAGTAATAGAAAATAGAATTTAAAATACTTATAAAATAAAAGAAGAGAAAGAATTGTAATAGTAATATAAAGAAAAGAGTATTTGATTGCAACATAAAAAGAGGATTGATTTATTATTATTTGCTTGTGTATGAAAAGAAAGGGAGAATGGTATTTCTTGTTCTGTTACATTCACGGAGGTTCACCTCCTATTTATAAGCTTATGGAAGGGATATTGTCAACCTTCATTTCTTT
>NC_029776.3:92620479-92621821 GCF_000817695.3 Arachis duranensis
GTTGATGTTGTTGAATGATTGAAATATATGATGTGGTCATATATGTGATGATGATTATTGATGCCTTGATGGTATGATGTATGAGAAATATGCATGTTGTGATATATGCTCGATGATTGGTTATGGTTGAATTGTGGGTTGGACCATGTTGATGGTGAGTATGATATTGATTGTGTACAATGATGATTTATTCGAATTGGTGTTGTTGAGAATTGGCATGAGTAAGAGTATATGATATGTCAATATATTTGAGTTTGAGCCACTTGGGTGAAGTGGGTTAGAATGATGAGATAGTGATTTTGTAATTGTAGTAATGTGTCAATGTGTGAGTTGAGGAGGCTTGATGTTGAAATTGATATATTTTGATTGATTTCAAAGAAAAGGGATGAAAATGGCATGTTTTGATTGATTTTGAAAAGAGTTGGAAATGGCTTGTTTGCAAATGGCACTTTGTGGTTTTTATGAAAATATATGGTTTTTGGGCATACTTTGGTGGGACATAACTTGGACTACGGATCTCTGTTTTGTGCCAAATCTGTTTAGAAATGAAATTTGATCCGAGATGTCCATGCCATTCGAAGAATGAGTGAAAAACGATTTAAAGTAAGGAAGTTATGTCCGTCGGAAGATTGGGGGTTGAATTTGTGAATTCTGCAGTTTTAACTTAGAAAATTTTTAGCAGAATGACCCCTTGCGCGTGGACGCACTTGGCACGTGCGCGCCGTTCTTTCGGAAAATGCCATCCACGCGTGAGCGTGATGTGCGCTGGCGCGCCGATTGTGCTGCACCCAATGCCCAGCCATTTTCCAGAGAGTTATGCCAGAACTGTGCCAGTGTTGTGCCTGGGGCATGAGAACGCCCACGCGTACGCGTGGTGGACGCGTACGCGTCGATTGGCAAATTTTTAATCCACGCGTTAGCGTGCATGATGCTTACGCGTCGATGAAGTTTTTGAGGCCATCCACGCGTGCGCGTGGAGTGCGCGTACGCGTGGCCCTGTTTTCATCCCAAAGTTGATTTTTTGGTTTTAAAAGCCAAATTTCATACTTCTAAGCCTCCGATCTCACCACTTATATCTTAAATCATTATGATAAGCCTAGCTATGAGAGAAGGAGCTAGTGGATGTGGTAACTTGCGAGTGAAGCAAGGGAAAAATGAATAATCAATGAGGATCATTGACGATTATGTGAGATGCGAAGGATGGTGGTGGAAGTGCTTGTTATGCCATTGACCGAAGGGCCGTAATTGTTTATGAATTGGCTGGTTCTGGATTGAACCGTGAGCCGGAATAGCTGTGTATGCTATGAATATTGGCTGGTTATGGATTTAACCGTGAGCCGGA
>NC_029776.3:92622040-92622780 GCF_000817695.3 Arachis duranensis
AGATGATATCATCAGCCACTAGGGACAGGCATTCATCATATGCATACTATATGAATTGTTTGAGATTGCCTATTTGACTGCATATTACTTGCTAATTGTCTAAATGCCTTACTTGTTCCTAATTGTATATTTCTTGCTTGATATAACTGCGTTTGCTACTTTATACTCCTGCTGGTGGTTGGGAGGTCTGAAGGAATTGGAAAGGGAAGTATTAGTTAGACTGAAGAATCTTTAGTCAGAGGCCCTTTATGGTTTAGCTTGTTTATAAGCTTTGATATTATTTGGAGGAAGTTCTAGGATTGCCTTCGGCTTTCCTCCATTATTATGTATTATATATGTGGAAGCTGTTACCATGCTGGGGACCTCTGGTTCTCACCCATGCGGATTTTGTGGTTCTCAAATGCTGGGCGTGAGGTTTCTCGCTGAGGCATGCTGGAGACTTCTGGATTAGCGAAGATCCTTTGTTCTCGGGACTCTATTTTGGTTTACGAAGATCCTTTGTTCTCGGGGCTATGTTTTGGTTTATATGTTTTGCTTAGATACTTTTATCTCCATTAAATAATACAAACTGTGATGACTCCTCTTATGGGAGAATTTTGGAGAATAGGTTTATGTATTGGTGTCCCTTTGGGTTTCCTTGGGGTTTTCCTTATTTTATTATATGTATATATTGCTATGCTCGGATCGGTTATCTTCGCAGCCGGATCTTGAGTCTTGATATTCCTGTTTTTGACACTCCT
>NC_029776.3:92623047-92640269 GCF_000817695.3 Arachis duranensis
ATCTCAATATAATAAAGATGGTTAATATTGCTATTAATATTATATGTAAAGAGTAATAGAAAATAGAATTTAAAATACTTATAAAATAAAAGAAGAAAAAGAATTGTAATAGTAATATAAGGAGAAGGGTATTTGATTGCAACATAAAAGGGAATCGATTTCTTATTATTTGGTTGTGTGTAGAAAGAGAAAAGAAAATAAATGCTTTATAGTAAGAAAGAGAGAGAGGAAATATATTAGATATATTATTACTGTGTGTAATATGGACGGAGGCTTAACCTCCTTTTATAGGCATAACGAAGGAAAATTTTCAACCTTCATTAATGTACATTCTTTCTTGGTAAAATGAGAACTGAGTCATCCAGTCATGACATTAATGGTCATCCATATCTATTGTATTTATCATAACAACATGAACATCTTTTATAAAAAAACAGAAACACATCAATAAAATAAAAACAATATTATAATAAACGGTCGGACACATAAAAAAATAATACAATTATGGAGCCTAGTGTCTTCTCCTCTATTGGTTCACATTTCTAGTACAACTTGATCCCTCCATCTATCTCTGTCTTTGCCGTTCTGTTTCTCTTCCTCGCCACCAACTCTGTCTTCATTTCTTCTCCCTCCGCTTACCTCTGTCTCTGCCTCCTACTCCAAACGCATCAAGGTTCCATTCTTATCGCTTTTTCTATGTAAACTACACGGAGTTTTGATGAAGCTCTTGGTACATATTTGCATGTATGTAAGTGTAGTAGGCAGATACTGAATTTATATTGTTCATGTTGGATTAGAAACTTGAACTGCCTTGATATTCACAAGTTGGTTTCCTTGGCATGCACCTTATGTGTCTGCATCAATTTATAATTTTTCTCTTTTGTGCTTCTTCTGCCACTTTAATCCTAGCTTGATTTTCATTTTCAATTGCTGAGCACTTTTTTTTCAAACTCTCTACTCTTCTTCTTCAACTTTTTTATTTCAGTCTGTGTTGTCAGAAATTAAATGAATTACTTGTCATAGTATTAATTATGAAGTGAAAAACATATATATATATATATTGGTTTAACATTGCATCCAAAATTATGTTAGCACTTAGCAGCATTTGCTATCTTAACACTGACGAATATATATGTTTACTTAGATCAGAAATTTTATATTCTTCTGCAAATAATCATCAATTCTATTCCATGATAATCATTTTATAATTTTCGTTCCCCACATTTGCTTCTACTTTTTATAATTTAAATTTTGAGTGACAAATGACAAAGTTAAAAGTACACTCCTTTCTTTAAATTATACTATTTAAAAATATTACATAATTTCTTGGGTGGAAATTTTATTTGAAATGTATTGAAACTTCTAGTTAAAGTAATTTTGTTGTTTTCTCTATTTTCCTTTGACAATAAAACATACCATTTTAAAACAGAAGCTTATACTTACTTCTAGCTCCTCATTTTATTTGCTAGTAACTCTAGCTTTGTTTTGTCCACAACAGAATCCTATTTAATTCCTGTGGTACTTGCTCAATTGCTGGTTTTGTTGCTTCTCTATTAAGTAAATTGCAACATGGGCTTCATCTAGCTGACCTTGCATTTCTTCTAAAGTATTTTGTAGTTTTCAATCTCTTGTTATTTAGCTTCTTCATGGTCAATTAGTATATTGAGAATGACATAATATCAATCATGGTTATTAATGAATTGTTATGATGTAAATTTCTTAGCTAGACTAATTGTTATGTAAGTTCTTAGGTGTATTATGATGCAAAAGGAAAAGACAGAGCATTTTCCGGATTATCAGAGTAGGGATTCACTACTTTTATTTACAAAATTCAATTTTTGTTTTATGATTTGTTTGTAACTTTCTATTTTCTCTAGCATTAGTAAATTGGCCATCGATTTAACCACTGCATTATCTTTACTTTACTCAAAACTTTGAGGTCATTATTTTAGCTTCCTTGTCATTTTCAATCCTTGCATTATCACAGTTTGTGGTTGAATAAGATATTTTTCCTCATAAAGAACTAGAGGTGACCGTCAGAATTGAGAATGGTCTTATAATGTCAGCTCATTACAAGAAGTATAAACGCATACAGATAGCACTCTTATTTTTTTTTTGGGGAATTTTTTCATCCTTGCTGAAATTCACTCAAGAGTATTACATATTAAGATAAACTCAATTAAGAATTTGATGTTTGAAAAGGTGAATGTACAAATAAAAAATTTCTTCTCTAGCATTGAAGGATTTTGATTGTTCATGCTTTTATTAACCAGTAAGTCTATGCTAAAAATTTAGTTCCTCAAAATTGCAGGAGGTGCAATTTCATCCAGAAAACATTGTATAACAACTGAAGAAATGAAATTGAAGAAAATGAGGCTGGTAGTTCACGAAAATGTGTCATTAGTACCGAATGCTTATCCATTGTAACATTTGTATTTTGCGGGCCAACATACATGAAAGAAAAACATTTTTAGCAAAACCATTAAAAGAACAGTTTATTCTGTTTAGACCATAGCTTTGGATTTTATTAATTAAATAGCAGGAAACTCAGGATAATGTGAGATTGATCCTCTTGAATGCCCCCAAATAATTTAGAATTAAAGGCCTATATTGATATTGAACAAAATAAAAAGGGGAGTCCTATGGTTTCCTGAGCCATACAACATCATCTTAGTTTGAATATAGTTTGGGGAGGAGGGGCGGAATGGGACTTAATGGCATGTTATTTGTTATTGTTGTTGTATTGTCATCCATGTTATTCATTCACCTGCTTGGGCACATTTTTGTTCATTGTTGTCTTGAAGATGGGACGGTTGTTTTGAAATCTGATGGGGTGGAGTTCACCGTGGAAGGTCAGTCATCGAGTTATTTATTTTGCATGTACTAATAATATGTGGCTTTTTCTTGTTGTGCAGGTTATTTCTGTCCTGCATTGGCCAAGGCTGTGATGACAATGAAGAAGGGAGAGAACGTCATCTTGACCGTGAAGCCAGAATGTGAGTTAGATTGACTTGTTAACAGAATCAACGTACATGTCATATTTTGGTTGTGCAAGTTCATTGGCATGTTAGTTTTGCAGATGCATTTGGTGAGAATGGAAGACCAGCATCAGGTGATGAAGGTGCCGTGCCTCGGAATGCTTCTCTGCAAAAACCAAGGATAAGAAGGTTCTCAAGAAGACCCTGAAGGAGGGAGAGGGATATGAACGTCCCAATGATGGAGCTGTGGTTCTCAGCATTATGATTCTTTTTATTCGATTTACTATCTTATTGGTTGTGGTTGTTGAATTCATTATTTTCATCGTTTCAGTGAAACTTATTGGTAAGCTGCAAGATGGGACTGTTTTTGTGAAGAAGGGTGAGGATGATGAGCAGCCATTTGAGTTCAAAATTGACGAGGAGCAAGTGATTGATGGACTTGATAAAGCTGTAATGAACATTTAAAAAGCGGAAGTTGCACTGGTGACCATACATCCTGAATACACTTTTGGCTCATCTGGGTCAACTCAGAAGAGTACTTTAGTGCGATCCATTCTCAAGTAGAATGAGTGGTATGAGTGGTGATTGTCTCAAGTTGTGAAGTCGTGTATTTGAGTATGCGGTCTAAGATTTTATTTAGGAACTTAGGATGCACAAAATCCAAGTACTTATTAGGTGGAACTTCTTAATGCTTGTTAAGTATGCACAAGTTATCATTAGACTATGATATGAAACCAATTATTAATGTTTTGTAAATTTATATCGATGAGTTCAATATGCTAAATTCATAGTTTCCTACCATTTATGCTATTAGCAAGTTATTGCAGTCATCTATATTAATGCTTTGTAAATTTATGCACATAAATGACATGATAGTAATACCTCTGACTTCTTGATGTAATAATAATTTATATAGTATCTGTATGGAATTATGTATAACAAGAATTTATACACTTCAAATAGTCTCTAACTTCCTACTATCGATTAGTTATGAAGTTTAACTAATTCAGTAACTCTCAAGCATGGCACACTCATATCGTTTCAAATATGTACCATCACTCTATTTTCTCTTAGCAATATCGAGCCCACAAAGTGGTTATCCAACACAGCCATAATAGGTAAGAACACACTCATTTCATTGAAGAATCTAGCTTTTTCAATAATGTTCATATGCTTAATACATTCCAAAGCGCCTATTAAAGTGCGTTTGTTTTCTAAAACAGAATAAGATAAGAAACTGAAAACAAAACACAAAGAATAGAGACACACAATTTTGTGTTTTTATATTTTGTTTGGTAATAAACTAGAATAAATTATAAAAATTCAATTTATTTTTATTTTTTATTCAAAATATTTGAGAATAAAAATATAATAATAAAAAATATAATTATAAAAAAATTAATAAGAATAATAAAAAAATTTTGTGTCTATTATTAGTGTCACTATGTTCTTACTCTTAGGATAGACACAAAATATACTAATTCAGTATCATAATGTTTCTGTCCATGTCTCATCTGTCAAACACGATGTATCTCATTGTCCCTGTCTCAATATCCCGTTCTTGTAAACAAAGTCTTAGAGTTTAAAAAACAAAACTATGATGATAAACATACAAACTACAAAACAAAAAATAAGAAAACAATCTAACAATTTCAGTAATAGCATTTCATTCACTAGTTCTACAACCGGTTCATTCACAATCGCAAAAACATTCCCTCATGACATTAGAACTACTGCTGCTATAGGAACCACTTGTCAATCTTCTATTTCTAGATGCCATTGTTAAATAGGCTTCTGCACCTGTGAGAAAAGACAAAACTCAGAACAGCATTCAAGAAAGAGTAATATAAACAAGTTTAATATCAACTAGTCCAAATACAAACTGTTTAATGGCTAACCACTTCTCAACTAGTCCTAGCACACCCTTGATTATCAAAATCTATTTAGTATACTACCATTCAACACAAATCTGTTCTCGTAACTTTAATTCCATTTAACTCTTCACTCCAACCAAATTTCTTAGTAACTTTTTGTTCTGAAAAACTCTGCATGAAATAAGACAGCTTCTGCTAACTTTAATTCCATTCAAATCTGTTGTGATAACTTTAATTCCATTCAAATATTCACTCCAGCCAAACATATCAAGTTGAAAAACATTGCATGAAATAAGACAGATTGTTTTGCTAACTTTTATTCAATTCAAATATGTTATGATAACTTTAATTCCATTCAATTGCACCGTAGATACTTGCCAGGATTATCTGCGACAGAGGACTACCGGGAATCCGCCACCCGCTCCCCGAATAAATGGGGACAGGAGACGGGGATTAAGGTATCCGCTCTACGGGAACATGTGAAATTCCAACCAAGGAGAATTTACTTAAATGCCCTTATATACATAACAAATACGATAAAATAATAACATAGAATTTGTACTATAATGACAAAAATTACATAACATATTTATTATACATATAGGTTATGATGGCTGAATAAGTCATATTGTCAAAATAATGTAATTGACTTTTGAAATAAAAATTTACCAAACAAAAAATTTTAAAAGTAAAGTATTAGTATTAAATTTGATTCCGAAGAGGCCAAACACAAATCAAAGTATAAAGGAAAATTCACACTAGAGAGCTTCAACATTGTTTGGATTAATGTGTAGCAAGTTAAATTTATACATGTAACATGGTAGATTGATATTTACCCATATGTAACAAGGATGAAAGCCATGTCAAGCCTCAATCTAAGTTAACCACCAATACAACATCAAAATCAGTTTCCTAAATATGAACAGTGAATCTATATCATAGTCCAACATCTGATTGAAAATAAATAAATAAATACAATAATTATGCAAAGAAATTCACCAAAAAAAATCAAATGCAATTCCAAAGAGTTCTGTATTGTTTCATTTTTAACATCCCCATCACAACACCACACAATAAAACTCCAAGCCAGTAAGAGTTTTTTGAAAATGCTTATAAACAGAGACTTAGAGACAATGGAATAATGTCTCCGAAAAAGTATATGTAAGAAAATGGCAAAAAATTTTGAGATAACTGAACCATATTAACCTTAACTCGATGTTGCTTAGGCTGATGAAAAGAGGGGACATGCATTTTAGAAGGTGGATTTATTTTTAAGATGGAAGCGAAAACCATAGCCTAAGAATAAATCCTCAATACCTATTTAAATTTCCTTTTACGACAATTCCTGGAGGATTCAATCAATTAAACAATAGTTCATGGTTGCTTATGATAAAACAGTCATGGGAATTAGTTTTATATATATATAAGGAAAAATAAGTTGCATAGCAGAATAGCAGAGAACAAACAACAAAACAAAATTTTCAATCTTTTTAGTTTTGCTTGGCATGATAAATATATCATCTCATAGAATAACAATAAAGAACACTCAATTGCTATAAAGAGATCTTAAACACTAAACCTGTAAGCTATAACTGGAATATCATCTATAGAATCAACAAAGCAGTGGAATTAAAAAGGATGATAGCAATTGCAAAATTAATTGATGTTATGGTATTGCCAAAGTCATCTGACCCAACAGACACAGAATCTACAGAACTATGATAATATTCAGCAACAATAGAGATGTAATTTCAATTTCAGCTGATGTATCTTACCTTCTTTTATCAATTCAATAAGCCTCTAGCAATCATTTCTTGAAGAAGTTTCTCTGCCATGTCATTCTCATCTTTTTCAAACAAAGCATGAATAAGAGTGGTGTAAGTTCCAGCATGGGTCTTATGAAAGTTGCTTCCTCTGTGTGTTATTCTCCGTGGTAATGTTGAGAAAGCACTGCACCTTCGTGATAGAGTCCTCGCTCAAGGATTTCATTTTAATAAAGTTACTTATGGGACCTTGATTAAGAGATCCTGTAACACCGGATGCCGCTATTCAAAGTGTTGAGAAATACCCTACCACTGCTTAGCGGCAGATTACAGAATCTCTTAATTAAGGTCCCATAAGTAACTTTATTAAACTGAAATCCTAGAGCCAGGACTCTATCCTGAAAGTGTAGTGCTTTTTCAACATTACCAGAGAGACAGACAGAGACCTTTCAGGATTGTTGTCAATGTTACCGTATCAGGTTGATAACCCATCCTGAGAATCTTAGCCAACACAAAGAAAGCAAGCTTCATAGGACCCATGCTAGAACAACAATTGATTAAGGTGTTCAAAGTAAACAAGTCGGAAGCGATTCCCCTGTCTTGCAATTTCTGAACAAGGAGAATGGCGGTGGGGAAATCGTTACTCTTGGCAAGAGCCCCCAAAATCATGTTAAAGGAGTTGATGGATGGAGGAGGACGCATAGAGAGCAGTGGCGGCTTCTCCTAACCTGTGCGCGCTCTGCTTCTCCCTTCCATGGATCTGGTTCGCGCTCCTCCTCCTCCAACGGCGACACACGACAGAGCGGCGGCAGTAGTGCCCGCCGACGCCGTCCTCCCTCTCTTCTTCTCCCCTTCTCCTCGGCGCTCCCCTTCCCAGGTTAGGGTTAGTTTAGTAATTTCAAATAAAACTAATAATAATATAATAATTCAAATTCAAATTAAATCTAACACTAATTATATATAGAAAATATTATTTGTTCATCAATTTTATAAATTATTTTTAATTAAATGCTTAAATTTAAGATTTAGAAAAAATACGATTGAATTTTTTTTATTCATAAAAACTAAAATATTAAATTTTAAAATCTTAATTATTTAAATCAATTCATATAAAATTCTTATTACTAAATTTTATAATTTAAATATGAAAAAATTCAATAATTGTAAAATTAGATAAGGATCTTAATTTATTTCAAATTCAATTAATCAAAATTTGCTTTAAATATTCTTTAATAAAGTAATTTCTGAAATTAAAGTCACAAATAAATAATTGAATTTGAAATTAGTTTATAAAAAACCTTTTCAAAAATTTTGGGTTTTACATTCTACCCACTTTATAAAAATATTCGTCCTCGAAAACTAAAATAATACACAATATATTACATAATTTTAAAACTTTACTTTCAAATACTTTAGAATAGCAACAGATCTTGGCATATATATAAATTCTCAAATACCGGATAAGGCATACAAATTAGATATAAGAGAAGAGTGTGGTATAAAACAGAAATTACAAGGTAGGTTCAAAACAAAAGGTCACATTGTGTCAACATCAAGGGCTTTAACATAACTCACCATCACAACTCCCAACTATACTTTATCGAACAATTCATCCGTAACTTCTCAACCTCATCAAATATGTCGCAAACTCACTACCAGTCACAAGCCCAATATAAACAAAATATTTTTGCGTAAAACAAAGCTCTACAACATCCCGTGACATCGCACACTTACAAGCTTCACCTTCCACATTCACTAAAACCGTGTCCTAAGAAATAACGTATCGCATGCTATATCTAAAGGTCGTACATGACACAAACAAATCTCGAGTTTACTCAAGACACAAGCGTTTAGAAAGAAAAGACAAGTGACAAGGATAGTACTCATAAGAATTTGAAAGAATGAAAGAAATTACAAATAAACAAGGATACACAAGAAATAAAGATTGCTGGAAAGGAATCAATTGGTAACACCAAGGATAGCTCTTGAATCAAAGAAGTTCGCTAGAATCAATGCGAAGAAAAATGGCGCATTATTTTGAAACAGATTTAAGCTAAGTCGACAAAGTATGAGGTTTACAGAAGAGAATATCTCAAACCCAAGACAAAGCTCACAGAACTCAAGAACATGATTAAAAATACTTCTAAATACATTGTTCATAAAAGAATCGAAAACTTGCGAAAAAATCACTTCGTAGTCTAAAAGAAAAGTTAAGCAACAAACATTCTTCAAGAGAATAACAAAAGCATAAATGTGGCTTTATCCCAATATAAATTCAAGCTGAAATAAACTGTGCAAAATTTGAAAAAGGAAAGATTAATTTGGCTAAGGGTAAAATTATATTTCCTCAAATACTTTGAAAAGTATTTTGGTACCGACAAAACAAAGCATGCATGAAAACTGATATCTGGTTGGAAGGAAACCTGAAATAAAGTTTTGCTCAAGAAAAAGGATAGAGGATGCATTACACACAAACAGGTTTAAATCGTGTACAAAATTTTTAAAGTGTACGATAAAAGAATGTAGGCTAAGTTAAAAGCGATTTTAAACCTTCAAGAAATAGTTATGTCGCACTAAAACAGGTTCAAATCACAGCAAAGAGATGCATAGCACAAGTAAAGGGATGCAAAGTCAATAACAACTTTGCACAAGAATAACCAAAAACTTACTAAGAAAGGTTCAAACCAAAACTTCGAGAGTACTTAAATTCACAATCTCATAAGAATATTCAAGAACATTAAGATGTGCTACAAAGAAAAATTAAACCATATTTTGAGGAAGAAACTTAAATCAAGGAAATTCAAATAGGGTTTACGAGCACGTCAAACCAAACAAGTTTTCAGCAGGTCTAAATGAAGACAAAACTCATAAAGAAAGATAACTCAATCAACAGCAAAAATATCAAGGATTTCACAATCACTTTGATGCATCAAAGAAGTTCAAAGCATATCAAAGAGTATATGAGTCAAGAAAAAGAGTTTAAATAACACAAGGCAGATATCCAAGGAATGTAAGCAGACATATGCAGTTAACATCAAACGAGTATGCATATGCACAAGGAACAGGATCATAAAATAAGCAGTTTACTTTCCAAGAAATAAATCTCAAACAGGATTTTACAAGACAAACCATGAAAGAATAAAATAGGTAACTGAGAAATCTCGAGAAGTAACCTCTATCGTTTCCCAAATCCCGTAATATTTGTTATTTATTACTCATGTCTCGTCTATGATAACCCATTAACTTTTCGGTACACATAAACCATCAACATTAAGTTGGCCAGAATTAACATCAGCAGATATGCAACGGCAAGCTAACAGCGTTAATCAATAAACAGTCATGTGCATAAGGCTCTAATTCTTGCTATCAGGACAAGACCTATAGCATGACAGACACTCAGAGTATGCAATAAAGCATGGTCAGTCCATTTCCAAGGCTCTAATCAGGATGAACTACTCTGATACCATAATGTAATGACCTAACTTCTAATACGTCATGATCGTACCAAAAGTAAGGCGTTACTAACCTATTTTCCTTATTAACTATTTAATATTGAGCCTTTGGTTTGATATCGCGTTTCAATCTTTAATAAAATGTCAGAAAATTGTTTTCAACTCATTACAAATCATATACCAAACATCACCAAGTAATAATAATCATATAATTACTAATAATAATAAATCTTATATAAGTAAATCAAAATAAAACTCAGATACAACACATATTCCTCTGTATAAAATCAAAATCTTAAGCAACAAGCGAGGGAACTCTACGAAAGTAACTTAACTCATAGATAAAGTCAATAATCGTCTACAGCTTCAAACTGAATCTTCGAACCTGTGTCACTGAAAGGGTGGAAGATTTTGGGGTGAGAACAAACCATACGTTCTCAATAGGGATGGAAATACCATCAAAGCAAAGAAATACTTGCAAATAGAATTAGTTTCATTTTAAAGGTAGTTTATCCTTGAAACAACCTTTTGAAAAATGCTTTGTGGAAAGTATTACTTTGAAAAGCCGTAAAAAAAAACTCCTTTAGTTTACAAATAGTACGGTGGATAGTTTAAAATTGAAAAGGACAACAAGTATGTCTAAAGGGGTTTCCTACCCAATAACCTACTCCATTCAAATTTGAAACCGGGCAAAGCTACAACATACATTCTCAAGCTTTTATCCAACACTCTGTTCAGCCCATCTCTTTTCATTACCACAGTCTATCAGCATATAACTCAGCAATTCAATATTAAACTCAATTTTTAGCAGACGTCTCATTATCAATATGAAGTACAACCCTCAGCATCACCACCGTCAACATGAGGGGTCTCTTAGTTGTACAAACACAAGCAGTGCAGACAAGTAATACACAAGTAGATTCAAGTAAGGCAAATATCACATAATCACATAGTATCGCATATACAATTAGGCAAACCAAGAAATTAAGCAAACCCAAATAATTCACACATATGCAAATGATGTATGCCTGTCCTATGGCTGATGATATCATCTGTCAGTTATAAAGCTGACCCGACATGTCCTGGTAGCTAACCATTGGACAGTCCCTGTGAGCGCGCATCCCCAAGCTCAAAATCATAATCAATCAAAATAAAATATTCATGGGGGAGAGCTCATCCGGAAAGGTCTAAGTGTCCGGCCACATCTTATGACGCAGGGTCAACAGAATCTCGGATCTCAACCTGGAGCAAGTGCAGCCGACCCACTGCATCTACCCAAGGAAATCTGAAACCCAAAAAGTTTCATAAATCTTAAATCAACCTCGATTGGGAGCAAGTTGGGGCTAACCACTGCATCTATCCCAGGAGTTTCAAACCAAACCCGGAGCAAGTGGAATCACTCCACTGCATCTACCCAAGAAGGTATATCTCACCATGTCCCAGAGCAAGCGGAATCACTCCACTACATCTACCCAGGCAGGTGTATCTTACCACATCCTGGAGCAAGCGGAATAACTCCACTGCATCTACCCAAACAGGTGCATCACAATCAGAATCATATTCAATATCATTTCATAATCATAATCAATCTCATCATCGATCTCATTCTCAATCTCAATATTATTAAACTCGCCTATCAACATCCTTCATCATCATAGTTAATTACTATTCATCATCACAATCACTCTCAGTCTCAAGCATAACCTTCAAACTCACACTCCTATTCCCAAACCCTTGAATTTATAATTAATTTAATTCTTAGTATCCCTAGCTAGTTAACCAAATCTCTTCTCATTATTATAAAAACCAAATAAGTTAAAATTATAAATCAATCAAATCATAAAAATCCGATCCTCTTTAAAATCCTTTAAAATATTTAAATCTTATCTCTTTTGACAATTAATTCAAATCAAACTCGTTTTTTTTTGAAATCATAACCAAATCAACTCTAAATTCTTAGAAAAATTTTGACAGCACCTCCCCTAAAAACTGGAGTTTGCCACCCATCACGTGTCCCCTATTTTCAACTTCAACTCAACAAAACCAATGTTTCAAGTCAACATTTTCAAATCCGTCATTTAAGACCAATCATTATCGATTTAAATCAAAGAAAACCGAAATCCAAAGATTCAATTCATTTCGTCCAAAAATCCAGAAATCAACCAATTCGATAACAACACAACATATCAAACTCAACAGAAAATCATTCGCATCACAGACATTAATCCATTTGCATTAATCTACTAAAATTATCAGGTATTTAAAGCCCCAAAATATTTTCTTATTAAAACAAACCCCTACCTCAAAGTTGAACCCCTTAAAGATTAATGTGTTAAGAGCTATTCTTAACTCGCGGCAGCAACCTCATTGATTCCTAGGCAATATCAACAGCGACAATCAAGGTTCACAGCAATGACAATTTTATCTGATGTAAAATTGGAATTAACGCGAAATGGATATTAAATGGAATTACAACATAATTGTTAATAGAGTATTGTGGTAAATAGGAACAAAACCAGATAGTCTTATGATGAATCCATATTTGATGATAAATTTTGGATTGATTTGAGTGGATTTCATCATACAAACCCACATTTATTCATCCAAATAGCATACTTTTGTGTTTTCTCTCTAAATTGTGCCTAATTGTAAAAACATGATATTTTGTACTTAATTTAATCACTTTAATCCCACTTTTATCCCATTTGATGCCTTAATAGTTTTGATGAGTGATTTCAGGTATAATAGGTAGGAATGGCTTGATAAAAGTGGAAGAAGAGCATGCAAGAGGGAGGAAACATGAAGAAAACAAAGGAGAAGCACATATTGGAGTGTACGTATGCATAACCTTCTATGCATATGCACAAGAAGTACAACAGCATGTGTGCGCACGCACAAGTGAAAGATCAGCAAGTGTGTGTACACACAAGTCCCAGCACGTGACTCATTTATTGCAAATCACTGGGGGCGATTTTTGGACCTCCAGAGCCTAGTTTTGGACTCTCTGAAGCTTATTGAGTGCTATATCAAAGGGGGCCTCATTCCATGTGAAAGGGGGAGTAATTAGGGTTAGTTTGGCATCATCTAGATCATTTTCTAGATAAAGAATCTCTCCCTTCTCTCTAAAAATTAGGGTTCTTAGTTTATTTTCTTTGTAATTTCTCTTTTTAATTCTTGTTCTCAATCCAGTTTCTTCTACTTTCCTTTGCTCTATTGTCTTAAATTTCTTAGTTTATCTTGTTAATTTCTCATTTTGGTTATTTTATATGGTGATGAACACTCTTGTTATTTTGATTTTCATTTAATGTAATTTATGTTTCATGCTCTTTTATTATTGAATTGAGTTGCTATTCTTACTTTCCTTGCTTGGTAGTTGTAAAATTTAGGGAAAATTTCACTCCCCTCCCCTGCAAGATGTTAAGATGACACTCCCCTCCCCTCTATTTTATAAATGTATATTCTCCTCCCTTCTAACTTTTAAAAAATCTCCTCTTTAATCTATTTTAAACTTTTTATGTTAACTAATGTTAACTTTATCCATTTTTTAAGAAAAAATAAATTATTTTTTAAAAAATATTCATTAATAAAAATTTTATTTTTTATTATTATATTTTTTTACTAAAATATTTTTTAATGAATTATTTTTTATTGATTAAATTGTATTTTTTTAAAAATTTAAAAATTATTGAAGGATAGATATCTTAGAAAAAAATAATTTAATTATTAATTTTTTTAAAAGTATTTTAATAAAAATACAATTCAATCAATAAAAAATAATTTATTAAAAGGTATTTTAGTAAGTAAAATTTAATGATAAAAAATAAAACTTTTGTTAATGGATATTTTTTCAAAAAATAATTTATTTTTTCTTAAAAAATGGATAAAATTAACACAAAAAGTTTAAAATGGATTAAAGATGAGGTTTTTTAAAAGTTAGAAGGGAGGAAAATGTACATTTATAAAATAGAGGGGAGGAGAGTGTCATTTTAACATCTCACAGGGGAGGGGAGTGGAATTTTCCCTAAAATTTATTATCTCTTGTTATTTTACCATACTTTCCTTTTATGCCTTTCAAGTATTTGATAAAATACTTGGTTGAATTTTTGTCTAGTTTTTTACACTCTTGGTTGAGAAATTGGGTGATTGGGTAAATTTGAGTGGTGAATGTCCATTCCACATTGTGTGAGGATTGTTAATTGATTTGGTTTCCACTAACTCTAAGCCTTCCATTAATAGAGTTGGCTAGAAGTTGTGGATTGAAATCAATTATGCCCTTTTGACTAATTCTCGATGTAGAATTGACTAATTGGGATTAATTCCACACAATTTCCATGTTTGTGGTCCAGAACTAAGATAGGAATCCCTAATTCTCCAATTCTTGTCAAGAGCCCTTTTTACTATTTAATTTCCATTTGCATTGCTTTTACTTGCTTTCATTTAATTACTTGCATGATGTTTCATTCCTTGCCATTTTATTTTCTTGTTTCTTATAACCAAAACCACAAAAATCCCCCACAACCAATAATTGATCACCTAATTGCAACTCCTAGGGAAGATGATCCGGGACTTAAAATTCCCGGCTATTTTGTATTGATTGTGACATCTTTTAAATTAAAATTTGATTGTGGGAGATGATTGCCAGTTTGGTCTATACTTGTAACAAACTGCTTATTCCTCTAATGAGAAATTCCGAACCGGTGCAATTCTTATTTATCATTTTACCGCGAGAAACTAAGCAAGATGACACCGCATCAGCTTTTATGTTTTATCGTACAATTTCCAAACTCAACCCTGAGATATTAACATCACGACATTCTCAATAATTTATAATGGAATACTAACGTTGAGGGTTCAAAATAACATATACTTATGATACCAGCAGAACGGAGTAGCCGCAATCCCAAACTGACCGGGTAGCAGTTTCGGTAGCGGCCAGAAGCTTGGCAGTGTTTTCTGACGACAGCAGTGGCGTTCTCCAGCGACAGAGGCTCGGCCGCCCACCTCCAATAATGGCGACGAGGCACGCGACAGCGGCGACGATGAAATTCAGTGACGGAGCAGTTCAACGGTGACAGCCCCATCCAACGCAAATAGCTCTAACAACAACCATTGAGGCAAAACTGGAACCAAAAACCGGCAGAGCCAATTGAAGGGGCAGTGGCTCCCGCGATGGTGGTTTTTCGGTAATGACACTAGCCACAACAGGGACGACGGCGACTCCACACGCGACGGTGACAGCGTCGGCTTTGCCTCTTCTCACGTGCATCAATCTCCTGTCAGTCTCTCTCTCACTCTTCGCGGGCTCTCTCTCCAGCTCCAATGACGGCGATAGCATGGACACAGCAACGGTGGAGACGGGCTTCACGGCGAGGGCGACGGCAGCGACATGGGCCTCACGAAGTTGAAGACAAGAGCGAGGGCAGTGGCGGCTTCTCCTCTCCTGTGCGCGCTCTACTTCTCCCTTCCATGGATCTGGTTTGTGCTCCTCCTCCTCCCACGGCGACACACGATGGCGCGGCGGCAGTGATGCCTGCCGACGCTGTCCTCCCTCTCTTCTTCTCCCCTTCTCCTCGGCGGTCCCCTTTCCCATTTTCCTTTTCTTCTTTTTTTTTCTTTCCTTCTTTCATACTGTTGCATGCATGAGTGTGGGTACTAGGTGTGTGTGTTTGTGTTGAGTGTGGTGGCTAGGTTAGGGTTTGGTGAGGTGAGTATGTGTGAAAATTAGGGATAGAGTTAGTTTAGTAATTTAAAATAAAAATAGGAACAATATGGTAATTGAAACCAAATTAAATCTAACATTAATTATATATAGAAAATACTATTTACTTATCAATTTTACAAATTACTTTCAATTAAACGCTCAAATCGAAGATTTAGAGATAATATGATTTAATTTTCTTTATTCATAAAAACTAAAGTATTAAATTCCAAAATCTTAATTATTTAAATCAATTCATATACAATTCTTATTATTTTACAATTACTAAACTTTATAATTTAAATATAGAAAAACTCAATAATTGTAAAATTGGATAAGGATCTTAATTTATTTCAAATTTAATTAATCAAAACTTGCTTTAAATATTCTTTAATAAAGTAATTTCTGAAATTAAAGTCACAAATAAATAATTGAATTTAAAATTAATTTATAATAAACCTTTTCAAAAGTTTTGGGTGTTGCACTATACATGCTATATTACTAAAATAAATAATTCTATCAACACTAACATCCCTTACTACTTGCCTACTATAACTATCATTCCATTTTTTTTCTCAATTGCAATATAATCAAAACATAGCAAATCATAAACAATTTAACTATAAGGTTATTCATTATTTCGAAATATAAAATCAAAAAGGCAATAACTCACATCTTCTATTTGTGATCTATTCTATCAAAAATAAAAAATTTAAGTAGAATACTTTACTATTTATTTATTCTATATAAACTTTTTTTCCATCCTTTAAAAAATAAAATTCATAGCCAACAGAACCCAGGAACAAAACACAGAATATTATATACCACTGCATATCTTCTATGGAGTTTTTTTTTGTGAAAAAAGTATTTTTTAGACCTTAACGGCTCGTTTGGTTGGTGTCCATGTGACGATCGGATTTTTGATGGTATAGAAATTCACAAATAAAATCTCATCGAAGTATAGTTTCTAAACCAAGCAATAATCTTTTCATACAAAAAGTTGTTTGTCACTAAAACAAACCCCTAAATTTATAAACCGAAGTATTCAAACCTCGGGTCGTTCTCCCTAGGAATTGTAATGAAGTGTCTTGTTATTGGTTGAGTTATTTTTGGGGTTTTGATAAGAGGCATGAAAGATAAATGGCAAGAAAGTAAACTAACAACTATAAAAGGCTCTTGGCAAGGTGTGAGAACTAGAAGTCCTATCCTAGTTATCCTTCTCAATTGTGATGAAAATTGTTCATTGCTACCACTTCGTTAACCCTTACTAAATAAAGGAAAGTCAAGTGGATGAATTGACTTGAGCCACAAGTCCTAGCCAACTCCCAAGGAAAGACTAGCTTTAGTGCACTCCAAACCAATTAGCAATCTCTCCAATTATCAATCAACAAAGGAATTAGATAACTCAAGTGTCACTAATTACTCTACCTAGGCCAAGAGGAACAAAATCTACACTA
>NC_029776.3:92640621-92646094 GCF_000817695.3 Arachis duranensis
CCTCTTCACTCCTTTGATCCATTCCTAGCCTTTTCAATCTGAAATCACTAACAAACATATCAAGGCATCTAGTGGAATCAAGGAGAATTAGATTTAGCTATTTTAAGTCCTAAAAAGCATGTTTTCACATCTAAGCACAAATAAGGAGACAATCACAAAAATATGCTAATTCAGTGGATAAATGTGGGTAAAAAGTGATAAAATCTCTTAAAATCAATACAAGATAAACCCTACAAATGGGGTTTGTCAACCTCCCCACACTTAAACCAAGCATGTCCTCATGCTTAAAGCCAAGAATGAAGTAAGGGTATGGCATTTATTCAATGAAACTAACTAAATGCAATCTACCTATATGCAACTATCTAAATGAATGCAATTGCTTGGTCAAAATAAATCAATTCCCAAGAACATATATGCACAAGGGCTAAGGATTAGCAAGTCTAATCCACACTTGAATTGAGCTATTAAATATTTTTACAAACTTGCATGAGAAGAGATAATCATAGGTGGAAACATGTAATTGAGCATCAAACCCTCACCGGATGTGTTTGTACTCTATTCGCTCAAGTGTTTAGGGTTGATTCACTCAATTTTCCCCTAATCATGCTTTCCAAGATTTGTTCTTCTTCTAACAATCAACAAATATTTCATGCATGCATACATATATCATGAGGTCTTTTCTTTGGTTGTAATGGGGCTAGGGTCAAGGTATGATGCATATATGGTTAAGTGAGCTTGGAATTTGAATCTTTGATAAGTTTAGACTTCCCACCTAACCTATGACATCCTATTCAATTAAGTTCTAATCTAACTACCCATTTTTCACTTTTTCACATACTCATGCATTCTCTTTTCATTTCACAACACTTATGCATTGATCTTTATTGAGCTTCACTTTGCTTTGGGGCATTTTGTCCCCTTTATTGCTTTTCTCTTTTTTTTTCTTTTTTTTTTCTATATACAATTTTTTTTCTTTTCTTTTCCATATTATTTTTCTTTTTCTTTTGTTTTTCTCATTTTTTTTCTTTATACAAGAGCATCAATGCATAAGGTCTATACATTTGATCAATACATGAGTGCGTACCCAATTCCCAATATTTCCAATAACATTACAAAACTACCCTTTTATTCACCCAATGTCCCAAAGTTCCCACACTTGAATGATACTCACACACACTAGCCTAAGCTAATCAAAGATCCAAATTAAGGACATTTATTGTTTTTCGCTTTAAGCTTGTAATGTGCTAAAATAAGAACAAGTGGGTTAATCGTAGGCTCAATTATGGCTAACAAAGGAAGATAAAAGGTAGGGCTATTTGGGTAATTGAGTTAAATGAAATGATGGCCTCAATCATATAAATGCATGTATACACAAAATAGTGGACATAAAGAATCAAACAAATCAAAGATTACAATCATATAAAGAGAATAATGCACACAAGAAGGAAAATAAGTGGTTATAAGATGTAACCACACCATTAGGCTCAAATCTCACTTGCTTGTGTTCTTAGCTCAAAAAACATGATCCACAAGATATATATATAATTCAAGCAAGTTCTATGAAAAGTTTTTGCTCAAATCAATTGAGGTGCCCTATATATAGAAATCTTGAAAATTTTCATTATTTTGACTAAGCTTATTGTGTATATATATGCAAAAATAGGAAAATGCAAGTAAAAAAATCCTAAAATCTTAAAATGAAATGTAAAAGTGTTGGGATTAGAAACTTGTTACCCAAAATCGCCGAACGGTCGGACGACCTCCCCACACTTAAAAGTTTGCACCGTCCTCGGTGCACTCAAAGATGAGCAAGGGGGTACGGCGACTCTCCGGATTGCTACGTGTTCTCAGTCTTGCTTCCATGTTTGCTTGTGGTGCATTCATCATGAAAAACAAGAATATAACACCATAAGATGAGAAGATATAAAAGCAAGGAAGCATACTTTGTTGGAATGAGGTAAATCACTAGAATGGGGTGACTGAATTAGTGTGACATTAATGACAAATAAGTGTGTGAATTCTAAATTGCGCGGTTTAGAACACACATTAGTATAAAGAGCTATGTCACAAAAGAAGCATGCACTTCACTTATCCTAGTGTGGTTGAGATGCTTTAAGTGAACTTGTAAGGTAAAACAAGCATTAAAGAAGCATGAAAGCATTCAAGTCAAACATATGGATGGATATAATCATGAAATACAATGCATTAAGGTAAATGCACAACATCATCCATCAAGAGGTTGCCTAATCACAAAATAAGGCTCAAATCACACGGTGGCCAATTCATGCAATTTAAGAAAAGTTACAAGCTCAAAGGCAATTCTCATCACTTGGTATTTTTCAAAGGGTAAGCATGAAAAACTCAAAACCAAGTAGCAAAATATAACCTCAATAATAGAATCCAACAAAGATTATAAACATAGTGATGGTAAGAAAACATCCCTTTTTAATACCCAGCAGCAAGTAGTGGTAAGCAAGAATAACAATCCAACACTTATAATGAAAAAGAGAAAATAGAATGAAAACTAACTAAAGCTAACTAAGCAACCAACTAACTAACTAACTAATTAACTAACTAAAATAATTGGTTATCAATGGTGTTTGGAAGTGTTGGATGAGGGGTAGGAGGAGGGGAAGAAGAAAGGAGAATGAAAGAAATAGAAAGAGGAGGAGAAAAGAAAAGTGGTGGAGGAAGGAAATCCGCGCGTACGCGTGCATGGCGCGCGCGCGTCGATGGCTTATTTCGAGAGTGGCGCGTACGCGTCATGTGCGCGTGCGCGCAAATAGGTTTGTGCCCCAGGCCCAATTTCCGCACAGTGCAGGCCTAACTCTCGGGTCAAGGTATGGAAGGTGGAACTTCTCAATCCACGCGTACGCGTGCATGGTGCGCTCGCGTAGATGGTCCAAACGCTTGATGCACGCGTACGCACGTAGTGCGCGTACGCGTGGGTGGTGCTCTGTTTTTCAAAAAATTTTGCTATGTTTTTGCACCAATCCAAGCATTCTAAACCTCCAAGCAACTACCAAAATACCATAAAACCTTATTTAACATACTAAAATACCAATTAAACTCATCAAATCAATCAAAACAAGAATTTAAACTAATTCTACCAATATGTACAAAAAGGGAAATTGAAAAGAAGTTACCATGGTGGGGTGTCTCCCACCTAGCACTTTTATTTATTGTCCTTAAGTTGGACTTATGGGGAGCTTCCATCAAGGTGCCTTGTGCTTGAATCCATCCTTAAACTTCCACCAATGCTTGGACTTCCAATAGGCTCCAAAGTTCACAATCAATATCACCAAGCTTTGATGGAGTTCCACACAAGCTAAGGGCTACCAAAATTGATCCTCATGTATTCCCGGATCCCAAATCTTGTTTCTACACCCATCTTCAAATTGATCATTATTATTCCATTTGGGTGGCATAATCAACAAAGTGACCAAACATCCTTCTAGACCCATGTTCTTTAGTTATACACCAACCTCTACTATCAAGCTTTGGACATGTGACCATAATGAACCTACAATGATGCTTCCAACCACTAACCATCTCCTTTTTACTCCTAAAGCCACTAATTTTTCTAAGTTGACCATCCGTCTCAAGCAAACCATATTCAAGGGGAATAACAAAGCTTAAGTATAAGGAATTTACCCACTTGAATGAGAGAATGGATGGTGGTGGCTTGGGGAGAGGTATCTCCAATGTGCTTGCAAGCTCTCCTCCCTTGTTTGCTTCCTTGTCAATCTCTACCTCTTCATAAACTTCTTCATTCTCAATCCTTTGTTCATCAACTTCATCTAACTCTTCTCCATCACTCAAGTCATAAATGGGAGGTTGAGAGAAATCTACCTCCACATCACTTTCAAATTCATTGGGAGAAGGTTCTTCAAATTCAAAGGATTCTTCACCAAGAAGATTGGATGCATGATCTTCATCACCAAGGGAACTCAATTCTTGCTTCACTCCTTCCAAGTCTTCATTTGGGATATGCCTTGGAGGTTGTGCACATTCCTCCTCAACATCAACTTCAATCTTCTTGGAGGGGTTTTCTATAACTCTAAGTTCCCATGGAAGTTCCGCATCTCCTAAGTCTTCAACCACTTCTTCCTTTTCTTCAATGGTCATAGGTTCCTCCAATTGTTCTAACACAAAGTAGCATTCCTCCTTTTCCACCGAAGTTTCCAATCTCTCCTTTGAGCTATGCTCCTCTTTAGATTCTCCACATGTAGCTATGGGAGTTTCTTGAGTGTCCAAAAGTTGGGATGCTAGCCGGTTTACCACCTCATCCAAGGAGGTCATGAATTGTTGCACATCCCTTGTCATCTCCTCTTGTCCTTGAAGAAGAACACCGAGTGTTTCATCCATTAGAGATTGGGGTGGATGGGAGGGTTCATCATTTTGGAGAAAGGGTTCATTATAGGAAGGTGGTTCTTCTTGGTAAGGTGGTGCTGTGTATTGAGGTGGTTCTTGGGAGTAGTAATCTTGGAATTGTGGTTCCATGTATGGCTCATATGGTTCAAAAGGAGGTTGGTATGTGATGAGCGGATAATTTATACGCTTTTTGGCATTGTTTTCATATAGTTTTTAGTAAGTTTAAGCTACTTTTAGGGATGTTTTCATTAGTTTTTATGTTAAATTCACATTTCTGGACTTTACTATGAGTTTGTGTGTTTTTCTGTGATTTCAGGTAAATTCTGACTGAAATTGAGGGATTTGAGCAAAACTCTGAAGAAGGCTGACAAAAGGACTGCTGATGCTGTAGGATTCTGACCTCCCTGCACTCGAAATAGATTTTCTGGAGCTACAGAACTCCAATTGGCGCGCTCTCAACGGCGTTAGAAAGTAGACATCCAGGGCTTTCCAGCAATATATAATAGTCCATACTTTATTCGAAGAATGACGACGTAACTTGGCGTTAAATGCCAAGTACACGCTGCTGTCTGGAGTTAAACGCCAGAAAAACGTCATGATCCGGAGTTGAACACCCAAAACACGTCATAACCTGAAGTTTGACGCCAAGAAATGCCTCTACACGTGGATTAATCAAGCTCAGCCCAAGCATACACCAAGTGGACCCCGAAAGTGGATTTATGCATTAATTACTTACTCATGTAAACCCTAGTAGCTAGTCTAGTATATATAGGACATTTATCTATTGTATTAGACATCCTGGATTGTATTTTGAATCCTGTGATCACGTTAGAGAGGGCTAGCCATTCGGCCATGCCTGAACTCTTGCTTATGTATTTTCAACGGTGGAGTTTCTGCACACCATAGATTAAGGGTGTGGAGCTCTGCTGTACCTCAAGTATTAATGAAATTCTATCTTCTTTTATTCAAATCTCTCTTATTCTTATTCCAAGATATTCATTCGTACCCAAGAACATGATGAATGTTATGAGTCCGATTACCCTCATTATTATTCTCACTTATGAATGTACGTGATTGACAACCACTTCCGTTCTACATG
>NC_029776.3:92646303-92647678 GCF_000817695.3 Arachis duranensis
TGCTTCATACCAACAATCTCTGTGGGATCGACCCTTACTCGCGTAAGGTTTATTACTTAGACGACCCAGTACACTTGCTGGTTAGTTGAACGGAGTTGTGAGAATAAACAGTGCCCTAAGAGTAAATATATGCTAAAGCTCAAAAGATAGAAATCACAATTTCGTCCACCAAGTTTTTGGCGCCGCTGCCGGGGATTGTTCGAGTATGGACAACTGACGGTTCATCTTGTTGCTCAGATTAGGTAATTTTCTTTTCAAAAATATTTTTCAAAATTTTTTCTTTTCTTTTTCGTTTTTCCAAACTTTATTTTCGAAAAAATTAATAAAAATACAAAAAAAATTAGAAAATCATAAAAATAAAAAATATTGTGTTTCTTGTTTGAGTCTTGTGTTAATTTTTAAGTTTGGTGTCAATTGCATGCTTTAAAAATTTTTTCTTGCATTTTTCGAAAATCCCATGCATTCATAGTGTTCTTCATGATCTTCAAGTTGTTCTTGACAAGCCTTCTTGTTTGATCTTGATGATTTCTTGTTTTGTGTCTTTTGTCGTTTTTCATGTGCATTTTTGCATTCATATTTTCCAAGCATTACTTTTCTTGTTTTTCATGTGCATCTTTGCATTCATATTTTTCATGCATTAAAAATTTCTAAGTTTGGTGTCTTACATGTTTTCTTTGCATAAAAAATTTTTCAAAAATATGTTCTTGATGTTCATCATGATCTTCATAGTGTTCTTGGTGTTCATCTTGACATTCATAGCATTCTTGCATGCATCTTGTGTCTTGATCCAAAATTTTCATGTTTTGGGTCATTTTTGTGTTTTTCATTTAAAATTTGATTTCAAAAATATCTTTTCCTTATTTTCCTCCAAATTTTCGAAATTTTGGGTTGACTTGGTCAAAAATTTTTAAAATTAGTTGTTTCTTACAAGTCAAGTCAAAATTTCAATTTTAAAAATCTTATCTTTTCAAAATCTTTTTCAAAAATCATATCTTCTTCATTTTTTCTATTTTTTCGAAAATTTCAAAATTATTTTTCAAAATATTTTCAAAAATCTTTTTCTTATCTTTATATCTTATTTTCGAAAATTAACTAACAAGTAATGTGATTGGTTCAAAAATTTGAAGTTTGTTACTTTCTTGTTAAGAAAGGTTCAATCTTTAAATTCTAGAATCTTATCTTGTAGTTTCTTGTTAGTTAAGTAATTTTAAAAAATTAAATCTTTTTCAAAATATCTTTTTATTAAAATTTTTTTATCTTATCTTTTTATCTTTTATCTTATCTTTTTCAAAAATTTTATCTTTTTCAAAATTTGATTTCAAATCTTTTTCTCTAACTTCTTATCCTCTTATCTTTTTCAAAATTTGATTTCAAA
>NC_029776.3:92650006-92650576 GCF_000817695.3 Arachis duranensis
TGCTGGCGTTCAACGCCAGAACAGAGCATCTTTCTGGCGCTGAACGCCCAAAACAAGCTACATCCTGGCGTTTAACGCCAGGATGCACACACAGAGGACAATCTGGCGCTAAACGCCAGAAACAAGCTTGAAACTGGCGTTCAACGCCAGAAACAAGCATCACATGGGCGTTTAACGCCCAGAACATGCACCAATGGGCGTTTGAACGCCAGAATGGTGCATGAAGACAATCCACACGCCTATATGGTGAAGGAATGGTATTTCTTTTCACCTCAGGATCTGTGGACCCTACAGGATCCCCACCTCAGGATCTGTGGACCCCACAGGATCCCCACCTACCTTTTCTTTTAATCCTAATCACACTCTCCTAATCCAAATCTCATTTTCAATGTCACACTTCCCAAAAACCTTCACCAATCACCTCAACCCCTCTTCCCAATTTCCCCATGCACCATTCACATCAACCTCCTCTTCCCCATAAACCCCACTTACCCTCATCAAATTCAAATTCAATTTCCCACCCATTCCCCCCCAAAATGGCCGAAACCCAACCCTCCCTCTCCCTATAAA
>NC_029776.3:92652137-92652589 GCF_000817695.3 Arachis duranensis
ACTTCATGATCATTAGTATGTAACCATGCCTTAAAGATTATGAATAATTCCATGAATCCTTCACCTCTCTTAAAAGAAAAATTTTTTAATTCAAAAGAACAAGAAGTACATAATTTTCGAAATTATTAGTGAATTTAATTTAATTATATTGATGTGGTGGCAATAATTTTTGTTTTCTGAATGAATGAATGAACAGTGCATATTTTTGATCTTGTTGTTTATTAGTGTTAAAATTGTTGGTGCTTGAAAGAATGATGAACAAAGAGAAATGTTATTGATGATCTGAAAAACATCATGAAATTGATTCTTGAAGCAAGAAAAAGCAGTGAAAAAAAAAGAAAAAAAGAAAAAAAAAAAGTGGCGAAAATTTTAAAGCAAGGATCCAAGGCTTTGAGCATTAATGGATAGGAGGGCCCAAGGAAATTAAATCCAGGCCTAAGCGGCTAAATCAA
>NC_029776.3:92654170-92655660 GCF_000817695.3 Arachis duranensis
AGACTGGTTAGCTGTGCGAGTGACAGCGGCACAAGATATTTCCCCGAGAGGAAGAAAGTAGCCACAGTTGATGGTGAACCCCTATACAAAGCTTGCCATGGAAAGGAGTAAGAAGGATTGAATAGGAGCAGTAGGAGAGCAGGCGTCCTTGTGCTCTACAGCATCTCCATCCGCTTATCTGAAATTCCTACCAATGAATCTGCATAAGTGTTCTATCCCTTTTCTTTACATATAATTTATTATTCCTTTTTATTATTAATTATTCCAAAAAATCATAAACCAATTTAATCTGCCTGACTGAGACTTACAAGGTGACCATAGCTTGCTTCATACCAACAATCTCTGTGGATTCGACCCTTACTCACGTAAGGTTTATTACTTGGACGACCCAGTACACTTGCTGGTTAGTTGAACGGAGTTGTGAGAATAAACAGTGCCCTAAGAGTAAATATATGCTAAAGCTCAAAAGATAGAAATCACAATTTCGTCCACCAGTATGGTGGGTAAGGATCATGGTCATATGGAGGTGTTTGGTGAAAAGAGGCTTGTGAGTATGGTTGAGGGTCATGTTGAGGATATGACTCATAAGCATATGGTGGTGGTTCTTGAAAGTCACAAGGAGATTCACCATAGCCATTTGATTGGTATGCATCATGGAATGGCTCTTCTTCATAGTTCATTGGTGGAGGTTGTTGCCATGAAGATTGATCATATGCATATGGCTCCTCCCACCTTTGGTTGTCCCATCCTTGATACATATCTCCATTATAGTCCTCATCACCTACAACATAGTTGAAATCACACTCATAGCCAAAATGAGAATTCATGATAGCAAGAGAGGGCAAAAACAAAAATAGTAACAAATAAAGAGAACAAACTAAAAACTAACAAAGAAGCAAAAAGCAAACATATTCACAATATTCACATATATACAATAACCAATAACATAACACCATTGCAATTCCCCGGCAACGGCGCCATTTTGACGATCGGATTTTTGATGGTATAGAAATTCACAAATAAAATCTCGTCGAAGTATAGTTTCTAAACCAAGCAATAATCTTTTCATACAAAAAGTTGTTTGTCACTAAAACAAACCCCTAAATTTATAAACCGAAGTATTCAAACCTCGGGTCGTTCTCCCTAGGAATTGTAATGAAGTGTCTTGTTATTGGTTGAGTTATTTTTGGGGTTTTGATAAGAGGCATGAAAGATAAATGGCAAGAAAGTAAACTAACAACTATAAAAGGCTCTTGGCAAGATATGAGAACTAAAAGTCCTATCCCAGTTATCCTTCTCAATGGTGATGAGAATTGTTCATTGCTACCACTTAGTTAACCCTTACTAAATAAAGGAAAGTCAAGTGGATGAATTGACTTGAGCCACAAGTCCTAGCCAACTCCCAAGGAAAGACTAGCTTTAGTGCACTCCAAACCAATTAGCAATCTCTTCAATTACCAATCAACAAAGGAATTAGATAACTCAAGAGT
>NC_029776.3:92656034-92656264 GCF_000817695.3 Arachis duranensis
CGGCACCGACGCGTACGCGCACAGCACGCGTACGCGTCCATGGGGTGATTCGCAGGTGCGCGCCAGCGCCAGGTGCGCGCACGCGTCCATGGGCAAGTTCAACTTCTTTGACTTTTCATGATTTCTCCACTTTGCATGCTTTCCTCTTCACTCCTTTGATCCATTCCTAGCCTTTTCAATCTGAAATCACTAACAAACATATCAAGGCATCTAGTGGAATCAAAGGTGAA